>NC_139229.1:2052044-2652044 GCF_977018435.1 Lepisma saccharinum
CCTTTATATTGTTGTTATTTGGAGAAATCAACTGTTTCTTGTTCATGATTGGATATAAATAAAATTGTTACTCAAAAGTATTCTTCGAAGCTTTCGTACAATTCTGTGCCTCACCTTTTGTTCATAAACTTCGAGTTAAGCAAAACGCAGAAAGAACAAATCTATTATTGGTAAAAAGGAAACTAGTGTCGAAACCTATAAAAGGACGTAGATTCTATACATGTACTTATTTTGTGTTAGTATGATAATTTTCTGAATTTTGGCAGTGTAATTTTCCACGATATTTTGTGACCATTTATGTTTGCCTACAATTCCTTTTTTGATTGGTAAATGGGGAACTATTAACTCTTGCGTTCTATTTAAGTTCGCACGATAATAGGCATTGGCTCTCTTTTGAGACTGAGGGGGTGGCCCAAAAGGCTGGCCATAACCTTCAATAATTCGAATTTGTAGCTGTTGGTTGTAGCTTTACTCTAAGCTCGTGCATTAATTGGATCCCGGACCTTTTCACGCTTCCCACGAGATTAATGTATTCTATTTCTTCATGCACACAACCAGCAGGTTACAAGTGAATATTCAGAGTCTCTATGGCTAAGAATTTAGGTATATTAATAGCAGTGTGTTTGATGGCTGGTTCAAGTTTTGTGTTGTTCTCAAATCCTAACAGCTCTCCTATAGTACCCAGATCCACTGTTTCTGTAGCAGATACAATCTCTACTCTGTGAGTGACAGAATTTTGAGTTAATACTATACCTCTGGGTAATTGAGCATTTAGAGTGGACAGATTATACTGCCCTGGAGTGATGACAATTTTTTGATCCCCTACTGCAATTGTGTTGTGGTGTGTAATATTGGGGATCAAGTACATGCCATAAAATGCTCTGAGAGCTATTGTTTTGGGATACACTATATCATCATGTAATCTAAGTTTCAATATTGAATTTTGGCTGGTGAGATGGAATACCCCCATGATGTTTCAAATACCACAGGGCTTTTTGAAAATTTTCAATTGATGGTTTATTTATTTGAGACATATATCTAAGAACAGATAAACACAGATGTCCACAATTAACATCTTTGAAGTTTTGAACACGGGCATTATTGTAATAAAGATTAGCTGATTTTAGATATTTTACTAAATTTTCAGGTGGAGCAAATGAATCAAACACAAATGCCTCATCTTTTAAATATTTAAGATAACAAATCCAGTGAGTGCCCTGATTTTTGTACTTATCCAAATTAACAATGCCACACTCTTTGTTGAGTGGTTGTTCTGGTAAAGAATCAGACATGTACACACCTCTAAAATTTTTGATGCCCAGTGGCTTGATTAAAGCTTCAATATCTTGGTTTGTAAGCGGCTCTTGTTTTTTTAAACTTATTCATGGCTCTCTTAACACCTTTGACTTGTTTCTCCATGGCCAGGTTATGGCGCCTCTGCTCATCTAATTCTGCCTTATTCTTTTTGGCATCTATTACTGTTTTTGCTATGGCAGCTGATCCCCCAGCCAAGCTGCCAACAGCCCCGAGAGCAGCTAAAATGGCCGGGATAGTAAATATGAAGCCACCTGTATGTAATTTTTTCTAGATTGCTGTAATTTTTTTAATTGGGGGGTGCTAAGCAACAATTTCATTCCATGGCCCTTGGCAATACAAGAATTTTTTTTCTTGCGCTGCTTTTTGGTCAAAAGGCTATTAATAGTTTTAAGAGATTTAAGACCTGCATAAGGTATTTGATACATAACACCCTTGGCCTTCATTGTAGGTTTATTATATACATATTCACAACCCCCACCCCAGTTTTTGTTTGGTGTTCATAGCTATGGTGGTTCCCAATGCTGCTATTTTTTCACTTAAAGAAGCATCTTTGCTTACAAATCTACCAAATGCAGCCTCTTCTAATTTCTTGTCTGCAACATGTCTCTTGTCAAGATCAGAATGTGTGTTGTATGCTATGTCATGGTCTCTACAAGCAGCATCTAGGGGATTAACACCAGGATCACCTCTGTTTAATCTATGGTCCAATTTTGTGCCTGGACCACAATACTGATAGCCTGGAATGTGTAGTTCAAATGGCAGCTTGTTTATAATGTCATTAACAAGCCCCCGACCCTCGGAAATATTCCAAAATTTAGGTGGTAGAGTATTAATAATTTTTATAAGATATCCAATACCCTTAGTGTCATTCACTATAAAATTAGACAATTTTGTGCTTATCATGTCCATAATTCCAACCTTTTCATTGTAAAAATTGTGGTTGCCAGCATTTTCCTCCCCAGCTATCAACAATAACCTATCTTCAAGTTTCCTGACATCATCAACCCAGACAAATTCTTTAGGCAGGGTGTTGTATTGTTTGATTCCACTACCTGTCTTGATCTGTGACCATATGGGCTTGATTAAGTTGTTGTATTTTGCTCCACTGCTAGACTTGACTCTTTTTTGTGTGGGATCATTGTTCTGGTATAGAGCATTTGATTTTATTAATATTTCTTTGTAATACTCATAATCTTGATCTGTATAGCTGCCAGGTCTCTTCCTAGTCATCAGTTCCCACAATCCAGGTGTTCCAGGATACTTAACAAAAGCACCTCTCTCTCCAAGATGAGATTCTGAATATACAATCAGATCATCTCCCATAAATGTTACTCTAAAATTGCCAATTCTATGTATGATGCTACCATCACGCTCTGTGTCAGCATATAAGCCAAAAACCTCATCTTTGTTGTCTTTAGGTGTGCTTAAATATTTTTGAGCAAGAAGACCCAATTCAATAGGATCCTGAGTAGCTTCAATTCTTCGAGGACCAACAGGAATAGGTGTATGAATACTAGAAAGTGGGGTGAATGGATAATCTAATATGTTCCTTGCAGCTACAGGTACAAGCTCTGTGATCAAATTTTGATTTTGCTCTGTAACAGTTTTGATATTTTTACCTAATTCACCAATAGCATCAATAATAGGCTGTTCTGTGCGCTTGTGTTGCTCATAAAAACCTCGGTTCTCTGATTTCCATCCCTTAAATCTTTTTACAAGATAATCTCTTAATTTAAGATCATCAATGATTGGCCTTTTCATGGTTATTTATTTGTTTCAATGTCTAGAAAATTGTTGATTTTATTTCTATATTTACCACTATTGGGTTTTCTTGTCATATCAATTGTGACAAACCCATAACTGTCCTGGTTCCAGCACCTACTGCAAAACTTGGAAAAATTATTGTAGCTCAAGTCCCCACCTACATATTCATCATGTATGTGTTTGAGGTTGGTATGATCTTGATGAAACACACATATAAAATTGCTGTTGTCTCGGATCAGCTGCTTCGGTATTTTAGAAAAAGTCTGTGCCAGGTAGAAGCAATCAATGTTTTTGTGTCGGCCCTGTGTAAAAAAATTTCTAACCTTGTTTTGATTATCCAGTATAATGTCATCAAACACAACAACAGAATTATCGAGACATTCATGGAGTGGCTTAACATGTGGTTCAAAAGTGGCTATATCCAATCCATCATATAGCTTCATCAGCTGCTGATATTTTAATTGTTCCAAGCTCTTAGAAAAGACATACAAGTGCCTGTTTTTCCAGTCTAACCAGTTGGGTGCCAATAAAAAATTATCAACCATTAGTGTAGTTTTACCACAAGCCGATGGCCCAACAATAAGACATCTAATATTATCAGGCAGCAACTTGCCATTTCTCTTATTCTGCTGTTCAGGTTCTGGCAGTCTCTTTATAACATCCCAGGTGCTCATATTACCACTTTGTCTGCATCGATCCAGCTGTATTCTGGAAGTCCTAGCCATTTGACAAATAACTTGTTGCCTTTTCTGCGAATGATTTTTTCTATGAGATATGTGTCAGGCTGTTTAGTTTTGTTGAGTTCTTCTTCATAGAACCTGCCTTTGAGAATTTCTCCTCGGTGGTCTTTTATTATATATGAAAGGGTCCCAGGTTTAACTTGAACCACTGTAAATAATTCAGTGCTCCAGTTTCTTGTAAAGCCTCTTTTGAATAAGTGCTTATATTTACTGATTCTTACTTGATCACCCACCTTGTATTTGGCTTTTCTTGTTGTTGGCTGGTATCTAGGATAATAAACAGTTCTGATCAATTTTTGCTCATCAGATGAAGTTACTTCAGAGGGTTTCGTGTTGATTGTGGAATGGACCGAGTTGTTATATTTATGTAGAAGTTCTGGAAGAATATTAATCCATTTATAATTACCTTGAAGTGTAAATTGTTTATACATATGATTTTTTAGGGTTTTGTTGAATCTCTCTACAATTGAGGCCTTGAGATCACTGTAACTCGAGTAATGTTTTATTGACTGGCTTTTAATAAATTGTTGGAATACAGAATTATAAAATTCTTTGCCATTATCTGTTTGCAAATAGCGCGGTGATCTTCCACTCTGATTGATGATTGTCCTGAAGGCTTCTGTAACACATTTTCCAGTCTTGGATTTGAGTGGCACAGCCCAGGAAAATTTTGAAAATGTGTCTATGACAGTGAGTAGATACTTGTAGCCCTTGTTGATTTTGTCTAAGTTTTTCAGCTGTCCACTTGTCATCTCAATCAAGTCGCTCTGCCATAAATCATCTATGCCTTTTGTGACTACTGGCAGTCTCTTATAATTATGTCTGGCTTGTCTGTGTAATTCATCAACAATAATTTGTCTAGACATAATAAGTAAACAAGAATATTGCAACTATAGGGTGTTCAGCAGCTGATACTGCAGGATTTTCTAAATACAGTTTGTCTCCTATTTGTATATTAAATTCCAGAGAGCCATCATCTTCAACATAAGATGTTTCTAATGTATTGGGATCTGTAAAATCCTCTAACTCTACACTGGTGATTTTTGCTTTGTTGTCAGCATTTGTTATTGATAAGGTAGGGTAGTGGTGTGCCTGTGGCTGATGCCAATATTTGATCTTGATTGGTCTCAGTGTGCCCCCAACAAAAAACTGGTAATAAAATTGTGCAGGGGACAGCATATATATTTTGCCACCTGGTGTAAATGGTGAATCATATTCTTTGTTGGGGATGCTGTACAATTCAAGAATTACTGTATGTTTTGGATTCTCGATTATGCCTGTTATTTCTTTTTCTGCTGTAAGCAATCTACTTGTTACAGATTCAAGATGCTCATTGGTAGTCCTAACAACATCATCATGGCCTGGCTTGATTTTTATGTCCACAACAAGTTTCTTGTATTGTTGCACAATCTCTTGAAGCTGGGTGGCAAAAACAGACAAAGCATTTGCTTGGTTGGATTCCATGGTCCCTAGCTGTTGCTTGATATTAGCTACAATTTGCTGTAAATTTTCAACAACTGCCAATTTTAAATTTTGAGCAGTAAGATCATGGACCTATCTCCTGATATCCTCAAACAAGGCATGCAATTCATTAATATGTTGATTGGTTGGAAGAGTGGCCACTGTCTGAGTAAGTTGTTTGATCTCTGTCTGGATATTCTTGATATCTTCTGATTTCAATATGCGATTCACAGCTCTCTTAATATTTTTAAGTTCCTGTGATGTAGGCAGATTTGATACAGTATTTTGCAAAGATTCAAGTGCCAATTTCACATCATTTAATTCAGAAGCATCAACCACACCACGCATAGCATCTTGGAGCAGGGCTATATCTGCCTGAGTAGGTGTTGATTGTTGTAAAATTTCAAGCTTTGTTTGGATATCATCAATCAAGTGATGAAAATGAGATAGCTCAGATTCAGTGTTGCGGTTTTCAAGCTTTGTGATCTGTTGCTGGACACTAACAAGGGTATCTACAATACCGGGCACGCGGGATTCTAGAGATTCTTGTACATTTGTCAAATCACTTTGCACTGCTGCTATTGTACCCTCAAGATGGGTTATGGTACTTTGAATTTTTCCAAAATCTTCATATGTTTCAAGTTGCAGCTTAATATTGGCAACACTCCGAGTTATTGCTTTCAAAGCATCAGAAGATGGCAAGTTGTTCATAAAATTTTCAAGTGTCTCAATTTTTTCTTTAACCTCGGCTATGGCATTGTTCAAGGGGTCTAGATTAGCTATCTCCAGTGATTGAATCTGTTCTTTTAGAGTGGAAATCACTAGATCAAAATCTTCTTGTGATTTTATGCTTTTGACAATTGTTTGGAGCTGTGCCTGGACATTATTTATTTGCTCTTCCAATTGTTGTTTCAATTGCTCAGAGTTGGTAGCCTGGTTCTTAAATTTGGCTTGAAGAGCTGCTACAGCTTCTTCTAAACTTTGAAAATTATCTAATGTAGCCAAATCAGTATATTTTTGAAGCAGCAATTTGAGTTCAGAATCAATTTTAAGAAGAGGGTCCATGCATTGTGATTGCAAATTTGTAATTTCTAGTTGAAGACTGGCATTGAGTGTGGTTTGTAAAGCTTGTAAATCACTTCTTAATTTCTTGACTCTGACATCAAGCATCAGAATCTCATCACTGTGATCTTCATGCCTTGCATTGCCAAATATATCATTAGGCATTTTTGTTTTAGTGGTTATTTATTATTGAATATCTAATTCTTAATTCTATAAAAAAGGTATAAGCTTGTCATAGGATCCAGGGACCTCAATATATAAGCAGTCATCAGCAGAAACAGTATAAACAGTGCCAGAAATCATGTTTGAGTGCTTAATTCTATAAATATTTTTCCCTATTGAAATCTTGACATTACCCTCTGGAGTTGTAATAAATTGTAATTGACCACCTACAGGTAATTGGTAATGATTTAAATTATTGTTAAATATGTACAATGTTTTACCTGTTTCATCATCAACATCTGTAAGTATGCTGTTCAGATGAATAATTAACAAAGCACTTAGTTTAGATATTATATCAGAAGAGGGTTGTGGTGTTGGCAGGTCCATAATAGCCTGTTTTTTGAACCCAAATAAGTTCATAGGCATGTTTATTTATTTCAAATCATGCTCTGTAATTGGGCATTGATTCCCATTTTTCAAATCACAATGACCCCATGGTAGAGTATGTATGCCACATGACAAAATACATCTCTTATCATCATGTGGGTCAAGAGCCACTTTTCTTACAATATTGCTAGTCAACAAGTGATCCACACTCTGAATTCTGGATTCTGATGTTCTGATTGTGCTACATGATTTGAGACAATTTTTGTAATCCTCAAATTCAAGCTCTTTGTCCACAGTTACTCTGCCAATGCCCTTGGCCTTTTTGGCAACAGCGCCACTACATGTTTCAAAACTGTACATCTTGGCCCTTAACCCAGCAAATGCCACAATAACATCACCAAGTGTCTCATCTTTTAACTTGCCAGGCACCTTTTTGTTGTGGGGGTGAATTTTTGAATGTTCACTGGTATCAAAATATTCAAGCAATGCAGGCTGTGATATATCTTGATAAACATCTTCTGTTTGAATATCAAGAACAAAACTATCTGTGTCCATGTACATCAATTTTACACAATCACCATAAAAAGGTTTCAACACATCATAATACAATTTTAACGTGTAATTTGGCCAATTCCAATATCACAGCCCCTACATAAATAGGCTTATCAAACTTAATCTTTGTTTTTTTCATGTTGAAAAGTGCCATATTTTCATCATAAATTCTTCTATAATTGAAATTAGGCTTTGCAATCAATTTTTTGCTTCGGCTGGGGTCAGTAATTATTTTAACATCAGTATATTTTCTGACATTTTCTATTGTTTTGCCATACACAGAATTGACCATCAATTTAAACAAAGTTTTATCAAATTTGCTCATTGCAGATGTTCGAAGCTCTGTGTTTGTATCAATATATGGTTTCAACCATCTTGAGTGCCTGAACCTCAAAACTTTTCCAACTTTGGTCACTTGAACACCATGATTCATGAGGAACTGGAGGTTTTTGTAATATATAACATAACCCTGTTTTGGCTCCAGTGTCATCATCAATTTCTTCTGTTTAGAGCCAGGTGAGCACTCAACCTCGGGAATTGGGGGCAGATCAGAAAATGTGTTGTGTAAATCATCAGGAATTGTCAGATCAACCTCTAAGAAGAGGCCATAGTCACTGTCATCAAAATCCTTAAGATCTTCAATATTGAAATCTTCAACCCACTCAAGCCCTGCATATGGCAATTTTTTCATCATGGCATAACCATACAGGCTGTTTGCATCCACATACAATATATAATTTGATGGCCGTGCTGGATCATAATCAGGCATATATTTGTTATTTGCTCTGGCATATCTCTGAGAGCATTGCACCATGCCTCCTCTTATACATTGCTCCATAAACAGATACATATCTTGATCCTGAATCAGATCCAATTGCATTTTAGTGTTCAAAAACATTGCAGACCATGCTAGGCCTGGCGCACTGTAAAAATACATTGGATCCAGCTTATAATTTTGCATGGAAGATTTTCTAAATGCCTGAAGTATATCAGCTAAGAGGGTCACATCAAGTTTTAAATATGCCTTGTGATAATCAGCAAATGTCTGGCATTTTAAATTGTTCCACATCAATTGGGCATGGTGATAATCTTCATCAGTAATTCCAGATCCTCTGATTTTGCTGTAAAACTCTTGTTGTGTTGGCAGAGCACACTCATCAAATTTAGAAAAATCTGTAACATAGTCATATGGATATACACCCTTCCGCCTAATTAATTTCAGGTCCTGATTTGGAAACAAAGCACATGTGATTTTGAATTGATCATCAAATAATTGAGTGGCCAGTGTAGCCAGGCTAGCAGACAGAATTCTGTATGAATCAAGAAATCTTAAGTGAATAGAAACACCATTAATTTTAATTATTTTGCTAATAGCAATATATTTCTCATCATTTTCTGCTAAAATATTTAAATTCTGCTTGTCAAACCCCTCGAACCTGATCAAATGATGAAAATCATAATTGGATGCACCATGGCAAAATATGGGGACAAATTTTGGTCTCTGGATCTTAATATTACAGCTATTACACAGGGCCATTAAGAATTTACCATCTGTATGGGAATGGTGATGTACCTTGATATTTGTATATGAAAATTCAGAATCACATACCGGGCATTTTTCTGCATTGTTGAAATCTTCAATCTGTTTCTCTGTTAAAGGCATGCAACGTGCCACCACTCGTAACTCCAGGGTATGGAGATTCGAATTGGCAACACACCGCTCCTTGCTCCTTGCTCCGGCTGGTCAGTTGGGAGCACCAGTTCTCACCCAGGGTTCGGGATTAAGAAGATCCACCCTTCCTCCAGGAAGGAAACCACCGAATTGCGACACGTGACAATAAATAAAATTGCAAATACTTTATATTAAAAATATCCAAAATCTTTAATTACGAATCGCGCGCGTACATACTGATTCGCACAAGCCAAAAATATAATGTGTTGGGTCCTGCTCGCTTGTAGGCAGTGATGAGTAACTTATTTATCACGACAGAATCCGCGCACCGCCTTCACCGTTAATAGCAAGACCTCAACTCCCTACCTTAAGCGCGAGGCGCAGCATAACAGATTGTTCTACATATCTTACAATGCTACAAACTCGTAACATGAAATAACACAAGAAAAACTGATAATTTATATAACAGATCAATGTTAATTAGCGATAGTAAGCTAAAGTTCAGGTTGGCAACAATTAAAAATGCCAACGTGGAAGTTTTTACATCGCCAAGAACACGAAGCGTGGTTCCCCCACTCCTAACATAAACAGCCAATAGGAATACGATATTTTATTGAAAACGAGGGAGAAATACTTTGCTATAATATTACAACGTTAAACTATATAGAAATAACTAAACTGATTTTATCAAATGAATCATATTTGCCCTTGCACATAAAAATGATTAAATAAAGATTTACTTTATAACGAAGACAAATTACTTCAATCTTGTACATTGTTGAACAAAAATAGATATTAAAAAGAAATGTATTTAACTTGTGCTTGAAAAACAATGAAAACGTTGCATATATTATTTGGGATAATTATTAGCCTATGAATTCTGAATAAATGTTGCAAAAATACGCGAATAATATTATAACATATGATAAAACCTAAATATATACATGAATTATAAAAACAATTAAGTATAAATAATTTAATAAAAGTTCTTAACTTGAAAATATACGAATAAGATAAATGACAATATACAACTTAAATCTGCCTAACATGGCGGTCGTTACAATTTCCTCCCTTGTCGTCATAAAAAAAAATGGCTGAGTATATCGAAGTATTTTTTTTTTTGAATAGATGCTTACTATCGCATAACACAAATAATATTCGATTGAAACAATTATAAAATTATACACTCAGATTACACTGAAAGAACTACTTGATAACAGATTCAAGTTTTCTTCCAAACACAATATTTGGCATATGTAATTTATAGGTTACATGTTAACGTCGAAACTTTGAATAAATGTAAATTAATATGCAAATACATAAACAATCAACTTGGATAATATAAGATATACCTTCGTAAATATAAGCTTGCTGTAACAAAACATTTTACAGGTCTGACAATTATTTCATCAAAATTTTTGTTCCTTTTTGGTCATTGTTATTTGACCTAGTTTTATAAAGAGCACAATCGTTTTTGTTTTGTTTTTACCTACTTATAGCTTTGCTTCTTTGAGCTTATCAATAAATCAGTGTTTATTGTTTCGTCAACAATGGCACTTTTATCGCGTTATACAATCTGCACCATTGTTGTTACATAACTCTTTAATTTGCTTCCGTAAGAGAAAAATAAACGACACAAAATAAAAGAACTGATTGTTACAACACTGAAACTATATATGAACAATGCTTTTCTTACAAGAAAAAGTCTTATAGCTTAGCTTCCAAAAGAAAGATCTTTTTCCTTTGTTTCGTTTTTTTATCGTAGTACATTAAAGAACACAATGAACTAGTTTGTTCATCATTGTTGAAAATGAAAAAGAGAATGTTTGTTGAATAAAATCTCAGTGAGATTGCGCTGATTCTTGAGTCGTTGGACAAGGAGGATAGAATAAAAAGTTCCGAAGGAGCAACTCCGATGTTTGCATAAATATAATTATTCATTAATCATATGTTTTCTGGTATAAAGTGAACCACAGCTGATCTTGAAAATATGGAATTATAAAAAACATGTACAATAACATTCAGTTCGATTTATAAAACAGCTGTTTTCCCACTTAGCTAAAACTTTCTCATGCGCGTTGCGTGTGGTGATTAGCATCGATAAAAGGTTTTGAAACACAGGCACCTCTTTCATTAAATTTAATTCACTCTCCACTCAGCTAAATCTTTCTCACCTTTCGGAAATTCGACTTTATAAGCCAATAGTAATTAAAATACATTTGGACTCTTATATAATTTACACTTCAGGTTTGTGCATATGCCGTCTACTTATCTTCACAGATACGATGCTCACATTTATACTATCCTTTTTGCACTCGTATCACATACAATATTTTCGGTGACGGAGGATGCATCACTAAGTTGAAGTGTTAACTTTTTTACTTGAAAGTCTACTTTTTCTCTAGTAATCACATCCAAAGGAAACTCCAAAAACATGTCAGCGGGGAGATTCTTCAAAACAAGATGTTGACTTTATGCCCATCAAAATTTCCTGTGTCCACTATGATTAAACAAACAGTCCAGCTAAAGTGGTGTTACTTTTGGAGTATTACAGTCTTTAGATATAGCTCTTTTATGTCAGTTTCTTCACTATTTGACAGGTCTATTGCAGTGCTAACATCAGGTGATATTACTGAGGCGGCTCGCTCCTTGCACAATCCTTGCCCAACTTGGAACGAATTAATTAGGCAAGACGAGCGTTTTCCTGGCCACTATGACCATCGAGACTCCAATAGTAGCGCCTTGTATCATTTATGGCCTCTTGCTGCTCAGGTGTTAATTGCAGGTCTTCAGTATTGGTCTCTGCGTTAACCATTGGTCTGCGCTGCGGTGAATCAGATCTTGACCGGTTTCCATAGTTCCGGCGGTAATAGTTTCCTCTTCTCGGAGAAGTCCAGCGTCTGGTCCTGTCTGAGCTCTCATCTGTTTGCACCGGGCGGTTTTGCTGATCTAGGCGACGAGGTTCCGGATACGGGCGATATTGTCTCTGAACCTGTCGATTAGGCCATGCGTTCTGCCTAATCGTGCGCACCTGCGGCGACCTGGTATTCTGCGAACGACGAGAATAGTAAAAGGTAAAAGGTAAAGTGTTCCCCTGTGCATAGCACCACGCCATGAAGGCGTATAGGGGGTGTGGGGGTAACGCCCCACACTTTCTTGATCTGGTCGTGAGTGGGGGTGATGTGATCAGCATCACGCCCCTGACCGCCTTTACCCCCCAGGGTTTCCCCCAGGTACCCATGTTATTCGACGCTGGGTGGGCGCCGGGGCCGCTTCCACCGTTAGAAAAGTTCCCGGATTTGAACCGGCCGGGGATCGAACCCGGGAATTAATTTATTCATAACGACGCTCGGCTATTGTTATTCTGTCAGTTTTAATTATGATTAATGTTTTTTTAATTCAGTATCGAGGGTGACGCTATTGTTATTTAATCAAGCGCCACGTGTCGTGGGTGGAGGAGGAGATGAGTCATCGATGACTCATGCACACGTGTGAGTTTGAAATTAATGGTTTTCCATTAGTGCACAAAAGACACTATTATGTATTCCGTTTTTACCCTAAGCTAACCTATTGTTGTATTTTATTAATGCGTTTCTGCCGGATATGAGTCACAGATGATTTATACTGACGTTGTAGTTTGGAATTAATGGTTTTTCCATTAATGTACAAAAGACACGTCCGGCCATTTTGGCGTCGGTGGTGAGTCATATTTGGTATAATTAACGATCCGTATTTACCCGAATTCAACCGGTGTCGACGCGTTCGATCGGAGGTATAAGATATTATAACACATGTTCGCTTTAAAGGCGAAGAAATTGAACGATGTAGCCTATATGCAAACGAAGTATGCGGGCAGAATCCCTGTTATTAATATTAACCTGTTACGGAAGAACCTGCTAGGAGTTTGCATTCATCGTCTCTCCAAACCGCGTGCGATCATTCACGCACGAGGGGAGAATCGCCTCTATTGTTACGGCCCCCATCGGTCTTCTTCCGGAGTTGAATGGAAGTCAAGTGTCGCCAATTCTTTTACACGCGAGTATTGATTTTCTTTGAGGTTCCAATTTTATTTGGCAGAAGTAATATACGCGATGTTTTCTTCCGCCTTGCGTAACATTGCAAAGATTATTTGACCAAAACCGTAAGGAATTTGGCTGAACTAGGAACATTCAGTTCCAGTATCTACAGGTTAAAGTGGATGCGAACCACTATTTCCACTTATTTCGGGGTTGCGAACCACGGACCATTTGATTATTGCCTTATAAACATCAGGATTCACGTAAAATTGACCAGATGTTTTTACTGTTAGGGACAATATTTCGCATTTTTTGTGTATTTTTACTCAGAAAACGCTATTTGAACGATTCAAGCAAGAGTTCGCATGGCAATTTAGACACACAAACTGCGTTTCTTCAACTTAGCTGAAGTTTAGGTTTATTTTTAATACTGTGGTGGTTTATTTACTTTTCAAGTACCTTTTTTAGTAACTCAATACCACTTTTTATAAATGAAACAAATGGTTTCTACACACGAAATTTTTATTTTCACAAACTAGTCTACTACAAAGTATGTAATACATCAAGCTTTTTCAATTGTTACATATCAGAGAATACTATTCTACTACAAAGTAGCGTTATACTAACGCTTTTTTTTATCTCTAATATAATTTCATCACAAGTGCGATATCCCGGCTGATTGTTTTTTACTGTTCACTCAAAATTCTGCTATCCATGTTCACATTTTACCCAAGTACTCTGAGGCTAATGAAGCTCCAGCTACTACAAAGCTCTGTGCCCTGATTAGGCTCTCACAGCATCCACACTGTTGATAAAGTCAAGAAAACGCATTTGTAAATTTTTTTCTCACTATGCGGTCATTCTTTTTCAAATCTTTCCCAAAGAAAGATAGAAAGTATTCCATAGTTAGATTCCTGCTGGCATAATAGAGGAACATAATACAGTACAATCCGCACACACTGGACAACGGATTCTGAATAACTGTTCTGTTTATACACCAACAAAGGCACTTGCGTTTCAAAAACGCTGTCACAGAAGCACTGGGGTTTTCACCAAAACTGTCAAAGTATGTTCCGTGGCAATTCGAATCAATGTACAGGGCAGTCCAATGTATTCCAGGCCCCGAATCTCTGTCTGTATTGATAATCAGGGAAGCTGGAAGCTTGATATTTTTCGGTAACGTATTGTCTGCAAACACTCCAACGAAGCTTTCAGATAGAACACTGTCTTGATGTACTGTCATGGCAATGCTTATGGTATCCATTTTGCAGCCGAATTCAATGAATATAAGTTCTCGTCTGACGACGAGATGCTGCCTTCTTTGTAGTCTGATGTCGAGTTGTTCTCGTCTTGGGTTGAGGCACATGCAGGTACAACGTGCTGAATGAAACTGTAGTGGTGTAGAAACTGACCGTACAGGTGCGCGTTTCTCAGAGCACAAGCTATTTTTCTCAGGCGGTGGTTCTTCTCACAGCAGGTATAGGTAGGGAAACTTAGTAGAGCTGATTTAGGGCATCCAAGCTGCTCCAAGTTAATCACAGTGCGTTGAAGTAAGGTAGAAAGGAAATGGCACTTTTCTGCGCCAAAGGAATAAATGGCTGAGGCATTTTCGGTACAGCAGGATAAAATAGTAGACATATTGGTAAAATTCACTTCTCCAGCTTGCCAAGAGAGGCCGTGCACATTTTGAGTTTCCCATAAATTTTCATTTTGTATTCTGATATCGAGATGATCCCATGCGCACGGAGGTTTAAATACCCATGATTGCAAACAATTAGAATCTGGATCCACAACAGCTATTTCTTTTGGAATATATTTTCCATGATTATCTCGAAATCCTATAAAATCGATAACGGCTCTCATATTGTGATCCTACTTTGTGGCCGACAGTCACTCAACTGAAGGCTTATTTGCTATAATCAGTATATATGGCGCGGTTCTTGTCAATTTGTACCAGAGAATCAAATTCTCCATAAATAACACAAGTGACTGAGGAGGGAAGTGGCGAAGCAAAAGAGACCTTTAATGTCACACTACTGTCGCGAATTAAGTCCCAGGTGGAATCAATTTCCATGGTTGGTGAAAGAATAAAGGCATACAGGGCAAATCCATTATCGTAGTCCTCACGCGATATACCGTTCCCACTATCAGAAAAATAAAGAGAAGTACCAGAGAATAATGAGTAATATGCTTGAACGATATTTTTGTCACTAAAATTGAGTGCCAGAGGCTGACTTGGGATAGACTTATTACCAATTTGAAACTGAAGCGAACTAAGATTGAAATGCTGAAAGTTGAAAGGGTTAGAGTCAAATCTACCATTGAAAGAGCTATTCGATACGAATCCTACTATGATACGTTTAGGTACTGTACCTAAAAAGATGTTATCCAGATTGTAGGAAGTGATATTTTGAGGCAGTGTGATTGATTTTACTTCTACTCGTGTTATAGGGTACTTTGCTGTTGCTTTTTCAAGGGCTTCACTGTGAGCTAACCCTACATGAGGGCTAATTGTCACACGGCGAACAAATAAGGAGACATCTTGTAACTGAACTCGATATTCTGAATTCCCACTGGTTATTAAAGCAAACGCATCGCTTGTTCTGTGCAATTTAACTCGCATAGACACTTTGTTCATTAGAAGGCGGGGCTGAGAGGTAATATCTGTATGAAGGCGACCATACATTTCGAAACTACGGCTACCTGATGCAAAAGACATGCGTTTCTCAATTCCTTTGTTTTCTGTTAGATTTTCTAGTTTTCCAGGAGTATCGCGATACCAGAGAGAGGCAGTGAGGTGAGATTTTTTAGCTTCGTTCGAGTAATTCAATAAAGTTTCAATGTAAGCACGGTAAGCATATGATCCAGAGGAGGATGAAATCAATTTGTCGTTCAACATTACGTCAACTTGAGAAAAGAGTGAATGTAGAAAATTGTTCACGGGGGAAACCAAGTTATCTGGAGCCAAATTTGCTCCATCCGGTTTAGTAATTTTACATCTCACATACAAATAAACGTGCGAAGGGTCCAAATATTCATCGCCGCCCCCAACTACTGAAAATTCGATTGGAGAATCTGAAGTTAGCGTTGAAAGTGGGCGATATTCAACTAATGCTGAATTCTCTATACTTGTCTGAGTGAGTGGAATTGTAAACAAATCAAGTTCCGAGTTTGTACAATCACAGGAGCCAGGATGTAAGAACGACATGGTGGTTAGCTATCGAAAATATCTCTGTTTACCCTACGCCTTCTCTTTTTGAACTGAGAAGGTACTAGAGGGATGCCAAATTTTATAGCTGCAGCCTTCCGTTTTCTTTTTCCGCTACCAGAGAGAAGTTGAGAAACTTTTTGTTCTGCCTTGCCTCTCAATGTTTCTCCTGCTTCGCCTAACCGAGTTCTAATCGAATGCTTTACCGGCTTATTTTCCAGGACATCCCCCACTACTTGCATCCCAGTTGTCAGTGCTTGTTTTCCTAAAGTTTTAGCGCCTTGTTTGAGTAATGGAATAGCCAGACGGAACAACCCCTTGAAGATAGATCCTAACCCGTGTCCCCTTTGAAAGGGTGTACCTGAGTAATATGGGAGTCCCGAACCGGCCTGCTCGAGATAGTAATTGCGGTACAGTTCGCCTCTGTCGTATTTCATTTTCTCTTAAAATGAAGTTTAACGGTCAACTCCCCAAATGCAAATGAAGGTTTACGACCAGCATTGTCCCTTAAAAGGATTTCAATGGTGTCGAAATAATGCTTTGATGCTGATAAATAATGAACAGGATTCCTTTGTGAACGTCCATACGGAACAGAAGGTATTGTAAACATTCTGAAAAGTGGAGCTTTAGTATCTCCTACTATCTGGTGACTTACTATGTCGCTGTACACCATAATTTGTTGTGGAACACCAATACTTAAATTTGGTTGTTTCGAAGCTTGTGATTGCTTCACAATATTTCTATCTGGTTCAAAGCCCAACTGTAATGCTAAGATGGGCGAAAATTTGAGTGTGGATAATTGAGAATCGTAGTTTCCTTCGACAGAGTTTGCGGAGTAATTGCACCTGAAACGAAAAAGCCCTTCTCCTATGTGATTTTCATTCAAAACTTGTAACACAGAGTCTACAGTGGGATAATATCCAGGGGGCACCACCGTTTTTCCACTCTGCCTATTTGCCTGACCTGGCTGTGAGTTTTGAACTGTCCATGCAATCTCATTTTCCCCTTTCATAACATTGTAAAGACTATTAGTAAAGTGGACTTCAGAGAGCCCTACACCCCATTCTCCAGAATTTAAATTGATTGGATATGCAAGTTTGGTACTAAAATGAGAAGGTGTATTGTTTCTGAAAAGTTTCTTGGACGCATTTGAAACCAAAGTGACGTAATATTCATTGTCACTGCCTTCAGCGATCATTGTTCCGCTTTTTTAAAATGTAATGTTACGCTCGACGCTCCAAACTGAAATGGGAGAGGGGTGCCGTGCTCTGATTTTAATAGTATTTCAATTGTTTCAATATATTGTTTTTCAACTTTTATGTAATGTCGTGGTTCGAAAATATAACTTTTCTTTGCTCCATATTCATAGTCTACAGTGCTGAATGATCTTATAACGGGGCCGATATTTGGTTGAGATTTCACAATATTTGAGCAAATGTGAATCTCGTGTGGAATATGAAAATCCATGTTGCATGGATACGTGGAACAGGTTCGTACTATCCCTGATCCCATATCAGAATGAATAAGTTCCTTTTTCTCTGGAACAGATAACGAATAACCAAACACTGGAACCAAGGAAGGCGACAAAAGTACTTTCATGCTTTCATCATGTTCCAAAGTTGTTTGCACGTAAATTGTGTGTTTATGTGCATCGTATCCTAAAGTTACATGTTGAGCAAGCACTTTTCGTTTTGGAGGAGGAATATTCGAAAGCAACAAAGAAATATTGGAATAAAATCCTTCTCGGACCACACTTTCACTGTAAAACACTTCGTCTCTGTTTTTAGGTTTATATTCATATATAATAATATTGTTATCTCCAGCTATATTATAGAAACTACATGTCATATGTACTTCAGCTACAGCAACGACCCACTTTTGATCCAATTCGATTGACTCACTCAACTTTGTACGAAAGTGAGCAATTGTGTTGTCTGGAAACAAGTCTAAACTGGCATTGGAGGGTAAAGTAAGATAGAAATCGTCTCGTGCCATAGTGTCAACTAACCTAAACTTGAGTAATATCAGAAATAAATACCCATGATCTCATGGCTCTGGGATACCCCCGCCAATGTACAAAAGCCTTATTTCCTTTTCGTTTCAATATTTTTTCAATAATAAAAGGTCTATTTGGATCCAAGTTAATTTTCTGTAATTCAGGTTCGTAAAATATCCCTTCTATAATTTCTCCGTTCCAATCTTTGATTCTATACGTTGGGGGATCAGTACTTATTTGTTTGTCAACGACAAAAAATTCCTGTGTCCAATTAGGCAAATAACCTTTTTCGAATTTGAGCTTGTTTTTACTTATTCTTACATAATTACCAATATTAAATTTAAATTTGATATTTTCTTTTGGTTTAACGCGCGAGCGAGACCACACTTGTAAAGCATTATCAAAATTTACTTCTGCAGGCGCCATTTTTATGGATCTATGGTAAGAATGATTGTAGGATTTAACAATTTTAGCTAGAATATCAATATATTTGTAGGTATTATTTGCAGTGAAATGCTTATACAATTTTGATTTCATAGTACGTATAAATCTTTCGACCACGGCTGCTTTCATTTCAGAATTAACACTGTAATGTTGCACATTATACTTGTGAAACACTTTCTTCACATGAGCGTTGTAAAACTCTCTGCCTTTGTCTGTCTGACAATACACGGGAGGATATTCCAACATATTTATAATCTTTGTGATAGCCTTTGCCATAACCTCGCCTGATTTGTTTTTTACTGGGACACAGTACGCTTGTCTTGAAAACACATCAATTGCACAAAGAATGTATCTAAAACTGTCGTTAAATCGAGCGATATTTTGCATGTCAGCTAAATCCATTTGAACATGTTCAAGAGGAGCCGTAGCTTCGTAACGTTTACGAGGGAAAATTTTACGCGCAGGAACATGTAAGGTATACGCATCCTGTTCTGACAACCAGTTCTGAATTTGAGTTCTAGATTGTGTTGAAGCCTTAGATATTTTTTCACTATTAGAAAAAGAAGTAGGAAGTTTATGAGTATAGTACAAAGTTTTCAGATCCATGTTACAAGTCTTCCCAAATCAATTCAGGTTTCCTTTTTCTTAAAGGGGGTGGAGGCGTGCGTGTAACAATATATTCGCGAGGGATGTTTAAAGAGTGAAGAATGCGCTCGAACTGATCTTTTCCTATTGGTTCCCTGCTTTTTTTACGTGGGCGTACAACTTCGTTAATCAAATCGACTATATTGGAATTTTGATATAATTTCCCATGCATGGTGACTGTTCCTTGAGAATCCCAGCTTATGTTCCGAGAAGCAAGCAATCTTTTCAATAACAATTCTGTCTTTTTCTGGAGTGTTTTAGGCACCGAAGCAATAATTTCTTCTTTGAGTGTGACAGTTTGTGGAGGTTCTTGTCGCTCTGTATCTACACGTATTTCTTGTTCTTCTATCACTGGTAAATATATCTGACTGGGACTCGTATGTTGTAAGTATCTTCGAAGAGCCTGTTGGTATAATTTCCATTTTTCGGGTTCACTATAATCTTGCCTTGCCAATATAGCATGAATATCAGAATCTAACCGCGATTCGTGCATTTGTGAACGAGCGGCAGAAGCTCCTGCTTCTTCAGGTACCAGTATCATTTATTTTACACTCATTTGTTAAACAAGGCACTTCCTAAGGCTGCGATAATAGGGCCAATAAGAAAAGGTAGAAATCCAGCTCCTTTTTGTATAAGCAACTTTTTCTTCTTTTTAAGCGAAGTGCTCTTTGCAGCTAGCTTTCGTAGAGTGACTTTAAATTTTTGAAGCTTAGACTTTTGTACTTTTGAAAGTGGAACATTCCCTTTTATTGTATTGGCAGCACATTGACCGAGAACGCGTACTAGATCGGGGGACGCACGGTGCAACAATAGTTTACGCAGCTGAGGGTTGGATTTGCACAAAACTTTGAGCGCTGGAGCGTGTTGGTTCAGTTGTGAGGTCATTCTGAAGTACGCACCAGAAATGACTTGTTTGCGTGCTTTCCTGCTGCATATATAGTTAATTGTTCGTCTGGAAATATATGCGCCCTCATTCTTAATATTTCGGGACTCTGTTGTGTCATATCGAACATTAAATAGCTATGAGGTTTCTCTGTTGCATCTTCGAATGCTTGCAAAACACTTCTACTTTCGTCAGGTTTGAATTGTCGTGCCAAATAATGTATTTGTTGCTTATCTCGAGGGTTCTTGAAATACACAATGTAATGCGCGTTCAAGCTTATATCCCGCATCTTTGCACCTTTATGAAATAAATTTTGTACAATAAATATAACACTCATGTTCTTGTGGTGAGAATACTTGGTAAAGATGTCTGCTACTGAAGAATCTTTTCCACTCTCGTTCATCAGATCGTCAATAATAATTAATCCTGGAGATTCAATATCCATATTTGCAATATCGGGTATTCCTTCAACAAACTGAATATTGGTGTCTTGACACAATTTAAGATTTGGTCTAACAGCACCATACGCCCAGAGTATCGATTTCGGTACTCGAGTAAACATTTCATTTTTATAAAATAGTAACTTGTCCACAAATGTAGTCTTCCCGCTCTGAGACGGGCCGCACACAATCATAGCAAACGGGTGACCAAAGCGAAAATCCATTGTAAAATGAGCTTTGTTCTAACGTGAGCGTTTATTTTATGTTCTCTTGCTTGAACAGCAAACACAAAATGGCTGACCTATGCGATGTAGTCAGGATAGGTGCCAATATTTTCTCTGTTGACTCTATTCGGTGCTTAAAATGCATTTTGTCTACAAAATACGTATCCTTCCGACATTCACATTCCGGGGGAACATGAAATATAGTTTCTATGTTTATAGCAAAATGTACTTTTGACTTGTTCATTTTTCGTTTCAAAATAAAACTAATGCTTGTTACGTACATGCAGAACATTTTATCTTTACATCTCGTACGGTAAAAAAGAGATGGGGAACATCTAAGTCTAAAATATACTCGAAAATACTCTGACATAAGGTTGACGGCTATCTGAGATCGAAATTTTCAGCTCATGCATAAAGTGGCTCTAGGAATCACTAAGCCTCAATAAAAATGGAAACATGCAGTAAAAGCACTTGGAGAGTTGTGGTGATCACATCATATAAAAAACATGCACGAACAAGAATATATGGAACCCTACTCATATATTTAGGAAACTTTACCTAGCCTAACAGTAAGAAAATACCTAGGAAACTCTAAAATAAGCAAACTTTCCTACGAACCAAACCAAAAATAGCGTAGTGGAAGTCAATATACCCTAACAACAACAACAAGATTCAACAACTACATCAAAACAAAAACAACAACAATAATAATAATAATACTAATAATAATAGTAATAATAAAGTTTGTGGGTACAGTTTTACTTAAAAGTACTTCTTCCTTAGTGATTAGAGAAATTTTTTAAATAAAGAACAAAACTCAAAGTTAAGAATTAATAAATATAAGATACAAAAGGCAATAAATAGAAAAATTAATAAAAGAAGTTGAAAAAATTATCTTTGCAAGTCTAAACTGGAATAAACACTCCTGCCAGAATAGATGAAATTGTGATATTAGAGTAAAAAATGGAAATAAACTTTTAAAATAACAAGTTAAAAGTTGAAAAAATGTCTTTGTGAGTCCAAAATTTAATAAAAAATGTTGCCTGAATAGAAGAAATTGTGATATTAGAGTAAAAAATAAACCTAAACTTCAGCTAAAGTTGAAGAAACGCAGTTTGTGTGTCTAAATTGCCATGCGAACTCTTGCTTGAATCGTTCAAATAGCGTTTTCTGAGTAAAAATACACAAAAAATGCGAAATATTGTCCCTAACAGTAAAAACATCTGGTCAATTTTACGTGAATCCTGATGTTTATAAGGCAATAATCAAATGGTCCGTGGTTCGCAACCCCGAAATAAGTGGAAATAGTGGTTCGCATCCACTTTAACCTGTAGATACTGGAACTGAATGTTCCTAGTTCAGCCAAATTCCTTACGGTTTTGGTCAAATAATCTTTGCAATGTTACGCAAGGCGGAAGAAAACATCGCGTATATTACTTCTGCCAAATAAAATTGGAACCTCAAAGAAAATCAATACTCGCGTGTAAAAGAATTGGCGACACTTGACTTCCATTCAACTCCGGAAGAAGACCGATGGGGGCCGTAACAATAGAGGCGATTCTCCCCTCGTGCGTGAATGATCGCACGCGGTTTGGAGAGACGATGAATGCAAACTCCTAGCAGGTTCTTCCGTAACAGGTTAATATTAATAACAGGGATTCTGCCCGCATACTTCGTTTGCATATAGGCTACATCGTTCAATTTCTTCGCCTTTAAAGCGAACATGTGTTATAATATCTTATACCTCCGATCGAACGCGTCGACACCGGTTGAATTCGGGTAAATACGGATCGTTAATTATACCAAATATGACTCACCACCGACGCCAAAATGGCCGGACGTGTCTTTTGTACATTAATGGAAAAACCATTAATTCCAAACTCCAACGTCAGTATAAATCATCTGTGACTCATATCCGGCAGAAACGCATTAATAAAATACAACAATAGGTTAGCTTAGGGTAAAAACGGAATACATAATAGTATCTTTTGTGCACTAATGGAAAACCATTAATTTCAAACTCACACGTGTGCATGAGTCATCGATGACTCATCTCCTCCTCCACCCACGACACGTGGCGCTTGATTAAATAACAATAGCGTCACCCTCGATACTGAATTAAAAAAACATTAATCATAATTAAAAATGACAGAATAACAATAGCCGAGCGTCGTTATGAATAAATTAATGTCCGCCAAGTATAATCTCTTCTACTGAGAATTAGCATCTTCATCACGTCGTCGCTCACCACCTGCGTTATCATACTGTCTGAAGCCAATGGGTTCTTCGCACAACTCGTAGCTTTTCAGGAAAGCTGTGAGATCACGAATGTTTCTGGGTGCATTCGCAAGGCACAGATGACGTACTCGGAAGGGCAATTGTTCGATAATTAGCGTAACAACTTCCGGTTCTCTCATAGTGTCCGATAGATTTTTAAAACCTGCGTATATGCTCCAGGCATAACTTTCCATGCTCGCATTGGTCTGCCGCGAGTACCGCCGTCTTCGCAAGGCTGCCAGTTGCCTTTGCTTGGCCTCAATAGAAGCAAACTGTGCCTTAAACTGATCACAAAAATCCTCGTAGTCGAGAAACTGGTCACAATTAGCCGAGAGCCAGTGCTCTGCAGTGCCAATAAAAATTCTCGACAACAAGTCCAATCGACACTCATCTGGCACTTGTATCAGATCGAAACTTAGGTTCAACTCGCGGAGGTATTTCTCGGCAGAATGGGCTTCGATGTTTCCATAAAACTTCGGCAGCTGGTTGATGTCTGTCATACGGGGAACTCGAAAAACACGATCTTGGTACAGGACACTGTCTTTGTCGGAAGGATCTTCGTATCTCAGTCCACGCCGCTGATCGTTTCTTGCTTGTTTGTTTGGATGAGAAATGGGTGCCTGAACATGAGAAGATAGCTGTCTATCGTTACCCATATTGCGAAGTCTATCAGCTGTTTGGGCACTGGGAACTGACTTACGGTTTAATTCAAGATCGTTTGTCACTGGAGGTGGAAGTTCTGGTGAAACTAAACCTGTACCTTCATGGAACGCCTTGTCTGCACGTAGCGATAAGTTGGTCACTCGTTCACCAAGATCTTTTATTGAGCCCATTAGAGTCGAGCGTGTTTCGGTCACCGTACTCTGCACATGTGTTCTTAGTCCCAAAATTTCACTTGACAGTCGACCACTGAGTCCCGTCACTTCTTCCTGTACAGCAACAACTTTAGTCTCTAAAACAGTCTGTTTACAAACGAGTTCTTGTTGTGCCGACTCCACCTGAGTTATCCTCTCTTCAGTTAACTGAATCCGTGCAGGAATGGAACTAAGTTGCCGCACCACTTCGGATAACTGGCCCGTAAGCTGTTCATGGCGTCTCTTCTCCTCCTCCTTTTCGGTCTTCAATCTCTCCTCGCGCTCTCGGTCTTTCTCTGTGAACGTTGCGATCAGCTGTTCATGTCGCTCACGCTCCTTTTCCGCTAGGGAGGCCACCAAAACATTGACCCACTCAGGCATCACTGTTGCTGGAGACGAAACAGTAGCCGTCGGAGTTGGCTGAAGTCGCACTTCGAGGCATTTCTGGCATCGAAACTCCTGGTCACCTCCATCCACAACAGTCTCTGTCATTGGACAGCACTCCGGGTGATAAAGAAGCCGACACTCCAAACATTGGTAACCTGAAGCGTCGCTCCACGGCTCGCTGCAGCACGTTGCTGATGTCTCGGAGAGTTCGGTGCGAATTTTGCTTCTAAGTATCCGACGATCACCACGATCCATCTTCTGGAAATAGCAATGGATTTGGTGGACAAAACACTAAGGGAGCACTGGGCAACACTTCACTGGGAAGGGGAAAGTCTTCTTTCTTCGAGCCCCTTAGTTGCGGCGCCAAAAATAATGCAACGCCCCACGTTGGGCGCCACAAAATAATGCAACGTGCCACCACTCGTAACTCCAGGGTATGGAGATTCGAATTGGCAACACACCGCTCCTTGCTCCTTGCTCCGGCTGGTCAGTTGGGAGCACCAGTTCTCACCCAGGGTTCGGGATTAAGAAGATCCACCCTTCCTCCAGGAAGGAAACCACCGAATTGCGACACGTGACAATAAATAAAATTGCAAATACTTTATATTAAAAATATCCAAAATCTTTAATTACGAATCGCGCGCGTACATACTGATTCGCACAAGCCAAAAATATAATGTGTTGGGTCCTGCTCGCTTGTAGGCAGTGATGAGTAACTTATTTATCACGACAGAATCCGCGCACCGCCTTCACCGTTAATAGCAAGACCTCAACTCCCTACCTTAAGCGCGAGGCGCAGCATAACAGATTGTTCTACATATCTTACAATGCTACAAACTCGTAACATGAAATAACACAAGAAAAACTGATAATTTATATAACAGATCAATGTTAATTAGCGATAGTAAGCTAAAGTTCAGGTTGGCAACAATTAAAAATGCCAACGTGGAAGTTTTTACATCGCCAAGAACACGAAGCGTGGTTCCCCCACTCCTAACATAAACAGCCAATAGGAATACGATATTTTATTGAAAACGAGGGAGAAATACTTTGCTATAATATTACAACGTTAAACTATATAGAAATAACTAAACTGATTTTATCAAATGAATCATATTTGCCCTTGCACATAAAAATGATTAAATAAAGATTTACTTTATAACGAAGACAAATTACTTCAATCTTGTACATTGTTGAACAAAAATAGATATTAAAAAGAAATGTATTTAACTTGTGCTTGAAAAACAATGAAAACGTTGCATATATTATTTGGGATAATTATTAGCCTATGAATTCTGAATAAATGTTGCAAAAATACGCGAATAATATTATAACATATGATAAAACCTAAATATATACATGAATTATAAAAACAATTAAGTATAAATAATTTAATAAAAGTTCTTAACTTGAAAATATACGAATAAGATAAATGACAATATACAACTTAAATCTGCCTAACATGGCGGTCGTTACAGGCAACATTGGTTTTGATTTTAATAAAATATTAGATGCTATGTCATGGCACTCATTTTCTATTCTATGTGCAAATTCTTTGATAGCATTTGGTCCCATGTATAAGTGTGGTTCACTAGCTACACCATCCCGTATAATTATATAACAAAAGCTAGAAGGTTCATGTAACTGGTATGGTGTAATTGAAGATTCATCAGGATCTGGGCTGCAGAATGCAAGAGGTTTGAGGTTTGATTCAAAATCACAGACTATATATGCTGGGTGTTCCAACAGGGCTTCAAATTTTTTGAATTTGGCATTTTCACTTGGATTAGGCATTACCATATGAACAGGTTTATAATTGCCACAGTATTTTAAATGTTCAATTAACTTGTTTTTAGCAATTTCTGTATTTTTTTTCACGAACCCCATTCACCATTTTTTGACCATCAAATACAGTTAATCATCTTCTGCACAACTTAAATATTCTATTAGATTTGTCTAGTTGTGTTCTGACTAAAGCTTCAAGATTATGTATCAGAGTGTAATGGTGTGTATCACCCCCTTCAATTAAGAGCAGATCAATCGGAACAGCAGAATCATCATCAAATGTACTGATTCTGAGAGGTGCTATCAAGCAATTTCCACGGCCAGTAGAACAAATAAATACATTAATAGATAATTGTTTACCATTGATATCCCGGGCCTTTTTTTTTTCAAATTTATCAATATTCTGAACAGATATTGGATATTCTAAACCCTCCATTGCTTCATCAAAATCATGTTCATGCTGTTTATAATAACTTATTCTCTCTGGATTTCTTAAAACTGGATACAAAGCAGCTAAAATACACCACAAAAAGCATTTTTCATCATTATTTTTTATATTAACCACGGCTTATTTGTTTTTAATATTGGCAGGTAATGGCAGATATGTAGATCCTTGTAATGGGCTGAATTCAGAAATATTAACATATAACTTGTGTGGAGATCCGCATAGGCTCCATCCAGACTCTTTTGCAGCAAATTCAGAGTGTTTAATATTCAATTGATCTATCAAACTGCTTATTATTTTGTCTGAATTTGCATTTGAATATAGAGCTACAGTTTCTGTTATGTGGGGCTGTGTAAATTTTGTGCCATTTGGTTTCTTATATTGTGTAAACAATTTGAGGGACAGCTTATAAGAGCCATTTTGTGCATTTAGAATTGCCTGCACATCAGGATTTATACTGTTCAAAAAATTCTTAATACCACATTTTTGCTCTGATACAAACCGGTAATCCCTAAGTTGGCCAGCAAAACTGCTATGGATGGGTGCATAGCGTGGCTGCTTTGCAGGTCCAGCATTAACAGGTGCTTCATGCTTTCTTTTCAGACCAGATGTAGATGGTTGTGGGGGCAATGTTGATGACTGTGCAGAACAAGTATCTTTATGTTTATATGTGAAATATTCCATGCTATATTTTCTATGGCATTTGGGGCATATTTTTGTGGGTGTTCTGTATTTGTCTGGATTACAATTCTTTTGATGCTTAGCCCAATTGGGGCTGGATATATTCTTTTTGCATTGATTACAATATTTTTGATTTGGCATTTCTGTTGTTGTTTATTATATAAGATTTCCTGGGGTCCAAATCAAAATTCTATGCTTAATAAAAAATATCAGTTGGGTTCAGTAGTGTGATTTGTGTGTGTGTATGTGTGTGTGTGTGTGTGTGTGTATGTGTGTTAATATTTTTGGCTTTGGTATTTATATAAAATTTCTTGGGGTTTAAATCAAAACTCTATACTTAATAAACCTATGACATGTTGTCAAAAATTCTGTATATTAAATCAAATAGATTTGTAATTCAATTTATACAAATCTGCAATATTTTTGTGTTTAAAAAATATGAGCAGCACAGCAACAACACACCCTTTCTCTTCAACAACTCTCACAATACTGGCTGATATGCAATGCAAAATCTCTTTATATAGCCTATACACGGACCGCATTGAAAACATCTGAAACAATAAGCCAATCAGAATATAACACATCATCACATTATGTCATAACCAACCAATCAGAAAACAACACATCCCTAATAATTTATTGCATAATATTGGGTAATAATTTGTTGCACAACATGATGCAATAGAAATAAACCAGAAATAGGCCACAAGTGAACCGGAAGTAAATATGTGTGGGTGGGTGTGTATGAGGGTGGGTGTGGGTGTGTATGGGTGTGTATAAGGGTGGGTGTGGGTGGGTGTAGGTGTGTATGTGGGTGGGTGTGGGTAGGTGTAGGTGTGTATGTGGGTGGGTGTGGTCAAGGTCAAGGTCAGGGTCAGGGTCAAGGTCAACGTCAACATCAGGGTTAAGGTCAAGATCAAGATCAATATGTGTGTGTGTGTGTGTGTGTGTGTGTGTGTGTGTGTGTGTGTGTGCGTTGGTATACCCGTCATTACGAGGAACAAGATCAGAAAAATTACCAGCATTAAGAGGGACTTTTTCATTGCGAGGTAATTTTGGTGGTTCCTCGGAACGAGAAAGCACATTATTTAATATTATGGCCGAACCAGCAAAGGGAAATTTAATGTCGTGGAATTAATCGACGAAGGGGACCAAGATCTATATTTTGATAAAAGGTAGAACAATGTCCGACAATTGTACTCGGAGTTATGCTACAAAACAGTGCATTTTTCTGGTTCCTCTTTTCGGGGCATTGTGCCTGTACGTGTGTATCAGGTGTTTATCGGTTCCTCTCAACGGGGCTCTGTGCTTATCACCTACACACAACGTGTGTGTCGTTTGTGCGACGCCAGAGACATCTGAAGTGTGTGAAAAATTGCGGAACTACATCAGCGGTGACGTCAAGGCGGAGCGAGGAAGATCGTAGGGGGTGGGGCCTGCGGTTGCAGAGAACAGCGTTGTCGGATCTCCGCCTTAACTTACATGACTCAGCATTTTTCACTGACGGCTCTGAACGTTGCATTGTTCGCAGTGCTGCATAAGTTGCAACGCTGGAGAATGCAGCGTTGCTACATCATTGCCTACATGGGAAATGTTAACGGCGCTTCACGATTGCGTTCTGAGAGGGTTCGTTGTGTGATAGTAGCCGTATTTAATATAACGGTTTGAGCTTGGGCAATTATGTCTCGTATTTCTCGGAAAATATATATATCAACGAAGAATTGTAGCAATCTGCCGGAGGGCGCGTGTGAGCGAGCAAAGAATATTGTAGGAAATGCTTGTGTATTTCCTCATCAAGAAAGCAAACTAGTAGGATTTCTTCTTGTATTAATTAACAAAATATTCAACCAGAGTTCCTATGCTAGAATACTGGAAATGATTGCGCTTACTCTAACTAAAGCACAAAAGCCAGATACAGGACAATATAGTACAAAAACAACATACATATTTACGTTCTTAATTGTGGTCTAACTATTCGTTTTCTCAGTCTACTCAACTCGTTAAAAATTTGCTCCTCCTCTGTGGTGACAGTGGCGTATTTAAGAGTACGACTTCAATCTCCTTCCCGAAATACCTTCCACCCTTAAAATGTTTCTTTCGTCACTAGAATGCAGATGCATATGTTTAAAAATGGCAAAATACGTAGTTAAACATTAATAAGAATAGGTTCTTCACTAACATTTCAATATTTTTCGTAATACATGTCTCTAAAGTAAGGTAGAATTCACACCGAACTTACAGGCGACACGTGTTGCTTGAGGATTTCACCAATCCAACGCAAGTTTCTGAGACCTATTATGCCTGCCGCTACGTTATGAAACGTTGCTGCGGATTGACGCGTTTCCAATCGACATATGTCATTTGCACTTGCTGTTTGGAGTGAAATCCACGTGTTACTTGACGTTTCGGTCTGAAAGTTACAGGCGACAAGCAACACGGAGATGCCAAGCAGCTTTCAGACCAAAGCGACACACAATACATGTCGCTTCGGAACTAGTCAATCAATATCAACGTTTCACACCTTACCGGTAGCCCCAGAAGACTGAGTTCGACTGGTGAGATTCTCAAGCACCACATGTCTCTTCAATGTGAAATCTCTCAATGAGAGAAGAGCCCAGTTCGAGCGACATGCAAAAGCTCACTAAAGCAACACATACACCGCGCACAATTGAACAGACCAAGTCAATTTGATGCATGGCCCGAGCGACATGGTGATTTCACACCCAAGCGACAAGCGACAAGCGACACGAGACCCTTCAATCTAATGCAAAATATTCATTGCGTATGCGGGAACAACAGAAACAGGTGACACGATGCACCGTATTGAGAACATACTCCAGTCCAAGCTATAAATGCAGCTTGTGTCGCTTCAGTTCAAAATTTTTGTTTTCAAGAAGCACGTTACATGGGGATTTCACACTGAAACGACACGACACGCATGATTTTGTGCGAGCAATAAAGGTTTCTATTTCCTATGGGGCATAGCACCTTGCACTGGCGTACGCAGGGGGCGCTGATGGGGCTACTACTGCCCTCCAGAAATACTAAGAAAATCCAAATTTTAAAAGAAAATATGTAAGAACTCACAGAAAGGAAAGATGTAAACGCAAACCTCCCTTAAAGTTAAAATGACACCCGATAACCATATCTGTCTTCGAGTGCAGTTTTAATAGTGAAAAGCTGAAAATATACAATAGCCTATATATTTTATTCGGTATTCCACAATTCTAGAACAAAGCTATATACTATACACCTTTACAATTTCAGACCCTCCAGAACAAAAATTCTGCTTACACCAGTGGCACCGTGAGAACAATTGGAGCAGACTATGATATCGAAAACCAGAAAACTACGGCGACTCAATTGTATTTAACTTAGTATATGGCACGTGTTTTCCCTCTTCTCGAGTGGCAGCAACGAATCGTCCCCTACGTATGGTCAGTGCATCGCCCACTGGGATATACATGAGGGAGGGATGAAAAACAGGCCTGTGGCAAGGAGTAGCAAGTCTCCATTTCCACTTCACAGCCTAACAAAGAAAACTAAAGGTGGCCAGGTAGGAAAATTTCCTTTGGGCTCAGGATGGTGGTGTGTGTTGCAAGGCGTGCTGTCGACAGTGGCAGCGATTGGGTTCCAAAACTGGATTGGGCAAAGGAACTTTACTTTTCCTTTATAGATAAGCTTTAGCATAGTGTCGGAACAAAAGTGGCTAAAAGTGAGGGACACTGCCGCCCTACGCTCCCTCAGTCAGTAATGATTATTCGACTGTAAAATTAGTTGAAATATTGGAATCAGATTCTTTCCTCATTCATCCATAAACATTCTATTTCATTTCGCTTTGTAATAAAAATAAGCACTTTATAAATTTTAAAAAAATATATTTTTAAAATTATTCTTATAATCAACGTAATTAAACAGAATTATGGCTGACAGATTTTAAGAAAGAAGTTACAGTCCGTGAATTACTTTTTCACAGTGTTCAATAATTTTATTAGGAGGCGCTTTTCTGCCATTTTATATAACCACGACGGTGCGGATGTGTGGTGATTAGAAGAAATTTAGGAAGGGACACTCATGCCCAGGCTGGGATTCAAACCCGGAAACCCTGGCGTCGTATTACACTGAACTAACTTCTCCCCCAGATTTTGGAGCACAGAAAGTAAGTTATTCATATAATATATAAGATGTAATATATAATATATTACATATTATATAATATAATATTCGAACCAGTGTATAGTGCACCTCCACTGCATATCGCCAGTTTACAAGGCGATTTTCATATTCTGTATACTCTGTACTATTCACAGTTACAATACTAGTGTTTACCCATTGAGAAACCTAAGTTTGCCATTTTAGAATCTCTCTCTCCAGGACGTAGTGTAATCAAGAGGTCCAGACTTCGTTACCCGGTTGAGGCACTTTGTGGTTCCGATCCCACTTTAAACTGTAGGTTCAATCCCTATTACCCTTTCTAGGAATAAAGTGTACTTAAAAAGAATCTTACGTTGAACTTGATTGAAATTACGTTTTTGCTTGCAAGTTTGTATATGTATATTAATATTAATAATAATAATATTAACTACTTTAATTAATAGAGTATGAGATTTGATCAAATTGTCCTTTGCTTGTAGAGATGTTACTGACGCAAGTATTGATGGAATGAACTGCAATGAGTATTTTGCTACCCTTGAAAAAAAACGAACCAAAGGAAAACGCCGCCCGCCTCCCCCCTCCCTGTCCTGTTTAAGTGGGGGGAGAGTGGTCAGACGTTCAGACCAGACGCTTGGCAATTCTGAACTACCCTTTCTTTGTCAGTGCCAAGGGGTAGGTGCGAAGAAGTGTTTGCGCACCCTTTAATTTTCTTCCTCGCCCATTTTTCAACGAATAACACCAACTCTTATAGAGTGCCATACCCGGTGGAGGCACATAGTGCTTCGGATCCCACTTTAAACTGTAGGTCCAGTCCCGATTAGCGTTACTGTGCATAAAGTGGACTTGAAACACCAACTCAACAACAACAACTCTTAGAGTGCCATGCTGTCTCATGTCATATTCAGCGCCGAATGTTACGTTCTAAAGTGAGACCGCTGTTATTGTTTACATCAGGCAAACACTGATCCCCGATTTCTTTCCTGTACTGTCGGCAGTTTAAAAAGGCAAGCCGCCATTGTCTTTCTTTCGTCAGCATTGTTGTTAAGAATTGTTTCTTCTTATGTTTCAAGTAGTCTGTGTTTGTCGATAAATGCCTATAGCGCAGTGTCAGGTGCTTTGTGTTATCCTTTGCATTGTTGATACACCGTTTTTGTTGTCTGCCTACTATCGGATCAAAAGCTATGTATACTCGAGTTTTGGACTCCAATTAAAAATTAATCAGTAGACCTAAATAAAAACGAGTTACATCAAAATTTGACTGTTTCAATTCTGTGTTAAGCTATAGTAACCAATTATTTTCGATTTTTAGTCGTCTTGAGAATAAAAAACTGCCGTTTTTTTTTGCTTTTTCCAAACAAGAAATCAAAAAAATTTTAAAAAATCGTCCGATCGTGATCAAATTTAAATATGCAGGTAGAAAGGTTGTAAATATAATTCTTAATTTTCAATTTTTTTATGGGCTTAAAAGTCAAATGTGTCTTATCAATTTTCTGAAACATATTCCCTCCCATCCTGTGGGAAAATACCTTGCTTGCCTTTCCTTGGAAAAAATCTTCCAATTTTTCATGTGTCATTGGCCTTCCTTCAACAAGCTGTTCTTTTCAAATTTTTGGCCTCTCCGATGGCGCAGTGGTAGCATCGTCGCCTTGTAATCAAGGGGTTCCGGGTTCGATTCCCGGTGGAGGCATATAGTGGTTCGGATCCTACTTTAAACTGTAGGTCCAGTCACGATTAGCCTTCCTGTGCACAAAGTGTACTTAAACACCAACTCAATCAATCAAATTTCTAAACATGTCTTGTACTAAAACCGAGCAAGAATGAAGCAGTTGGAGTTTTAAAGTCCGCTTTATGCACAGTAAGTCTGGACCTATAGTTTAAAGTGGGATCCAAACCACTGTGTGCCTCCATCGGGTATCGAACCCGGGACACCTTTCGCTAGTTTTATCCACTTTCATTGGCATATTATTGGAATTTCAATTAGTGGCTAAAACATTCATGCATGATTCGTGTTTTATTTATTTTCAACACCGCGCCCCTTAATTTCATTCCACACCATCTCAGCACTTCTACAGAGCATTCATTCCCCGACATTCGCTACGAGACTCGGCGGCAAGCGGCCCGGCGTCAGCGCTTGTCTTTCCCAGTGAACGGGTCCGCGACAGTCGCACGCTACAGTCTGTTTTTTTCGCTCTCCCTGCCGTCGCTTTCCTTCCCTTTCTGTTGACGTTGCAGACTGACGCCAGTATAATCTTCCCTCGGAAGTTGTGTTGTGTCGTGTCCGTGTGTTGAAGATTGTGGCTTAATATGGCACAACAAAATTTACGTTGTCGAGTGTTACTTCGGAAAGAGGAATTGTGGAGAAGTGCAACGACGTTTTGCAACGAAATTTCCTGGTGTTCCCCTTCCACATAGGACCACTATATTAAAATATAATAAACCTCGTAAAAAAGTTTAGAGTAACAGTGTCAGTTCTGAATAAAAGTGGAAAGAAAAATTGGGAAATCTAAAAAATAAAGTATACAAAGACAATCCGCACACCATCCGTGCGTTAAAAGAGAGTATTGTACGAGAAATCGGGAGAATTACAGTAGTAAACGAACTTGCACGTGTAAATGCCAATTTCTTTCGGAGATGCCAGGAATGTGTTGTAGCAGAGGGACATCATTTTCAACACCTTCTGTAGTCAAGGTTAGTACACAATATGAAAACTGTAATTTTAATAGCCGACTCGAGCGACTGTCGCGGACCCCGTTCACAGGGAAAGACAAACGCTGCTACCGGGCCGCTTGCCGCCGAGTCTCGTAGCGAATGTAAGGGAATGCTCTGTATATAATTAATTCTGGCAACGCAGCAAGATTTACGATGGTGGTTTTCTCTCCGTTGGAGACAACGAGGACGTTTAAGTAAGCAAATAAATAAAATAATAATAATAATAATAAACAGTTGTGTTTATATACGTATGTATACGTATATCCCCTCCTCCACATTCACCTGAAAGTGGCAATTGTTGTGATTCGTGGGACCGTCTGCTCAGTTGATATCTATGTTTTGGCATTTTGAGTGTGTGCAGTATTCCCCAAGGCCCTCTTCTCTTGTTGTTGCTGTGCAGAAACACAATAATCCTGAAATCGCTTGTATGGCTAGGAATTAAGTACAATGTAAGTGACAGCGTTGAAGAGATTAGAGGGAAGAAATGGTATGGCAATGAGTGAAGTTGCCAAACGAAGAATGTGTGTATGAGAAATTACTATTGTTTTTGCATGCATAGTTCGTCATTAACTTCTTTCCTTTTGTTGCAACATATGATTTTTACTTCAAGACTTATAATAGGTCTGTGTGGGCCTCCCTGATGGTGCAGTGGCAGCGTGGTCACCTTGTAATCGCTGGTCCAGGGTTCGATACCCTGTGCAAAACACATAGTTGTTCGGATTCCACTTTAAAATGTAGTTCCAGTCCCGATTAGTCTTTCTGTGCATAAAGTCGACTTAAAACAACAATTCAATTCAATTATAACGAACGCTTTCATTATACTTTAATAATCCTAATTATTATGCATTGAAATATATATTGATACAATCAACTCCATAAAATTCTGAAAATTGATATTGGAAATATTAACAGATTGAAGAAACAGGTGTATATAACTTTACTCCTCTTGTTTAAAGTAATTGAATTTTGAAGGAAAATGTAACTCACTTCCCCTTTTGTTATTTAGTGTCTAGTGGAGTGACCTACTAATTCTGACAGCAAATTCAATGAGTCATGATATTCATCTTGGTCAGGGTGTGGCTGCCTTTAGATTGTGTTTCTTTTATCACATATATAATAGTTCATCCTCATCGCCGCAATTAACCAGTATACATATAATTTTGACCATAAATAGCAAAATGCAAGTTAAAACTTCTTGATGTTTACGATTTTCTTCATTAGCTGAATATTTCAACCTCCGATTATTATACCCTAGTACTTAAACCGGACAGAAACGTCGTCGCCTTGTAATCAAGGGGTTCCGGGTTCGATACCCGGTGAAGGCACACAGTGGTTCGGATCCCACTTTAAACTGTAGGTTCAGTCCCGATTAGCCTTACTGTGCATAAAGTGGACTTAAAACACCAAATCAATCAATTAAACCGGACAGAAAAGAGAGAGATTTTGGTTATGCTTCTCCTCTATTTTAGACGCTGTTTATTGTGTTGGTTGGTTTCTTGTGTTTATTAGCTGTTTACAGTGGCGTGCCCAGGGGGGGGTTGATGGGGGTTAAAACCCCCCCCATTGGTTTCGTCATTTAAAAAAATTCAAAGCAAAAATAAATTTTATTTCATAAATGTGTTTGAGTACCAAATTGCCAATATTGTAAAATGTTTACATTTGGCAATGAGAAATGTATTGCTTCTTCAATTACTTTTGATACTATTGGAGTTGAGTTACAGCAATGCACAGGCATTCATTCATTCCTTAGTCACTGAAAAGGAAGGAGAATTTCCTTCCCAGTATGGTCAAGAAAAGAGCCGTAACCCTTGGAATGCGAACTGAAGGAATCCCTCCTCCCCTTTCTTTCACCCACGATGACCCTCTTAGGAGAATGACCCTCCCTTTCCTGTTACGACAGTGCTGCTAACTTCCCTTTTCTTTCTTTCCCCTTCTTATACCATTTATGCCAGCAGAGCAAAGTTCTGTGAGATTTGAATCACTACAATTAGTAGGCAAAGTAATTCAAAATCTTATATCGCACCTGGATGCATATTTATTTCAAAATATCAATAATTATAATAATAATAATAATTGTTGCAGGCAGTAGCGGAGCATGGTTTTACGAAGGAGGCAAGCGATGTTTTGTACAATAGCATGCCGGGAGGAAGGGAGGAATGCCTTATATAGCCCAACTGGCCCACTCAGTTTCATAAACAAAATAAAAACAATTAATATGCCAAAATATTATACGTTTTACTCTTGTGCTCTTTACAAATTAGATATTTTCTTCTCAACCAAATTCCAGCCTTCAGTTTATTGAATTTTCTTGTAACATTTGTGAAAGATCTCACTTGAATTTCTGCGTAAATAATTTAGCAGCTGCCAACACTACTGACACTGACACTACTGGTTGCTGTCAACACTGGTGACGTAATTTGAGCTGGACCAAGCTGGATGCATGGTTCAGACATTCGACCGCCCGGTATCTTTGTCCCAAGTCATGGTGTTCACTGGGGTTGTAGCAAGTTGCAGTCTGCAAGGTAGCAAGTCGAAGTGGTCGTGTTGTGTGTTACGTTTCTGCGTGTGTAATAGATTTTTGACGTGGAACTAAAGATGGATAGAGAAAAGAGGAGAAATACATTATTAGATTATTTCCAAAAGAAACAAAAAATGGAAGTTGAAGCTTCACCTTCCACACATAGAGCGTCAGAAAAGGTCGATTTAAGTTCAGAGGAATTCCATCCGAATTGCGAGAGTGAAACGTGCGAACTTTCAGACTCTTGATATTCAACAAGAAGGCATAACAGAAGATATTGGAAACCTTGTTGCAAAATTATGTCAAGGAACTGTCGAGGTAAGTGACGTTCATTATTTGATAGCAGATATATCCATAGGCGGATTTAGAATTGTTTTTCTGGGAGGGCACAGCATGTGCTGTAAGCATACAATCATGTGTGTGCAGGGGAGGGGGGTGCCCGCGTGTGTATGTCTGGAAGACGTGTGTAGGATGTCACCCTATATCACCAATAAACTGTCGCAGGGTGAGAGAACATGAAGATGAACAAGTTTCCTCAATGATTTCAGGGGCCTCACCGATGGTGGTGTAATGAAAGAGGTCCTGGGTTTGATTTCCTGTGAAGGTTCATTGCACAGTGGTACGTATCCCGATTTAAACTTTAAGACCAGTCCCGATTAACGTATCTGAATATAAAATGGACTTTAAAATCATTTACTTTTTGTTTTGTTCACGAACCCTCGAAAAACGATATTACCTATCTTATAGATCCACCAAGGTATTGAAACCCTGGCGTCGGAGCAGTGGCACTAATGACGCTAGTTAAAGCCACGGGGAAGCCTGTGGTTCACGTATTTTCCGAGGTCCCAGAAACCTTGGTGCTGCTATACCGTGTATATGTATGCAACCAGATTATAAAATCACGGTTGCCATGGACAGTTTTATTATTTTGTAGGAAAGGGATAAAATTTGTATTACGACACGGGATAGACTAGGTAGGCATCCTATGAACTGTAAATATTCCTTACAAATCTTCTGAATATTTCTCTTGTACAAACACAACAAATACAATAAGTAATATGTGTGTGCAGTAATAAATTCATTTTCTGAAAGCATCTTTTCTGGCATCAGTGGTCGAAGTAGGGGATGCTGCCTCCAGTTAAGAAAGTTTCACAAAGCATACCCCCAACTAGAATAATTTGAATATTGAGCATCCTCCACATACTGTATTGTCTCCATGTTGATCCCCCCTCGTATCTCCAAAATCGATCAAATATCCCCTCCCTTTTCGGCTACGAATTTCCATTTCGAGCACTGTCTGGCAAGATTTTGTCGGGCTCAGTGACAGATCCTGTGGTGCGGTACTGGGCTTCGGAAAAGAAGGGGGGAGTGGCCCCTTCAACAGTTGGTTTCTCAGTTTCATAACGTTAAGAACATACAAAATTCCTCTCCTTAGACCTAATATGAAAATGAATATGACATATTAATGACACTGTAGTAGAAAATGTTAATTACTGAAGGGGTTCGTATTTGTTTGTCGACTGTCAAACAAATGTTTTGACCAATAATATAATAATACAATGCCAAAAATGTACACAATATTTAGCAAAATCCTCTCCACAACAAGGACAATGTTGATTGAATTGATGTTTTAAATCCACTTTATGCACACTAAGGCTAATCGGGACTGGACCTAAAGTTTAAAGTGATATCCGAACCACTATGAGCCTCCTCCGGGTATTGAACCCAGGACACCTTGATTACAAGGCAACGACGCTCTCACTGAAATGAGACTGTGGTATCGTCATCTTGCAGCAATGCAAAGACGTCCAGTAAATTCTCTTGAAGCAATTGATATGTGCAGTGAAGTAATATTTCCCTGGGTAAACACACGTTTGCGCATATTATGTACAATCCCGGTAACAACAACATCAAATGAGAAATCATTCTCAACTTTGAGGCACTTGAAGACCTATCTTCGAAATACCATTTGCGAAGAAAGATTAAATGGGTTAGCTGCTCTGAACATTCACCGGGATATAAAAGTTACTTGTGATGACATATTGTCAGAACTCGCACAGATCTTGATGCCTAAATTTCAGAATTTAAATTGTTGAACTGTGGTACCTTATTTATTACTGTCTTTAAGACATCAAGTAGTCTTAATCTCTTTAATGTTGAGTGTACATACTTTTTGTTTAAAAATTATATTTGAGCAATTAAATATAAAATATTAATAATTTGGAAATATTCAAGCAGGTGCTTTTATATGATGCAATAAAAACATGAAGCATCCATAGCAAATACATTGATTGCGTTCATTGGGGTAAAATCCAAGTATATTAATTATCTAATTTATTACAAGAAATTTGACCTGTGAACTGGAAAATGTGTTTGATTCATAACCCCCCCCTTACGAAAATCCTGGGCACGCGCCTGGCTGTTTACCAATAGGTTCGATAAACACTTTAATGGTGCTTGGTGTAAAGGTAAAATTAATGATTGGATAGGTTTAAGTAAAAAAGAAATCAAACACCAAACCGATATCACATGGTATATTTGGTGTTGCGATATTTTCGAAACTATTAGTTACAAGTACGAAATTTGGTGATTTGAATTAACTATTAATTATCAAGTTGATACAATATGATATCCTATTCTACATCAGCCTGTTTGTTTGGGTGTTTTACTCTGCCCAACAATCGAACCCAATCTGAACGTAGCGTCACGATCCACATTCCTTCATACGTAACTCAGTTCTGCGTAATTCGGTTTTATACGTCAATTACTGTACCTAAGTCTTGGGAAAATATAATTTTAAAACGTGTTAATTAACCTTTACTTGTACGTAATGCATTTATAGGTAATTCTGTGTTATACCTATAACATAAAATACAGTTGATTTGTACGTAACCAAGCTACAACAATGTCACAAAAAAACACAAATACACAACAGGATAGGTGGATACGGCGGCGGTCGGTCTGGAATTGCGAGAAAGGGGAGTGCGGCGCGGCGGTGTCACAGAGAAGACAACAAACAGAGGCGGCACGCGGCATGAAATCAGAGGAGATTTGACGCAGTTGTTCAGAACAAGATACCAGTCATGCTGCTTATATGTTTCCTGAAATATTACATAATTCTCTTTAATCTATTTTCCTTTGGATTTTATTTGATTTTTGTTATTTAACACCGTCTTATTGTCACTTTTGGCTAATTGCAACAATGAATATGAATGATGATATGATTAAATTCATGAGAGAGGAAAACTTACATGCTTGACCAGAAAGTAAGTTGTATACGGGAAGTGGACGCTAATCGACATAAAACTATTAAAGTGGCAAATGTAATGTACTTAAGAATCAAACTGTTAACTTTTAAATTCGTTAATTTATCACTTTATGACAGAAATGACCTTTATTATACTGTATGTTGTAACTCAAAATATATGCACTTATTTTAATAATGGCGTGTTATGTAAATCTGATTTGAAAGTAATTCTCAGTTATACGCAGGGGCTCTGATCACTGAAAAAAATTAATGAATGACTCACTTTCTCCCTTTTTTAAGTTTTGGCCGCAGCGTTCGGAATCTCGTAAAAGCTAGGGGTGTGCGGGATTCTGAAAAGTCGGGACCGGGATCGGGGAAAAAATTTCTCGTCCCGATCCCGAGCAGTCGGGAAATACCGAATGCTCATTTTAAAATGTCGTTATTTCTCGACGTTTCCTGCATTGTCAATTTCTGGAACTTATCGTAAATTGTTAGTATTTAATCCACAAATCACTTAAAGTGAAAATGACGTGTAGAATTCGAGATTTTCAGAGCTTCCGGAAATTTCGAACATTTCCTGTCCCGATCCCGTCCCGCACACCCCTAATAAAAGCCCATGAATTCCTCAAAAATATCATTTTTTTGCAGAATATTAATATACCACGGATGGACATGTCACAAGTTTCGTCAACCATAATAGCAAAATATTCCCGACTTTTAATATCTGCTACCACGGAGCGCAAAACAGACCTCCCTAATATATCAATGACCTCGTTCAGAATGCCATGTGAGCCATTTGTAGCCCGAACGTCCCATCCACTACCCTAGTTCATGCACCTCGTCTTTTGAAACTCTTTTTAGTAAACATTTTAACAATACTCAGACTGTCTCTGGTCATAGCCTCCCCAGAGTTGATGGTTTAGCGGTCTCAGCCCCCCCAAAGTTGATGGTCTAGAAAATTTTAAATGTTTATTTAAAGTTAAGTTCATGTGGCACAATTCAGAGTAAACTTTACAAGAGAAGCAAAATAATACATTAAATCATCTTAAGCAAAATTATTTGGGGGCTCTGCCCTACATAGTTAATATTGGGGGTCTTAAAGCCCCCCCCAAGCCCTATGGAGTCGGCGCCTATGGTTATACGTATTATTTTCTCTTTACCTTGACATACATATAACTCAGGTTTAACTGCATAACCATTTTGTTTTTCAACTCCCGTCATTAGTGACATCATGTATCTGTTGGGATCAGATTCAATGGTAAACCATATTGCTCGAGGAGTGATGCCCAAAATAATCAATACTACCCTGTGTGAGGCAAAGGGTCATAAGATTGGGGGGGGGCGCTAGTTGTCGTGGTGGGTTCATTCTTGTGTAATGTTCGCTTATTTACAATTTTTAAAAAGTAACCTCAAGAAAGGTACCAAACTGGAATGTGTGATTTCACGTGGGGATAGATGGCATTTCTTGCTTACATTTAACTTTAATTTTATTATATTTTTTACACTATAAGAGAGGAAAGAGGAGTTTATTGGATTCTTGTTGGGAAACCTGATGGTAAGAGACCTGTAGGAAGGCCAAGAAGAAGATGGAGGGAGAACGTTGAGATAGACCTAAAGGAAATCGGTAGGGATGGAAAAGAGTATATAGATCTTGCTCAAGATGAGGACAGATGGAAGGCCTGTGTTGCTGCAGCCATGAACCTTCGGGTTTAAGAAGGCTAGAGAGTTAGTTAGTTAGTTTACACTATAAGGCAGAAGTGTTTGAAATTTGCAACGGGAAGGTGAAGATTAGACTATGTACGTAAGTAAATAGTGGAGATGGGTCAGTGCTTCAAAGTAATTCGTTACTTCTAATGCCGCCGTTTGCAACTAATACATTCATCGAGTACCTAACTGTAACGAAGTTACCTTCCAAAGGGAATAACTGCAACTCTGTTACTTTTAGGTACGTAAATGTAACAGGTTTATTATTTACTTCTAAAGTTGCTTTTCCCGGTAATTATATGCTAACTTTGCGAACAATAGGACGAAAGAGAAAACCATGACAACTCTCTTTTATCTTCTCTCATTTCTATGCTCAATTTAGAAGCATAACGTACGAGTATCGTAAGTAGTATAAATAAAATACAACAAAAAATGGGAGATGCATAATTATCTACATCTGAATTTAGAACTGTAGATTCGGATCTGGTATGAAAATAAAAATCGGGTATCCGGAACCGAAAATCAGAACCGGATATCAGGATCCAGTTGAAATTAAAAGACACAAGAAAGAAAAGGCACGGCTCACTTTCGTGTTTGCTAACATAAAACGTACAAAACTGCTGAGTCTCACTGCCATTGTTAGTTTGTTTGCTTCACTAACCTTGTATTAATGAGAACAGCATGTCCCCCACCCTTCCAAACCGATTCTAAAGGCATAAGAGGGGGTGTTTCATTTCTATCCCATCGCTGTGATCACCCACAGGTAGGTAGAAAAACTGTACATAATAACAACCATAACTAAAAATCAATAACAAGTGAATCAAACGAAATTATCCCCACATTTTTGTGTGAAGATATGTATAATTGGAAGCTAAACTATAGAATCTTGTCCCCCTAAATATCCCCATGACTCAGGAACGCCATGAATCTTCCTTGTGAGCACTCCTGGGCCCCGATCAGAAAAGAATTCGGCGCCACACATCAATTTTAGGAAGAAAAATCTTCTAGTTCTGTCGGAATTAGTTTTAAGAGAAGAAACATTTGATTGATTTATTGAGTTGGTGTTTTAAGTCCACTTTATACCAGTATGGCTAATCGGGACTGGACCTACAGCTTGAAGTGGGATTCGAGCCATTTTATGCCTCCACCGCGTATCAAACCCGAGACCCCAAGCAGAAACATTTGATGATGTCTAAAAGAACGATTTTTTCTTTTGGCAAATTTGTTTATTTGCAAACCAAAAACAACATTAGTTTGATAATGCGCCAATATTTTCAAAGTAATAGGCCTAAGTATAAACTTGGTATGATCCTTCTGGAAACATTTGTATTGCGAGTGTAGTGAGCAAAAAAAAAAAAAAAATGATCTCTCAAACATTTCCCACATTTTTATTTTTTCGTTCATGGATTTAAGGATGCTGCAATACCATCAGCCCCTTGCGTCTGTCTCTGTCTCCTACAAATATGACATGCGAAATTAGGAAGTATTCCGTCATATCGCGAAATATATCAGAAAGGATGGTTTTAGTGCAGAGGCAACACAACATTCAAATTAATCTGAACTGACGCGCCACCACAGCTATACCTCCTCGGTGCGGTGGCACCGTTTGCACCGCCCTAAAGCCGACCCTGCCTAGCGATCTAGCTCGAATGGTATAGCATAAGGAGAAAAAGCGTTCCAAATGCAGCAGTCTGCCAGTGACGTAACCGATAATATGGCCCATTGAGTTACTTCGTTAGTTAGCAGGATCTTAGAAACTGCCTGGATAAATTTAACCCAACGCATGCTCACACGTTTCAGTTTGGTGTTTCAACATGTTATTTTTTCTCGTTTTTATCAATTGTGTGATTCCATTCAAATGTTCAAAATTAATAAAATTAAATTAATCAATAAAGGTATTACTAAGTACAAGCTTTAAAACAATTAAAATTACACAGCGTGCGTCCTGCCAGGTTAAAAATTGCAAGCAGAACAAATACGTCTCGATTCTCCATAGAGGCACACAGTGGTTGGGATAGCACTTTAAACTGTAACCCCGTCTCGAATAACCTATTTGAGCATATAGCGGACGCATTGAAGTGGAGATCGCCCACCTTGGAAATCAAATCCGTGTGCCCCGCGTGACAGCGTAACAGCCTCCCGATTGGTCCACCACGAGTACATAAGATTAAGCTATGATTTAAATAAGCAATCATTATTTGTCCATAATTCACTCGTTTCATAACATACAAATCGTGTATAAATGGTACTGTGAATTTATTTTTATGAAGATACGTCAACCTTTCCAATAGTAGATTTGCCGCTTCTGGTGGAGAAGTATTTTCAGTAATCAACTCACGACCTATTACACAGGAGTCTAGTACTAATTCCGGCATGCCTCATCATAAATTCCATCCAATCATCGCTATTCAACTAAAAAAGGGAAAACAGCAACTCAGAAGAATACAAATTACAACAATCAAGCATAAACCACCCAGCAATATACGTGCTTCTGTCTGAATATAAATAACTTCACTTTGGAATCAAATGTACATGTATCTCGACCCCCACCCCCCTTGCATTTTCTTTAAAGCAATTCACGGGTTTGCTTGTGAAACTTTTTCTGTACCCCATACAGTGGTATGTCAAGGATTTTCATAAGGGAGGCTGATGCCTTCATTTTAAAGGAATGCTGTGGCAAAGGGATGAGAGGTATGGATGGCCCAACCAACACCTGCTCTGGCACACTAATAACACTAGAAGATTAAAAGCATTCTTTCTTGTAGATGGAATTGGGAAATAATGTGAAAATGAAAAGAAGAAGAGCATTGATCCGTGCAGTGCTTTTGTAAGGGGTCTGTGAGAGAAGCTACCTCTGGATAGGTGACCCCAGTGTCTATGAAGTAACTACCCGATAAATATGATATGAAAGGATAGATGAAAAAAAAAGTTTCTATATTTCCAGGACTTTTTACTACATTACCATGAATTTTGAGTAGCTGATTTTATTTCCTTTGAACGTACGTGTACGAAAATTTGTTTTGCACTGGAGTGTTGCTCGTACGTAAGAACATCAAATAGGTGAAAAATCTTCAACGGAATTGCCCAGGTACGATTTATCTCAGTGGCGCCAACTGTGGAGCTCAAGACCACTCAGCAATTTGTCTCGTATTGATATTATATTTTAGAAATAAAGTCCCTGCATTTAACAAAACAAAGATTTTCATAATTACAGCATACCCTTAAAGAATTCTCACAACTTAATTACTGCTCATAATAATCTATTAGATTTTCAATTTGATACTTGTCAGTGTTCTATATTATTAACACTGCTCGTGGTCATATCGTCATTATGAAAATAAGGGAGAACAAGAGCTTAGGGCATGTGTTATGTGTAGGGTCCAGGACTTTACGTCCTATAATACTGTAAAATATGTATGTAATTATGTCATAAAAAATGTAAAATGTTAGAAAATGCAGAAATATTCCCTGTAAAACTAAATATATGCACAACAGTACTTTCAAATTTCTCATTATTCGGGGAAGATGGATTAAGGTGGGGTATTAAATAAAGACAGAATTCCTTTAACCGAAGAATGTGGTGGGAAAATATAGGAAATATCGTGAGGATCACTGCAATTATTCTAAGCAAGGACAGAGTATACACCAGTGACGTGTACTGAGGTGTAGCTAGTCTAGCAGAGATAGATCAATCATTCTCACGTCTCTAATTATTTTCAAATCACAATATTTATTATCTTGAAGCCTCAGTTCATATGCAACGCTTCTTTACACGCGCTTCTAGTCCCTCGATGTGATCAGCTGGCAAGGCTGGATACCCTAGCTGGCTCTTCTTTCGCCTTACCAGATCCAGGTATAGACAACCGGCCGAAGGGAAAGAGAAGATTTCTGCCTGTACCTCCCTTGCCGCCTCGCCGCCCTCTCCAATGGTTGAAAGTCCGTGGTTTCAGGTCCTCTAGTCTATCTCCTATAGGACAGATAGGGGATTGGTTTCCCTTCGATTCCTTTGTAAATCCTCTAAAGAACTCAGGGGAAAATTTTCTGCAGTACTTATGTTCTCTGTATTTACACAACCTTTTAAACGTTGTTCAATATGTATTATTAGAGGCACATATTTTTGGTAAATAAAAAAGCAAAATTTCGGTACAAAAACTGAGTCAATTTCAGGTTCAAAAGCGGTAAATGAAATAAAATATCGGTGTTATAGCGGTGAAAAATTGGATGAAAAGTGGTATGTAAAAAGACATTTAGGTTTTAAAATTGCGAATATAATCCTAAATTTGATTTAAAAACTACACTTATTCCACAGAATTAACATTTCACTTCTAATAGCACATTTATGTATTTATCAGAGTATTAAGTTTATTTCTGTGTAAAGGAGTCCATTTTTGCTTCTCCAATATTAACAGCAGAATTAATCATTTTCCGGGAATTGCATAACTCTCAGGATAATTCAGACCTCAGAAGGTGTCGCGTCGGTGAATAAACCCTAAATTTCGTGTTTAAGAGTTAATTTAGCTTTTTGCAGTTCATTTCGCATTATTTTGTGACAAAACATGGTCACAAAATGCATCTTACACCTTTCAAAAACATGAAAAATTAACACTACAATGTGTTTTTTCAAATTTCGTTTTTTCGTCAAAAACGAAATATGCATGCCCTTATGTATTATGTATAATATGGGATGTACGTAGTTTTATTTGTATATGAATGGGAACGTACTTGTATTATGTGAAGACAAAAGTGTTATGGTTTCTTTTCTTTTTTTCAAATATGGAATATAGAATGATTAAATAACAAATATTTGCTCACGCTCTCTCTCGCTCTCGTTTTAGTAGAGTTTTATTTAAATATACAAATAATTTGGCCTACAATAAAAAAATGGGTAAGCTAAACAATCATAAATACGAATGTATTAATTTGGGCAAGTAAACTCGCGTTCTAATTGTTGTTGTTGGTTTGGTTTATTTTACTTCACCTTTCTGCCACATTTCGTTATCGCGAAAATGAGGATGAGTGATGATATAATGAAATTGATGAAGGGACCTAACAAAGAACAATTCAGGCCGGGATTCGAACCCGTGACGAGCGCGCATTCTTGTTCGTAGGTGTTGTACTCTGCAGTGAATACTGAAATAATTTGGAATGAAAAGTGTATCCCAGAACTAAAAAAGACAAATGAATATTTTTGAAGAAACTACAAAAAAGTATGTTTTGTTAACTGTTCATCCCCTCTAATATATTTATTTTTTGCCACCTTCCATCATTTTTTCTAGCTGTATAGATTTAATGGCGATTAGTAGCTAACGAGCTTATGGAAGTGATTGCACGAGGGACAATCATAAACAGAGAACTCTGGACTCCTGATTTCACAGTGCCCTGCAGATGCACTGGGAGGAAATTATTTGTATTTTCTTTTCCTTTCTTTAGCGTTGCTTTTCCATCACTTTACCTAACTTATACCATGAAGATGAACGTTGATTAAATAATACGGATGAGAAGTGGTTACAAAGGAACACTCATGCACAGGCCAGGGCTCGAGCCCGGATCCTTCAGTGACGAGATCTTGAGATGGAGAAATTAGGGAAATCAAACAATGCAATTTTTTTTGGAAAAACGTTAATCACATACAAATACGGTGTTTCAAAAATCCAATTGAAATTTACGTACCACTGAGTAAATATACAGTTTGCTTTACCGATACCCAAGTATCCGAATAGTTAGAGCTTTCCACTCATCCTTGTTGTCGGCGGACCTCCGTGGAGGAGTGCAAGTGCCCCGGATCGGTACCAGGTGGAGGAACATAGTAGTTCGGATCCCACTTTAAACTGTGGGTCCAGTCCCGATTAGCTTTTATGTACATAAAGTGGACTTAAACACCAAGTCAACCAACCGCGGGGGAGTGATTATCACTGCACGCTATGACACCAGGAGTGGCGGGTTCGAACCCCTACATCGGCATGTGTGTTTTCTGTGTTTGTCTCTTCATTAATTGTATTGTACCATCTTCGCGATTAACTAAATGTGACAGACACGCTAAGTAGCATAAATCAAATCATTGATTGATTGTTTAATTTGGTTTGTTTTACTTCGCTTTTCCTACACTTTTGGCTAATCGTCAAGATGGTACGATAAAATTGATGAAGGAACAAACACAAATAACACCCATGGCAAAGTAAGGGTTCGAACCCGGGATCTCTGGCTTAATAGTCAAATCAACATGTTGTGGATTTTCGAAAGTGGGTGGGATTAACACGCGCTTCTTTTCAATAGTCCTTCCTCATTTTGCAATCCTTTCCTTTCTTTGACGTTCTAGTTTTAGGAATACTGGACCCTAAAGGGGGGAGGGGGATTATGACCCACAACAACCTCCCTGGGCACGCCACTGATTGCTACCCCAAGTGTCGATATCACCGAAGGACACTGGTATACACACTGGCTCCAACGAAAAATATCTTGAAACTTCTGTATTCGATTGCCGATAGAGAAGGGGCTGTAATGTACAGAATGCTATTTTCGCTTTTGACTGATTGTTGTGAGAAGCGAGAAAAAGGTAAACAAACGAGAACAATTGACACTTGTTTATTGTGAGTCTTGTGCATGCACAACAATGACAGAGTACATTCTTTCCTCAATAATGTTCGCACGGCTATCAACTGCCGCGGGATAAAAAAAAATCGGGGGTGGGGGTATTATTGTTCTGTATTAGTTGGAAAGAAAAAACCGCATTTTCTTTTAATTTCTTTGTCCTTAATTTAATTATACTTCCATCGATAATATAAACTATCCGTTGCGTTAAAGGTACGAAGAATAAATTATAAAATAAATGACCTAACCAAATGACACAGAGAACACATGCATTTCCTCCCCCGGCCTTCTTCAATGGCCTATATAAGGCAACGGAGATTTTTGCTTGTAAACAGTCTGTACTACCTTGAATTAGTGTAGTTTGCATTGTGTGAAGATGCGGAAGGAAAAATCATTCAAGATTGTTTTACTAAAACAGTGGATTATAGGAGAGTGAAAGTTCTGCTACAAGGTGAATTAACAGAACTATTTCAAGATCTCACACCAGAGGACATAGCTGCATTGAAATATTGTCCAGTGACAAGTTGTAGTGTGGAGCGCACCTTTTCTTCATACAAGGATATACTAACTGATAAACGGAAAAAAAATCACTAAAATTTAGAGATATGTTGTAGTGCACTGCAATTTACATAAATTCAAAACTACTTAACGATTTTCGTTATATTGTGTTTAACAACTGGAAATAGTAAATTCAATTCAATACAAGATTTTGCAACCTTACTTGACATGGAAGCTGTTGTTAATTCGTCTATACCTTCAATGGTCACTACGTGTGTGGTACTTTAAAAAATAAATGTATTTCGAGGAATTTTTTGAGCCTATATTTTTCCTTTAGTGCATAATTTGCATACTTGAGTGCATATTTTACTTGTTTTTAGTGCATAGATGCATGCATATTTTCCACTTTTTTAGTGCATATTGATCCGCACACTAGTTATAACAATAAAGTCACGGGCCCTAGTTATGTGTTGTATAAATTTTGTAAAACAAATATCAAGAATACAGCCCACCATAGGAGTGGGCAAAAGGGGGGGGGGCAGTTGTCCGTTAATACTGCCGATTATAAATTTAGTGTAGAGGAATCTTATCGACAATATTATACTACTAAAGAAAAATGAAATATCTTCATGTCAATGAGAGTTCCAAGCAATTACGTTATTTACTATGTAATTGGACTTTCCCACTTTATTCTCTAACAAATTTATTGTCATTAACATTCCGGAAAATTTCTTGTTTTTAGCACTCCTTCATACTTAGGTGGTTGAATGATTCTGATACTACGTCAAATGCGACATGTACATTTTTTTTTCTAAAATTCTGCAGATCAGTGGCAACGATTAGTGGACAAGGGGGCAGTTGACCCTCTACTTTTTGCACCCGGAACATAGCCTCTTGGAGCTAAGCCTTGTCTACTAAGAAAAAGTAAACTTTCCTTGCACCCCTAAGTTTTGGCATCCAATCACCGGCACCATTGACGTCCGGAAGGAGGAGCAAGGCAGGCCAACGCCCCACTGTAAAATGAATGTCCACCTTAAATTATATGTATTTCACACATAATTTCATTCAGACACACTAATTTTTGTTAATTATTATAAGGGCATTGAAGAATCATTGCTAATGCGCATAATTAAATTTATAAATATATTATTATCAAAACCTAGAATTATCATGGTTGTTCAATGGTGCTGATGTAAGAAAATTAATGGAAAATTGAAAACACAGTTTGCGGAGGAACGTACTATATGAATACTTCTGAGAATTGAGTGCAAAAATAATCACTCAGTTGTACGCTGTGTGACAGACTTTGAATGTGAGCGACTGTGCTGTTTATTCTCAGGTTGGGAGAGGGGGTGTCTATCGATGACTTAATTTTTTCCCGTTACTTTGGATCATAATTGCAACTCTACAATTATATATCTCCTTGCAATACCACCATAGCATTGCTGGTCACATCTAATACTCCAACAGCTTTTCGCCTACCACCGTGGCAGAGTGGATAGCGTATCACGCTCTGACGCCAGGTTCGAATCCCGGTCTGGACATGAGTGTTCTTTGTAAGTGTTTTTCATCAATCATCCGCATCGTCACGATTACATGATTAGCCAAAAGTGGCTGAAAAGTGACGTAAAATAATCCAACTGCATTTTCGGCCCTTCTCTTTGTTCCACATTTTAGGATCTCCCCCAGCCCTAAAAAAACCTGGGTATGGGCCCTTGATATAGAATGAGGTTTTAATTTCCCCGACTGGATTTTCATCAAGGCTTTTGCCCCCCCTCCCCCTTAATCGGAGTGTCTGCGCACTCCTATGCAGCCCACAGACGAAGTACACGTAACGAAAAACAAACACCGCTTCAAATGCCCTGGCTGTAGCTTGATCAGATAAAACAAGGGAGGGGGACTTTCAGGCGGCAAGGCTTTGATCAAAGGTGAGAAGCCGCGATGGGAACAACAAGCCAAACTCTTCAATAACAGTATAGGTGGGGGGTTATGTTACGATTGTTGTGTGGCAGCTACTGTCTCCGAGAAATCTAGTTACAAAGGAAGCCTGCCGATTTACTTTGTCAGTAATCCATGAATCATTGTCACTGTAGTGCGGTGCAAATGTTTGCGTCTTTCTATTTCATGCAATATCTCAAAACCCAGAGTATTTGAGTAGTGCAAAAGGTGTGACGAAGTTTAGCATTAATATGGCAGTTAATTAATTAAGGAGAGGACGTTTCACGAAAAAACACCTTGCGACGCCAAGGAGTTCACATTTAAGCTGATTTTATGCATCTGTTGGGAAGGCGGGGGGGGGGGGGGGTGGCTAGTGCTGCATTCATAACTCTTACGAGTTTAACTCCATGAGTACATATAATTTGTCCACTTAATTTTTCCTGGAAATTGTTTCTTTGTTTAAGTGTGATTTTAAGCCCACTTTAAGTAAAAACTATTGAAATTAAGAAATTAATGTATTTTCACCAAAAGTGATTCTAATATCCACAAATTACTTATGTGCATTATTGTATATTTCTTTTATTTTAAAACTGACATGAAACACTGATTTTTGTCAATCACACAATTTAAATAAATCAAACTGATTTATACAACCTTGAAATTTTGTAAGCATATCATGCAATTAGTCATGTAAAGGCGTTCTCAAAATTGTAAATGACTATTTACGTTAATGGTTTTTATATTTTTCTTCACGAGTAGCTTGGAGAGAGAAAAGGAAACATTGGGAACTTCTCTGTACTTGCATTTAAATTGCGCACATAGGCATGGACATGAAAACTTGAAAGAGAGAATGCTTCCTTTACCAAGGAATCTTTCGAATTTTAAGCCAAGACCTCTCCCCGATGGCGCAGTGGTAATCGTCACCTTGTAATCAGGGGGTTCTGAGTTCGATACATGCTGTTTCGGATACCACTTTAAACTGTAAGACTAGACCTGATTAGAATTTCTGTGCATAAAGTGGACTGAAAACAAAAACTCAAACTCATTTTAAGCTGATAACCGCGATGATGGGAACACGAGCAATCGGATTTCATTACATTATTAATCACGGAACTCCGTAAATTGTTACTTAGAAAACAAACAAATGTTTGAAAAAGTGGAAAGTATAATTTCCCTTTGCATTATGAAAAATTTCCATTTATCCAAGGAAAAACTAAAACACCATCACAAAACTTTATGAAGAAAATACGGTTTTCCCAAGTAAGAACTTTGAAATATGTAATTATGAAAAACTGATAATTCATGCCTCCATTCAGCTTGATTTTAATATGCAACGACTGTATCTTCAAATATCTCTGCAGTTTCGATCCCTTTTCACCAACGGCGGCGCCAGAATGATTCATCTAGGGGTGCTGAAGGGTTGCAGAAATAAAGTTAGGGGGTGCGATTCTGAAAATAAGGAAAACATGAAACACGCATGCAACCTGTCAAAACTGAGGGAGCCCGGTGCCAATACTGTGGGGAGAGGGGAGGGATAAGGACAGTTTACTTTCCCTTGGTAGATAAAGGTTTAGCACAGTTCAGGGGCAAAAATAACAAAAAGCGGAGGGCAACTGCATCCCTAATCGCCGCTACTGATTAACATAAATTACTGAGTGAAATTAAAATATATGTGTGAAGTATATAACTTAAGACTGACATTCATTTTCCAGGGATGCTACCCCCCACCCTGTGCCCTCCCCCTGGACGTCCATGATGATATGTATTAAGTCTTCTACTCCAAGAAAGTGGTCATACCATGCAGTGTAAACATTCAGATACACGTTGAACAAAGTAGTGAAATACAAAATAAATCCATCCTGCCCTTAAAAAGATAATTTTTGAACCTTCTCAATGTAACCAATGATGGCACCGTCTGCCACAAGACAAAACGCGAAGGGCACAGGAACTGTGTCATCTTTAAAATCCCTTCTGCCGCACTATCCCCAACAACGAACTGTAAAATTTCTTCGTGAACATTGGGCATCTTCCTAACAGTCTTTGAAAAAGCTTGAAATGGTACGTTTACTGGACATTTTTCGTGGAACAAATACATAGAACGTATTAAGAAGAAAACTACCCTTCATGTTACAACTCGCATTAAATAATTTCCAGAGCACGACCTGGTGAGGTGATATTTTAAAAGCACCTGAATTTTTTGCTCCAGTGGAAGGAAGAACAAGTAGGCGGAAAACAAACCGTTTATGAACAATGCAAAAAAGAAAAAAACATAACTCACATTAAGCTATATGCAATTATCAAAAACCACGAACAGACCACTTAAGAAACAAAACAAGAAAAAATTTATAACAACAATGCTGACGAAAGAAGAAAAACGACCGCTGATCTTTACAAATTCTGCCGCAAGTACAGAAAAGTATTGGTACCTCTTTCAGTGCTTGCCTGTTGCATACAATAATAACCTATCATTAGGCGCTCAATATGACACAGTGGCGTACGCAAGGGGGGGGTTACCGGGTTTTACCCCCCCTTGAGCTTTTGAAATATTATGGAATATGCTGTAGAAAAAAATAAAAATGGCTAATTTATCACAGTCAAAGATCTGCGACAGTAGTAGTAATAATAATAATAATAATAATTTGAATTATTATTCCCATGCAGCATGAAGAAAAAAACAACATTCCAAACACAATCTAAGCGGTCGCAAAGTTCAATTTTGCAATTTCTTTTGCAAAAAGTCGCGCAGTGACTCTCGCGAGAATTGTGAAAATTCCTTGCTTCGTCGCAGTGTGCCGACCTTATTGCAAACGTCTTCTCTGAACTGATTTCGCATCCCCTTGTGAACTCTCAAGTGATGCTGAGTCTACATCCACATCATTAAATAATGTTGAAGAAGTGCTTTGTGAATCACCTAGAAGTGATAAATGTGTTGGAATGTCTATTAACTTACTTTTCAACGAAAACATAGACTCAGTGGAATTTAGCAACATGTATTCTCGCGCTTCATCATCATCCTGGGCGAGTTCCATAGGTAAAGGTAATGTAAATTCTCCCGTGCATATAGCACCGTGCCATGAAGGCACACGTAGTGGTGTGGTGGGCCCCAAAGATTCTCGATCTCAAACTATTTTGCAGGTGATGTGATCAGCACCATGCTCCGGCAGCCTTCATCCCCCAGGGTCCCAGGGTTGCTCTCAGGTACCCATTGCTATGAGGTTGGGTGCGGAGACAAGGCTGGATAAATTCCAACCGATTCCGGGAATCGAACCCGGATATCCCACGAAGTTGTCAGACTAGACCAGCGCGGCTCCTTGAATGAGTTTCATATTTCGATTATTTCAATAAATTTAATATATTTGCTTGTTCTTATGGATTTTCTTCACATTTTAAATGTCTGACTTATCATATACAAATAACCGTTGACTAGACAATTATTTTGTAACAAAGAAACAAAAGAAATGTAATTTTGTTCTATTTCTTTCATAAATAGCATCTGCATTAGTAATAACTATTATTAGTAATTAAATTAATTAATTAATTATAATAATTAATTTATTTATTATTATTATTAATTAATTAAATAAAGTATAATAAAACAATGGTAATGTGAATTTGTAGAAAGTTTTCGAAATAACACCCCCCTTGATGAAATCCTGCGTACGCTACTGATATGACATGACATAATATTACATATTAATGTTAGTGTTATCAGTTGAACGTAGGGGGTGCTGAAGGGGGTGCGGAAGAAAATTAAGGGGTGCGCAAGCACTCACTCGCGCACCCCTGGCGCCGCCCCTTTTCACCTAAAATCTTGTCTGAATTCTTCTGCCCTGAGGGAAGTTTGCCTTCGCCTAGCAACACTAAACTGCAACAATGATATATACCAGTAGGATGGGTGAAAGAAAACATTGCTTAAATGCTCATCTCTTTCCTGGCGACAGGAACCTACCTTTAAACGTGAAAGTTTAAACCCCCTCGCCACACTGTAATGGACGTATCCTGAAAGGCTGGCCCTCGTGGCGGATGATGGTTAGCACAGCACGCTACGTCGCCAGGGGTCTCGGCGTTCGAATCCCGCGGCCTCGTCATGGGTGTGTGAGGAGTGTCCCTTCATCAATTTAATTGTATCGCCACTCATCCTGGCACAAGAGCGAAGTGAAATAAACAAAATCACGAATCCTGAAAGTTCGAATTGCTTTGTAATTTTGTTTGCATACTTCTTTCCAACGGTAAGGGACTAAGGGTATAAAATATATAGGATCACAGTTAGTCCAGTGGCTAGTGAGAAAACTCTAGGAAGGAATCTCTTCACTTACGCCAACAGCAGTTACAGCATGCCATCACAGGTCGGACAACCCTAAGCCTGCGTTCGATTGGTTTTATTTTTAGAAAACAAGTGTTTAACAATTAACAATATTGATCTTTTTAGGTTGCACCGTGTCCTCAACGATTGTAAAGGTCGAAACTTCTCGACGCTCACTCTCTTTTTCTTCAGTTATTTTCGTTGTTTTTTATCTCTTGGGGTGACGATGAGAATGCATTTACGAGTGTACAATGGGACAAACACAACTACGTATACACTCTCATGCCTCGCACAAAATAAAAAATAAAATTAAAGGGATTCTTCTTTCGCGCCAATAAGTGCTCCTTGATAGCTTTGTAACGACTGGGGCATCCAAGGAGACTAACTTTCCATTTTAGACCGTCAATTTAGGTTTTAATCTTGCAAAAATTGTGTGAATCTGAAAATTTATACATCTGTTCTATTTGATGTCAAAACAACATATCAACAGTCCTGAAGCCCATCCTGAAATTCCAGGCGGTGGTCAACTTGGGATGCTGAATGCTGGAGAAGTGCAAGTTATCACTGGAATGGACGTTATGTGCAAGCAGCTAAATCCGCGGCTTTGAAATAGGGCTCCACCGAAAGAGAAATAAGCGGGCTTTAACTATGACTACACATATTGTCTTCCAGGACCGCACAAAAGGAACAAAAACTACCAAAGTCGATTTTTTTTTCTATTTATCATTCTTGACGCTTTGATATCGCAGATGTCGAGAAGACACTCCTATAAAAGGTTTTCATCAAGCTTTAAACTTTCCGTTGACATCTTTGTAGACCATGTGCAGAATTGTTACGCCACGGGATGTATTAAGCTCGTGTATTATTCTGGAAAAAAAATCAAGAGGCTACTTCTCTGATATATGCAGCAATTATGCTAGTGAAATAAAAATCAGGTGCAGAGAAACAAGAGGGAATATTCTTTTCTGGGTATTACGTCGCATTAAAACAGTGAAATTCATTTAATTAACATTTTTGTTGTGCCTATTTGTGGCGCGGTGGCTCAGTCGGTAACGCGTCTGACAACCATGCTAAAGGTCCCGGGTTCGATCCCCGGCCGGTTCAAATCCGGGAACTTTTCTAACGATGGAAGCGGCCCCGGCGCCCACCCAGCGTCGAATAATATGGGTACCTGGGGGGTAAAGGCGGTCAGGGGCGTAATGCTGATCACATCACCCCCACTCACGACCGGATCAAGAAAGTGTGGGGCGTTACCCCCACACCCCATATACGCCTTCATGGCGTGGTGCTAAGCACAGGGGAGCACTTTACCTTTTTACTTTTTTTGCCTTTTTGTGGCGAAGAGTTTTTGACAGCAGGGAATCTAAATTGTGAACACTTTTCATGCAAAATATAAATGAATTGTCAATAATTCAGGCATTTATATACATCGATAATACAGCCTGTAATTCTTGTTTACAAAGAAAGTTACTTCATCATTGTTTGAACAACTAATTTTTTAGGTATTCATGAATTCTAAATGAGTGATATTACACTTTACTAAAGCTGACGCCAATTATAGTCTAGTCAAGGACACTCGCTTTCGGAGTTTCCCTTGCCTCCTCCACACCCCTGGCCCTGTAGGGTTGCCTCGCTTGTTCTAAGATGTTCAGTTGACACTTTGCACCTTGTACAGTCAGGGACACTTCTGGATTATAACAATACCATTGACTTTCAAATAAATCATTACAACCTACAAGTGTCCGTGACCGTACTTTTGCGGTTGGTTTCATTTTCGATGTTGTTTGTGAAAGGGTTATTTGGTTATCTATTTAGTATTAGTACAGTAGCTGCGATTAGGAGGGGGCGAGGGGGGGGCTGTTGCCCCCTCACTTCTCGCCACTCTTGCCCTCACACTATGCTAAATCTTATCTACAAAGGAAAATATACTGTTTTTGCCCCCCCCCCCCCCAGTTTTGGTATCTTGCCCCCTGGTTTTGGAACCCAATCGTCGCCACTGGGTATTGAGGATTGAGGAGCAGCATCTTACGTGTGGAACATTAGCCGGTGGAAGTGAAGCGTCCCGAAAGGACACTAGGAAGCAAAATAAAATAATCATTGCAAAGGTTAATAAGATTTTGAAGGATCTTGCAGACAACGAAAAATTTAGAAAGCTACATTTGCTTCAATGCGTTCTCTACAAAGATCAGCGGCTGCTGTATCTTTTCCGTCAGCATTGTTGTTAAGAATTGTTTCTTCTTTTTTGTCGCTTTCGATAATTACCTGTAGCTTCATGCATTCTATATTTTTAACATCGTACTCCATACATTTCATTCCGTATCCCTTCCGCACTCCTAGATGACTAATCGTCTGCCGCCGTTGTTACAGAGATAGAGAGAGAGTGAGTGTGTTGATTCTTACTGTGGAAGAGACGAATATAATGTTTTGTAGAATTACGGGAAATATTTGCATCCGCAGTAAGTAAATGAAGCCTGGCAAAAGCCACAAGTAGCGAGCGCGCAAGATCAATGCGCAGCAAAATTCGTTCAAATGAACCATAAAATATAGCTGACATCTTACGCTAATAACTTTGTAGCCTATTTGTTTTCAAAATTAATTTGAATATTTTATTACAAACTTTTGTCAATGAAAGTGTATAGGTGATCAATTAGAATGCAAGTTATAGTTCTTGTCTAATGTTACGGCGGGCGCTCTACATTCTGCCAAGAGAAGTGGGGATCGGGGAAGCGACCAACCCAGCGCGATAAGAAACGCAGCAGCAGTGTTGTCAACTCTAGCGAGAAATCGCTAAACTGGCGGATTTGTAATGCTAGTTGGCGACAAAAGACGTGAAAAAGTGACGAGCGACTTTTCTGGCTACTTCGTGTGCTCTTTAGCAACTAATCTGGAGAATTCACAAAATATATGCGTAGGTACGTCTAAATACCGTTTCATAGTTATTAAATAAGTAAACACCCTCGCAATTCGCTTCTGATGCGCAAAGAGAAACCGAAGCAAAGCGTATCCCCTTTTCCAGTAAGGTTTGTGATGTTTGTAAACATCACTGCTCACAGCTCATTGTTATCCGATACTTCTCCTGGCTCCGTTGCGGCTGAGTTATTATAAAACAGAACGTTTGACTTCGCGGTCGCGTCGTGCGTGGGTTCAGATTGCAGTTTTTTGTGTAGTGTGTGGTGACAAAGGAAGTGCTAGTGTAAATTATAAAGTTTGTGTGTGGATTTGTGCGCAGACCAGGACAGGGTAGTGTCCAGTATGGGAAAACCGCAATACAAGCAACATTGCTGGAAAGAGTGGGGAAAACTCTACAAATGGTTGGCCCCTGTCGATAGTGACACGGCGAAAGCGTACTGTAAGTACTCCAAAGTAGAACTATCTGTATGCCAAAGCTACTGATCTGGAAAAAAAATTTCGGAAACACAGAAACATAAAGTCAGATTTGGTTACTTCTGTTCTGCAAAACAGCAGAAAAACAGTTCAAACCGGAAAATTTAAATACTTCTAGTGCTGAAGCTGGTTTAGCTTTATTCGTTGCCGAACACTGTTCTTTGCTAACCGTGAATCACTTGTCCGAATTATGTATGAAAAGGTTTGGTGACAGCTGCAGTGCAGCATGCATTCGTCTGCATAAAACCAAGTGCACAGAAATAATAAACAACGTTCTTGCAATGCATTTCCTCGTTGATGTAGTATCTGACATCGGTAATCAGTGTGAAGTGCAGCGTTCAGAGGAAGAGGAAAGTAACGAGGAAATATTTTTATAGGCAAGTACTAGATTTTTTCACCTTTTTGCTATTTTTTAAAAGTACATTTGATTTAGCGACTTTTTCTAGAGCATTTACATTTCATTTAGCTACTTTCTAGTGGATTTTCTAAGGACTTTTAGCGACTTTTACGTTCAAGTTGTTGGCAACACTGCGCAGCAGCCTTGTGTTAGTAAGCTGCTGTAGTATGAGGTGCGTGAAGCACCTCCTCCCGCGACGTCGTAAGTCTAGGCGCATACGCTGTGGTCGGGTTGGTCTGCTGAATTTTCCTCGCTTCCCACCTTTCTTGCCAGCATATAGATCGTTTGCCGTAAGAGTAGACAACAGCTATAATTTACGTTCTATTTGATCGCGTATAAATTTTTCAGTTGAAATTGTTGCTTATTAAAAAACTGTAGGTAGATGGTGTGACCTTGACTGGATTATTTTGGTGGCGTCGGCTTTAGGAGAATGTTTTACTTTTATTAATTTCATCATATCATCACTCATCCCTATCTTCTCAAATGAGCCAAAAGTGGCACAAAAAACGAAGTAAAATAAAGCAAATCAATCAATCAGTGTGTCGAGACCACCTCTCCATCGTTCGACAAGAGTTTGTGTAATAACCAGACACAGGGCGATACTGTCTCGAACCCTTGAAAATATTGCTCACATGCACAGGTTCGGATTCAAAAACTATCTTGAATCAAATCGCTCTAAGTGGCAGCTTACAAATGGTTAGTGGTTATGCAGAAAAAGAGAAATTCGAAATTAGGTTTCTGTCCGAAATCAGGATTCTCCTGGGCCGAGACCGAGTGGAACACCCTGTATTTCATATATACATTTCATTCATTCTCTCATCTGATCATCTTCTAGGTCAACGTGACGGTACACATATTTTATGTTAAATAAATCAATATAAGTAAATATCAACATGACTTAACGGTGTTCCAATGTAAGTGAAGAAAATTCAACCATGGCTTAAATGTCCAGAATTAAGATATATTTTAAAACAGTTTTATCTAGACATCCCAACTGACAATACTAACAGCGATCAGCCTCCAACGCATCACAATATCCATCGAAATAATAGTATCTGATGCCATGCAATGGTGGTGGTAGATGCACATTGCAAGGTGGTTCGATTTCCACTTTAAACTGTAGGTCCAGTCCCGATTAGCCTTTCTGTGCATAAAGCGGTGTTAAGAACTAACCCAAACAAGTAACAAGTCCATGTGATGAAAATTCAAATATATTCTTTTTATAAAAATAATTTTTCATTCTACCACAATTTAGTCTATCTCCCTAAGATACAACTCCCCATTTATTTCCTTTTATTTCCCACACACCTCATTAAATCACAAAATCAATAAGTGTCTTTGTTATGTTTCTAGAGTAATACAGGATATAATTGTAAAGATTAGTGAGAATACCAGGTAGGAATGTGTTCTGTACATTTCGCAGGGGGAGCAGTTGCCCCCCTGCCCCCCTCTAGCTACGGGCCTGCATTTATTTCCTTTCACCTTACGTCGACTAATTGCGCGAGGTATAAAATGGCCACCGTACGTTCCTCGCCTGTCGTACCGCTTGCACCGTTACTAAGCCATCCGAAACCAGCTTGTTCCACCCCTTTTGGCGCGGAGACGCTCTCGTACATTGTTGCAACATGTATTCCCATATGATTTGGTATGGAGGGCGGTGCTTGGGTTGCGGCGTGATCGACGGCAGATTACTGACAGCTGGCGCAGCCAATGGGGGCCGAGTTATGACCGTCAAACACAGCGCGCGCTTCGAATGAACTGCCAATCATCATGTAGTTCCTCTCTATTCACGTTTTACGAACACTATTGTGTTTAGTTGGTTCCTCGCTTCGGGGTTTGGTGCTTGTGGCTTCCTCTTACATAACGTTTCGTCAACGCAGTGTGTGACCTAAGAAATAACAAATGAATAACGATTCCTCGCAATACTCTTAAGTTTGCACCTTCCTCTCTTGGGGGTGCTGTGCTTGTCCGCACATTCTTTGTCAATATCTCAACTTCCATGGAGTGTATAGCAGCCACACCCAGATTCCCGCTATCCTCGGGAGTAGCTCTATTACGTGTAAAAATCTCAGTCCAATCAGAGCACTTTTAAAACTTCCTCGCTTTGGCGTGAAAAGTCCAGCTTCCTCTTAATGGAGGGTGGGAAAACAGGGGTGTGTGTGTGTGTGTGTGTGTGGGTGTATCTTGGCCTAGTTTTAAGTGTAGCCAAAAAAAAATATCAAGAGGGGCATATTTTTAACAAATTTATGGACAACAATCTCACAGAAGTGCCTTTTATAAGTGTAGGCAAATCAATCTGAGGGGGGTCATACTTTCACAGGAAATTCCCGAGGGCATTTTTACAAAAATCTTGGATTAGATAGAGTTCCACACTTGAGCAAAAAACTCATATAGGCATGTTGAGCTAGTTTTAAGTGTAGGCAAATCTGCCTGAGGGGGGTCATACTTTCTCGAAATGGTTATAGCATCAATTACACTACTCGACACCCCTCTGCACCTGCAAGCTCGTCCTGCGACCCCTCCTTGGGGAGCAGGTAGCAAGCAAGTGCACATTGTCACTTTATGCCCTTGTTTCTGGTTTTGGTATGCTGTGTAGCCCGAGGCGAATTACGGATAGCGTCGATTCCAGGAGCGAATCTTTGTTCAGTTGCATTGCATCTGGTCCTTGAAAGTTCACAGAAATGCGGTGCGGAATCGACGAATCGTTCGTAACAGTGAGGCTGGCTAGAGTCTAGTTTACGTCCTTCTTGCCCGTTTACGTCCTTCTTGCGCACTCCTTCTTGCCCGTTTACAAAACTGTGCTAGCAGACAGCCGGCGCTCCGGCCTCCGTAGGGTAAGTAGGTTTTTCTTTTTACACTTTCTGTCACTAACCATTTACGGGAACGAGGTATGCCTACGAGGTTAGGTTAGGCCTGTTAGGTTCGGTTCCATTAGCACTCATTTCACCCCTAAATATGTGCTTCATCATCGAAAAATGTCCTCAGTACGTTCAATCACGCATATCCGGACAACATCGGTTTTTCTCGATTTTCTCCTCCAGGAAATTTTTCCTCGCCTTGGGATTTACTTTGTTGAATTCCTTATGCAATAACCTTTCCAACGATATATCACATGTATTCCTTATGAAAAGGACGTAAACTAGACTCTTACCGTGAGGCTCGACCAGAGACTAGTTCGTGTGTGCTTGAGTTTCAGAAATTTTGCACCAAAACACCCAAGAATTAAAAACCAGATTTTTTTTCAGTACGCAGCCGCCAACTTTGTAAATCTAGCCCCTTGGATGTGAATTCTAGCCCCATTTTGGGTGCGATTTAGCCCGTTTTTCTCTCGTGCTGTTGGCAACACTGAACTCTAAGGAAAAAGAGGAAGTAAGGACTTAACAGATACAGTTCGGAGAGCAGTTTTTTAAGGGACACAGTGCGACACGGAGTTCGATAGACAGTTTAGGTCAGAGAGGAATTGTTTTCTCCTCTCTTGACCAAGTCTAGATTCATAGACTTGAGATTTATAACTTAATACTTGGTTATAGTGTCTACGCAAGGTAACTTAATATACTATAAGGTAGCGCCATCCGAAAATTGCCGGTCATGCACGAACGCGTGACGTCATGTGGGAGGATCGGTTATGCTCGGTGCCCCTTCGGTTATGTTCGTTCGGGGCTTGGCCGAAGCAAACGGCCGCTGTCATTTCTATGCGAGTTTCAGAGAGGGAAAGTGATTCATTAGTTTGAGGGGTAAATATTAATTATCATACTTCGGGATGGTATTGAGGTATTCCTGTAATGATTAGTAACATAATTAAAATATGCTACTTTTAAAAGAGGGAAAATTGCACATGCAAACGTATTGTAAAAATTCATGTTTCTGAAACCTGATCGATATATTACAAAGAAGGTTGTCCGTGTTCTCATTAGAATTTCAGATTTCATCATTTCATAAATCGTATTATGATTTTAATAAGAAACGTTGCATACTAAAGAAGAATTGCATCGTGAAAGAGTTACAAAGAAAGAACTGATTGACACATTTGGTTTAATTTTGTTTTTCTGTCTTTTTTTAAATATGAAAGGAAAACCCATAAGAGGTAGTCTCCCCCTTCGATCTCTTTCTTTGTTTCCACAAGCCGGCCTTCTTGGCGTAGTGGTTAGCACATCGCACTTCAATGCCAGAGGTTTGGGTTCGAATCCTGGCTTGGGCATGGATGTTGTTTGTGAGTGTTCATTCATCATTTCATCACTCATCCCTATCTTCGCAAATTAGCCAAAAGTGGCACAAGAAGCGAAGTAAAATGAAGCAAATCAATCAATCAATATTTGTTTTGGACAAATCAATGTCTTACCCGATTGGATTCGAATGCGGGACCCCTGGCGTCGAAGCGCGATGTGCTAACCACTACGCCAAGGAGATCGACAGAGGCCTGCGAGGTACTACGGGCTCACAGAACGTCACAGGAGTACTATAGGATTATAAATTATGGATATTAGAGTTTGGATAATAAATAAATAAATTATATAATATATAATCTATATATAAAAAAACACCCGTTCTTTATTTATAGAATCTCAAAGAGAGTGATAGTTTGCCAAACTAAAAAAGAATCCTATTTTTTTCTCACGATGATAAAAATAGAAGGCATAATCAAAAATAAATTGAATAAGCTGAATTTTGATGTAACTCGTTTTTATGTGGTTCTACTGATTAACTTTTAATTGGAGTCCAAACTTGAGTATCCGTAAATTTTAATCCGATAGTAGTCCGGTATGATCTATTTACAACATTTAACACAAAGCAGTACAAAAGCCTAATATTTAGTTTTCTGGGTAAGAATTTACAATATAGAGAAAGTCTCTAATTTCGTTAATTTTCGGTATACTAACTAATTTTGGCCTCCTAATCACGAATCTGTTGTAAAAAACCGGGGGTCACGTCTGGAAATTGTGTACATTTTGATGAAAAATTGTTCGTTAGCGCCACCATCCACGGGCAGCCCCACAACCATTGACGTTAGCCCCAAATACCATCCACGGGTAGCCTCATGAACCATTCACACGAGGTTAGGTTAGGCCTGTTATAGAGGAGCCCAAGTAAAGAGTTCAGTATGGGCTGTTATGGGCTTTTACTTTTGAGATCCCCACCCCCATTCTGTCAGAAACAAAAGTCGTTAACATGCGAAGAGAAAATAATAAATATGCAAAAAGGAGAGGAAATGTAAGGTTTTGATGGTCTATACCTTCTATTACAATTCAGAACATTCAAAAAATGCGCTTTCCTTTCTTATGTTAAGCGCGATTTGGGGAGTCAAAAATAACAGCCGTCCGCCTGTTGCCACTCGCTGCAAACACGTGTTGGGAAGAGGGAAGGGGGTGGGGAATGGCCGGGCAAAAGTTCGTGAATAGGCTTCCGTCTTGGGGCCAGGTCAAGAAATTTATTATTTGTGTGTGCGCTTTCTCGTTTTAGGGAATGTTACTCTGAAAACAGGCATATTGTATGCATTGGCGGATCTAGCGGGAATACCCCCGGTTCACTTTCTCTTCCCTATTAACTATTATAAAAAGTTAAAAAGTTAGATAGCATTATATCAAAAGAACATAAAATGATCGAGCAGTTCTTTTCCAGATAGTAAAGTTTGACGCAAATGCATAAATAGGGAACAGATTTATGAGATACCTAAGTAAATTTAATCCGGGACTTGTTGCTTGCAAGGCAATAACGTTAACTGATGGACACAAAGCGAGAGCATTTTAGATTGAATATTTCCAATGTCTATCTCTTTCTCTCTGTTATCATTGTTCACACAAATACAACAGAACTTCATCTATTTCACACCTCTAGTAATTGATTAATTGAGTTTTAAATTCACTTTTCTGCACAGATATGTTAATTGGGACTGGACGGACTTACGGTTTTATGTGAGATACGAACCTTTATATGCCTCCACCGGGTATTGAACCCTAATTCCTTAATTAAAATGCGACGACCGGGGTGCTTTGGTGTATGCCGGTATTATAATGAACACTGTTCCGTTTCAAATGAGACAGTGCACCGAGAAATGTGAAAGAGGCCTCCCCGATGGTGCAGTGGTAACGTTGTCGCCTGGTAATCAAGGGGTTCCGGGTTTGATACCCGTTGGAGACACATAGTGGGTCGGATCCCACTTTAAACTGTAGGTCCAGTCCCGATTTGCCTTTCTGTGCATAAAGGAAAGAAAAACACTGTGATAAAATAGAGAGTAAGACGTATGAAAAGTATATTCGGAAACAGTTATTTTCAAATCTTCCTCCACGGACCGTCATTATTCTGGACCAACAGCTGCAAGAATGAACAGCTTCCCACCAAGTCATGCATTCTTGTATGTTCCTGGTCAAAGCAAACTATTGTAGGTGCCAGCACCATATTTAAATATATGGGGAATTTGATGCTGAACGTGCTGCTATTACATTAAATTGCAAGTTTAATTTCATCTTAACATCGGAAATTATGTCGGAACATCAGTGCTGTGAAACTAAGAATTTTATTAAGACGATCGTCAATAACAGAAAAGATATCGGAACTAAAAATGCCTTAAAATTTGCACAGCACTTGTGTACGTCACTTTGAATTTTCACAATTTAAGTGCTTTATTCTTGTGAATCTGGTAAAGAATAATACATAATAATTCCACGCGACTGCACTTTTTTTATAGCTAGTTGTTATTAATACCCGCTCATTTTCTTTTACGTGATGATATACTTTTCCTCATGGCTAGTAAATATGGTTCTCTATTTTATACATACACATTTATCGAGAAGAATAGTTATTATAAAAAATATGTTACATTCTGTTTCATATCTCGCAACCTCTAGGACTTTCTTATTTACAGGAATTATAATTTTAAAAGGACGAAAATACGAGGGGTAAATGTCTGCTTCATACAAAGAAAACATATGTTAATATTAAGTTATCGGATAGGGCATAGTGTATAATAATAAATATTATGCGCTTATCCACTTAATACATTTTCTCTTTGTAGTTTGGGTAGTTTCCCCGATTCCTACTCCCGCCGTTGAATTGCACATACTCGCAAGTCGCAACAAGAGGAAACATAAAAGCGTAGTGCAAAATCTATTTTTTTTTATTATAAACCCATGGCAGCTAGGGACGACCAAAATAACGTCAAGTTGAGTGCTCTTTGTGCATAAATATACTATATTTAGCCCGTCTGAGCTACCCTGTCGTTGCGCTTTAATATGTTAATTCTTAGGTTCAGGAGAACGTAATTTTCAGAAACTTATGACTTGCTACATAATCCTAAAGGTTTGCTAAACAATTTTTGTTATCGATTTACACGAGAAATTCTTACCTTCGTTGAAAATAACGTTTGAATAGCCATCCTATCGCGCTCCAATGTAAAGCTTAGGGTAACCATATGACCAACGAAATTATTTAGGGACACAACAGGGCTGGCGCCTCTAGTGGAAAAGTTTGACAGTGAACAGCCCCATTGACCACTAACTTTTGTTGCGGCGTGTACTACAGCAGACGCTCGATGCGCGCTGGAGCTTTCTTGTACTGCGCAACATGCGGCAACGCTGTTGCCATAAGCCCCATACTGAACTCTTAAGTTGGGCTCACCAATAGGTTAGGTTCCATTAGCACTCATTTCACCCCTAAATTCATCGAAAAAATAGGGATCGTACTAGAATTGAACATCATAAATCATTTTCTTGTAAAACAACGGCGTGGTTGGACACAATGACAGATTACATTTTTGTTCATAAAACTACGCATATACACCTATATATATAAAAAAATTCAATCGGCCTTTTTTTTTCAAATTTTCAGACGTGACCCCCGGTTTTTTTCAACAGATTCATCATTAGGAGGTCAAAATTAGTTAGTATACCGAAAATTAACAAAATTGGAGACTTTCTCTATATTGTAAATTCGCTCCGTTTTCTGACTGAATAGTTCCTTCTTATTCATTCAGAACGTTGCAATCATTTCCAGGAACATTTCAAATTTTACATAACATCAGAAAGTATTAAAATTATACTGATATACTTAAAATCCAATCTTTACCATTCTCCATAATGTAACTTTATTTTTGAAATTATCAAGTGAAAGATGCAATATACAATCTAGATAAAATTTTACTCTGCATTTGAAACTTAATCTAAATTCGAAAGAATTCCCAACCTTCTTCATATATTTATTTACTGTACAATAATTTACGGATCAAAGTTCCACATGCAAAATTTTTTTTGTAAAGTTTTATGTGGAGGAAGAATGATGAAATAGCTTGTAAGATAGTAGTTTCAGACTTTGAAAACGCAATTCCAGTTTGTAATTTGCAGATATTTTTAATTTATCTGGTTCAAATTTGGCTGCAAGTTATCGTTGTCATAGTTCTCAAAAGTATTTTTTCGTATTAAGAACTTTACATACAAATGCGTGCAGAAGACGAGCCAAAGTGTACAAGTACTAATTTAACTAACTTAACCTTCTCGAAATACTTGATGGGTGCTAGGAACATAAAACTTAAATGTCTTAACCTACTTATTCAAGCCTATAGAAATAGATTTATTATCACCCGGTAAATGAAACGCTTTGAGAATATCGATGAAAATATCTTAGTTTAATTAAACAATAAAGGAGAAAAGTTACATGAACTCACAATGATTGACCGTGCAACTGTACGAATCATTATTCGTTAAAGGACTTTGTCTGCAGATTTTCCATTTCCATTTCCATGTGTGTCTGAGTTGTATAACCGAAAAATATACTCCAAGGCTGATATGCGACACACATTTGTACATTAACGAAGTAACTTGCATTACACTAATCTTAGATCTTGCTCTTTTTGACAGAAATGTACTACAAAGAAATAATGTAACATCCATTGGTTAATATTGAGTACAAGGGTACAAAATTATTCACAATATATTTGTGAAATCCCAAAATTGAACAAAGTTGCATAAATTTCAATGATTGGTGTAATATTCACTCTGCAATATTTACCATCGTGCATACAACGCTATGTAACTCGAATTGAAGATGTACTAAGTGAATTTCATTTCGAATAGCGTGAAAGTTAGTACGCGATCTTCGAAATACCCATTTCCGACAACGTTTTTCACAATAATGTGAACATACAAATCACAATCAACATCGGTCTGTGTTAAATGAAATTGTTAATAATTATGAATCCGACTTACATAAAATGTACATAACAAATCAGTTAGGCTCACTACGTACTTCGCACTAGTTGAACACATTTTCAAGATATTCATGAGTTTTCTTGTGGTACTGTCGTTTAGGTTACGTTGTAGATTTTGAACTTGTTTATTCAGTTAAAGCAGGTTGATAGAGGTTGTTTGTAATCTTTAATTTATTTGCTTCATTATGCAGACGTGTGTTTCTCCTTTGTAAACGATTGAATATGTTTTCCAACAACGAACCATTGCTTGCATTTGTGCATATACCTTCGTCTATATATTTTTCTCTTTTCTGGCAGCATAGTCTTTAGCTTGTTTAGGGCACGTCTTTATTTCATATCTTTCGTAGCGTACATCTCTGCAAACCTTATCAAGTCCTACAAGCAAATCATATTGTGAAGATAAGTGTTTAGGAGAACTACACCATTTCGTCGATTATTTGGTACTAAAGTAATTGGGTGTAATTTTAGCGATGGCACTGCAGTTGGCTTCAGCACTTTCTTTGGTGGAAAATACAGAAATACTGCTTTTAGATCTCGCACATAGTCTTCTTCACAATAATTGGCACTGCACACTTGCATTTTTTACATTTCGTCTACAAGCATGAATCCACTGTTTACTTACGCACTGGAAATCTATGATATTTAATGTCAGTTCCTTTAGTTTTCTGGTTATAGTTTTCATAGCTTGCTACAGCACAATTAGACATGATTGCATTCTACAAGTACAAAAATACAATAAAAATAAATCGAACGCTACAAAATCAATAACCTGCTTGTTCCGATTTTTGCGAATTGTTAGTAGCGAAATGTACCCCGCACCAAACTTACTGCACATAGCAACGAGCACCGTCAAACCCGATCCTCCCAGATGACGTAATGCATACGTACTTCACATAGCAACGAGCACCCCCTGGTGTCTACGTACAACGCAGACCATCAGCGGTATGCGCTGCTAACTTGTTTGGACCCGCGATGCATCTTGGGTCCGCTGCGAGTGTTTTGTTTTTAACGGTGCTGGTGTAGGCGACAGACGGTGTAAGTATTTCTACAGTGATGTATTAAATATTATGTCGTAACATGTTTCAGTGTTCTGATTTACAATTTCTGATTTCGGTAAAATTTACGTTTCCCCAAAACGTCTTTTTTCAATTTTACAGGAGAAATTACTTACCGAAATGCGTTTATTTATACTTTAGGAAGGTCTTGGAAGTTTGCTTTCAACTCGTTGAATTTTTTTTGCCGATAAATCATGTAATTTTCGACATTAATGTCGCTCCGATGCATGAAAGCTGTTCCCTTGATGTCCGTCTACTACGTGAACCAAATATTTGCGAGCGTCTCATGACGTAACAACCGGTCAGTGTTTCCAAACGCGCGGTTTTGTAACTGTGTAACAGTTCTAGAACGTAAATAAACGCGAGTTACTGTTCATCATTTCTGATTACGAACTTGCGACAACATAACGTGCACAGGATCAGTGGCGTGCTCAATGTGAGGTTGATGGGGGTGATACCCCCCCCTTTCGCCCAGTATCTCTAAGGCTATTTATAAATGGTTCGTGGGCTATTTATGTATGGTTCGTGGGGCTATCCGTGAATGGTTCGTGGGGCTATCTGTGAATGGTTCATGGGGCTCTTTTTCACTATTGAAACCTTTGCGTGGCCCTACTAACCTATCCACGCGCCAATCGTTCGTGGGGCTATATTTTTAACTATTGAAACCTTTGCGTGGCCCTACTAACCTATCCACGCGGTAATGGTTCGTGGGGCTATATTTTTAACTATTGAAACCTTTGCGTGGCCCTACTAACCTATCCACGCGCCAATGGTTCGTGGGGCTATCTTTTTCACTATTGAAACCTTTGCGTGGCCCTACTAACCTATCCACGCGCCAATGGTTCGTGAAGCTATATTTTTAACTATTGAAACCTTTGCGTGGCCCTACTAACCTATCCACGCGCCAATGGTTCGTGGGACTAGCGCCAATGGTTCGTGGGGCTATCTTTTTCACTATTGAAACCTTTGCGTGGCCCTACTAACCTATCCACGCGCCAGTGGTTTGTGGGGCTAGCGCCAATGGTTCGTGGGGCTATATTTTTAACTATTGAAACCTTTGCGTGGCCCTACTAACCTATCCACGCGCCAATGGTTCGTGGGGCTAGCGCCAATGGTTCGTGGGGCTAGCGCCAATGGTTCGTGGGGCTAGCGCCAATGGTTCGTGGGGCTATATTTTTAACTATTGAAACCTTTGCGTGGCCCTACTAACCTATCCACGCGCCAATCGTTCGTGGGGCTAGCGCCAATGGTTCGTGGGGCTAGCGCGAATGGTTCGTGCGGCTATCTTTTTCACTATTGAAACCTTTGCGTGGCCCTACTAACCTATCCACGCGCCAATGGTTCGTGGGGCTATATTTTTAACTATTGAAACCTTTGCGTGGCCCTACTAACCTATCCACGCGCCAATGGTTCGTGGGGCTATATTTTTAACTATTGAAACCTTTGCGTGGCCCTACTAACCTATCCACGCGCCAATGGTTCGTGGGGCTATATTTTTAACTATTGAAACCTTTGCGTGGCCCTACTAACCTATCCACGCGCCAATGGTTCGTGGGACTAGCGCCAATGGTTCGTGGGGCTATCTTTTTCACTATTGAAACCTTTGCGTGGCCCTACTAACCTATCCACGCGCCAATGGTTCGTGGGGCTATATTTTTAACTATTGAAACCTTTGCGTGGCCCTACTAACCTATCCACGCGCCAATGGTTTCAGTTGCTTTGTTTTATTTCAATCACTTATCGCACAACACTCTTGCTACCTTGCGTTCTGACGTCAGCAGACTGAAGTTTATTTTTAGGCTAAAGGCCTATGTTGTTATCCATATCATTAAAATTTCAGTAACCACCAAACGTCTCTAATTCCCTTATTTTCGTATTTTCCACATTCATACTTACGTATTCTCCATACTAGTACCTAGATATTTTGCTATGAAGAAGGTCGCAACACTGCATAACCACTGATCATGGACTACGCTAGTCAAGATTTCTCCGCCATATCGCGTGTAACGCAAGCAAAAGCGAAGAAAATAAAAATACTCCATATTTCGAAAATTGAGATTATTTGCCTGCAAAAAACGAAACGCGAAATAGAAGAATCCTTACGAATTCAGAATATGTAAGTATCAATGTGAAAAATACGAAAATAAGGGAATTAGAGACGTTTGGTGGTTACCGAAATGTTAATCTGATTTCTGATTCCCGCTTGTAGATATAAGTTTGGCTTGTAAACGAAGACCGATGAATAAGGAATTTCATCGTCCTTATCCATTGGCCGAACCAGGGGACCGTTCAAAAAATGTATAATTATCATCATTGTGGTACAGTGGGATTCATGAGTATTACCGTGCAAATTGACCATGACCATTTTCATGAATTTTTATCTTACATCCTCGTGTGTTTTTAAGCGATGGATTTTTATGTATGCTGGTGCAGAAGTTGTCAACAGCTTCTTTTGAGTTTTCTTTTAATTCTTGAAGCTCTTATTGGGTCAAATAAAGTGCAAGAACATGGTGATGGACAATTTGCACGGTAATACTCATGGATCCCACTGTACATTAATTTTTTTTAAATGAAAGAACATCCATGCCTGTACTTAACGTAACTTTGTGGTTCGAACCCGTAAACGCACCTCTTCCCCCGTTTTATTTTAATAATTGATATAAATGGCTTTTCCCGAACAGGGACTTGTTTACAAACCAAACTTGTTTACAAACCAGACTTGTTTACAAACCAAACTGGTTTAGGAGCCAAATTTAATGTACCGTTGGTAAAATTCTAAATTCGCCCTAAATTTTATAAATTTCATAAAGAAATCAGGACACTGCAATAGTTTCTTTTTTTTTTGCATGCCACGCGAGTGCACTAACCTCCGCTAAAAATAACAACCACTTGTTTGATATTTTTCTTTTTTTTAATTTTTTGAATGCCAATAACCAGAAAAATGGCAACCTCAATGGAAGAGCTCAGGGATTCCATGAATGAAGTGTTAAAAGCAATAGGGCAATTAAACCTAAGAGTAGAATCCACCAATGAAAAGATAGATGCAAGTAATGCAAGTTTAAGCCAAAGAATAGACTCATTAAAAAGGGGAAATGAGGAATTGGGAAACAGGATAGAGAAATACAGGGAGGACACTAATGCTCGGATAGAGGCACAGATAAAGAAATGTGAAGCAACAAGAGGGAAAGTAGACCAGTTAGAGAAAAGAGTAGAGAAGTCAGAGGGAGAAAATAGAGAGTTGATTATTAGAGAGGTACAGCAGGCAGAGGGTAGACTTAACAGAGAGGCTGTAAGCTACATGAATTCATTAAGGGATGCCAGGGAACATGAGTTCAATGCTTACAAGGTTAGCTTTGAAGCGAAAAGTAAAAAAGAGCTCGAAGTGATTAAGCGCAGAGTAGCTGGTATTGAAGACCTTAATAAGGAAGAAAGTGATCAAGTGAAGGCTAGGTTGGGTGAGTTAGAAAAAGGAAATGCCAAAATACTGAATAAATTACAGAGCAGATTAGATAGAGTCGAGAACCTGTCTAAAACTGTAAAGGGAAAGAAAGATAATAGTGGGGAAATTGTCAAATTAGAGAAGGCTATCGAAGACCTAGAGAAAAAATATGAAAGCAACCAGGGGGAGATTAGCCAGTTAAAGCTAGAAACGAGAAAACAGGCAGTTAAGCCTAAGGTTCCATCCCAAAGCACCCCTTATGCTTCCTCGGACTCTGACAGTGACTCCGGGGTAGAGCATAAGCCAAAGCCAAGATAAAGGACTACCATCAGGTTTGGGGACCTTGAAAAACTCCCCAAATTCAGTGCTGCAAGACCTGAGTATCTAGCCTCTCAGTTCTTGGCAGACATTAAAGAGTCGTTTTGCTTGCTGGGTGTGCAGGAGGAGGATATTTTATCCTACCTGCCAAAGTTACTAACAGGCGTAGCCAAAAACTGGTACCTCCAAGTAAAGGGGAACTTTGGTACATATTCGGGGTTCAAGGCATTGTTTCTGTCCACGTATCAATCAGATACGTGGAAGTCAACTTACCTAGCTAAGGTAATGAATAGTAGGTATGCTGACCATAGCAAGGGCTCCATGCTTTCCTATTTTTGGCAACAGGTCAACTTACTGAATAACATACAAACTGGTATGACAGACCAGCAAAAGACGGTCATCATAGCCAACCAGCTCCCCAACAAGGTTAAGGAAGCTCTCTTAATCCACCCCTATATTAGCCTAGAAATGGCAGCAGAGATTGTGGCCAGGTTGGACATAGTGTCCCAATCCAGCCAAAGGGAGGACCAAAGGAAGTTCCAACCCCGGTACCCCCAAAATAGACAAGAGAACTTTCAGGCTAGGCAGGTCAGGGTACGAAGACCTAGGTTCGAACCCAGTCCCCCTCGAAGACCTGAAAATAACTTCCGTCGGGGTAGCACTTGGGATAGCAACCCGCGACGCAACAGCTTGTACAGGGGCAGGTCGAACACCTACTAAAATAATCGTGACAGTGGAGGTCGTAGTTTCAACTACCGTAACGGGAGAGGAGACTCCCCGGTACATAGGAACAACAACCAGGCTAGCCAGGGTTGGGGTCCCACTTATGCACAAGTGGTGGCTGCGGATCGAACCCGAACACCTGAACAAGGCTCCACCTTAAATCCTAACAGCCCTCCATTTAGAACTGGTAACCAGCCTACCAGATCTTTAAATGCCTAGGCATCCCTCTTACAGAAGGTAGGCAAAGGGGAAGCTCCATTGATATTGATGACAGGGAAACACAAGTAAAACAACTGGTGAATGATGACAATAAATATGAAATTTGTAGGGTTGATTTGAATTTTTATGAGGATTTTGAAGATAATGAGGAATATTATAGTACAAAAAACCTTTCATTGCCAGTAAATATCAGGAACAAAGTAAAATGTAGTTAATTTGTTAATGTGAGTTTTAATAATAAAGAATATAAGGCACTTGTAGACTCGGGAGCAGAAATTTCTGTAATGGCTGAGAGTGTTTGGAGAGAAATAACAAATGAAATTTCAAGACCTACCTTGCTTAATACTGATAATATAATGCTGATAGATTACAGTGGGAAAAGGAGACAAAAATCACTAGGGAAATTCATTACAGATGTGAATATTGGAGGTAAAATAGTAACCGTGCAATTTTTAATAGTCAGAGAACTACCAGCAAGAATTTTGATTGGGTTGGATTTACTTTTTGCACTAGAGGCTAAGCTAGACCTGAAGGAAAGAGAGCTGTTATTAAACACTGAACAAGGAAGTAAAGTAGTACCATTGTTACCCCTACCACTTGCTGAAGGCACTCAGGATTTAGATAATCCTTGTAACCAGGTACACTGGCAACCTAGATATACAGTACCAGTTGGGAATACTCATTGTAATACACGGGTCACATCCCAAGAACTTTTTCAAAAAGCACAAGATGCAGAAATCCTACATCCTGCAGAAAAGGATATACTTTTAGACACATTATTAGAATTTAATGACCTTTTTGATGATAAGCCTGGGTGTTGCAATAAGTATGTGCATAAAATAGAGGTAGATACCGCAGAACCTTTGGTAGCGAAGACTTATCCCATACCGTATAACTATAAATCTCAAGTCAGGGAACACTTACAGAAACTCTTAGAGTGGGATATAATAGAATTTAGTGAATCTTGTCACCTCAACCCCCTGGTGGTAATACCGAAGTCTGACGGGTCGCTACGCATTTGCACTGACATGCGTAATGTCAACTTGCACCAGAAATTAATTCAAACGAAGCCTATTAGGATAGATGAGGCTTTGCAAGGTTTTCAAGGCAAGAAATACATAACCACCATAGACATGTTTTCAGGTTTTTACCAGATTTTGATTACGGAAGAGTCTAAACCACTTACAGCATTCAGTTTCGATGGTAAGCTATACCAGTATAAGAGGTTAGTTTTTGGTTCTTCGAACGGAGTGCAAGCTTTTACTGAAGCTATGAATAGAACACTGGGGGATACACTTTCAGATAAAGTAATGATCTATGTAGATGATTTGTGTATTAGGACAGAGACTTTTGAAGAACACATAGAGCTCTTAAAAGAAATATTTTCGAAGATTAGGGCTGCTAACATGACCATCAAACTGAAGAAAAGTTTCTTTTGCAAGGAGAAAATAAACTATTTAGGCCATACAATTGATCAGAAAGGGATTCACGTAAATCAGGATAGGATACAGTCAATAGTTGAACTTCCTAGACCTAGAACTAGGAAACAACTACAGAAAATTTTAGGTGCTTTTGGCTGGTTGAGAAAATTCATTCCCAGTTATTCAGAAATTTGTAAACCGCTAACTGACTTGCTTAAGAAAGACAAATAGTGGGAGTGGGGTAGAAAAGAAGAAAATAGTTTCTTATCTATGAAGGATGCCATAGCCAGGGATGCTACATTACATCACCCTGACATGCAAAAGGAATTTTTCATACAGACAGATGCGAGTGGAATTGGCATAGGGGGATATCTATTTCAAATTGATAACGGGGAGCCTCGTGTCATCTATTATGTAAGTAGAACATTGAGACCATATGAGGAAAAGTACACTATCACTGAACTAGAGTGTTTGAGTATAATCTTTTGCATTTCTAAATTTAGACAATATGTAGCTGGTACTAAATTTACAGTCATTTGTGACCACCATGCTTTTCAGTGGCTAAACAGCTCAAAAAACTGGAATGCTAGGCTAACCAGGTGGTCTTTATAGTTGCAAGCCTACCAGTTTCAAGTACATTACTGCAAGGGCAAAGAAAATGGTCTGGCAGACCTGTTAAGCAGGACTTTTGAGAATAAGGAAACCGAAAACTTACATATAAATGCCACAAGTGAACCGTTCCGTAACGAGATACTGGACTTTTCCGTTGACTTCGTAGCTGCGGAGCAACGAAAAGACCCCATACTTCTTCCTATCATACAGTTTTTAGATGGTACGCACACAGAAAATTCAACCAGGTCTAGAAATTGGTTTAAATTTTACAAAATTTTGCCAAATAACTTGTTAGTTGCTAGGGATTATCATTTTTTGAATGAATGGAAGCTCTGCATACCAGAATCATGTGTACCAGTAGTTCTTAGAGCTTACCATGACAATTTGGGACATTTTGGGGTAGATAAAATGATGAGAAGGATTTTGAAACTGTATAATTGGAGAAATATGAGGAAAGTTGTCAGATCTTATGTTGCAGACTGCATTACATGTCAAAGTACTAAAGATAACACACATCCACCCAGACAAACGCTGTTAATGCACAGTATGGAAGGTAGAGATATTGTTTTGTTCATAGATATTCAGGGCCCATTACCAAGGGGTAAGAGAGGTGAAAGGTTCTTACTAACTATTCAAAATGCAAAAACTAGGTTTCTAACCGCATACACATTACGTAACAGTCCTACCGACAGCATACTACGGAAGCTAATTGATGTCTATTTTTTACATTTCGGAATCCCAAATTTAATAGTAAGTGACAATGGAGTCCAGTTCAAGGCAAATAAATATGTACAGTCGTTAGCCTCTCTAGGCATAAAGGTTGCTTACACCCCAGTATACAAACCGAGCAGTAACCTAGTAGAGAGGATACACAAAGATTTGAACCGGCTTATGCGAGTGGTCTGCGAAGGTGCGCATAATACTTGGCCAGAGCATGTCACCAAAGTTGTTAACTTGTTGAATGGAAGTGTCAACCATTCCACTGGCTTTGCACCCATAGAGCTTCAACTAAATTATCCCATCGACAATGCAGTAAAAACACACTTTGACTTGCCAGCTGGTGAAGAAATGAACTGGGAACACAAGTTGTACATGGCTAGTATTAATACAGCAGGTGAAAGAAACAAAAGAAATACCAAGATAAATGCACAATTGTCCCAAAGGCAAAATGTCTCTGTAGGTAACTTAATCTTTTTGAAAACACACTTTCTTAGTAGCTTATTGTATGCCATAACCAGGAAATACTGCAATACCTTCTCCGGTCCTTATTACTGCTACCAGGAGGAGAGAGTTGATGTGTTCACGTTGTTGGACTGCTGTACCGGCCAGATGGTAACCAATCACCATGTGGAAAACATGAAGCTGTGGCACTGTACTGAAGGTAAAAGGACATTGTACCTCAGGATGTTGAAGGGTAAGAGACCAGATCTTTTTCCACAGGATGTTAATGATACACATGTTACGTAACACACATACTTTGAAAAGGGAAGTCCTCTTAAAGGACTGGAGGCTGGGAGACTCTTTTACACTTGATTCTTAGGACGGTGGATAGAATCTTGTTCTTTATTTCTCCTTCAACCTAAAAATTGGTTCTTAAAAACAATATTTGGCTTATCTTTCATTTTCCAAACTTAAAAGCGTTACGCTGTTAAATAAAGCACTTAAAATGAATTTTCAGCATAAAAGCTACAATTTTTATAACAATTGTATACATTTAGAACTTAATCATATCAATTAAACTATAAATTACTTAAATATAAAGAGTTAAGCTTGTATTGCTTCAAAAAATTGAACTACGTGATATAAAAATCCAGATTTTGTCTGAATTAATACTTTTGCGGAGAACTTTAATTTTAAATCAGCCATAAAATGCTTAATTATAGTTGGATCTTTATGAAAACTAATTACTGAAGTCATAAATAGACTACCCTTGAAGGAAATTACTAAAAATTAACCAGAACTTGCATAATTTTAATTTTAAATAACGAGTTTTTATACGAAGGTGTCGTATCGGAGGCTCGTATACCGAGAAACCTCGAATTTATGTAAAAATTTTACTTTTATTTCAGGATATTTACTTCAAACTTGTTTAATTATTTAATATAAGTGTTAAGGAAGTTTTGCAACCAACTACCATTTAACGATAGTGAAAATCAGTGTTGCCAGCTAATTTTTTAGAAAATTTTTGACGTTCCGACGAATTATTTTCCGAAATCACTGTTCTTCAATGTACTGATTAAACCAGCATACCTGTGACTTGTGTAATCATACAGTATAATAGTTACTAAGTAACAATTCATTATAAATGGTTTTGCAACCATCAACCTTAATATTTTTCTCAGCATGCGTGCTTACCTGTACATGCTGAATGCGACGGATGACCTGATGATAAATAAGAATTTATAATGAAAGGGAGACCAACTTCTTCGTTTTATATATCTCCCTAGGGTTAACTTCTTGCTATAGAGAACCTCAAAAGATCAAAAATTTCTATTCTCAAAGGAGACTAGAACCCAAAATTTATTTTTGCCACCATTTTGGAATACTTTAGATATACCCCGGGTAACTTGGAAAGATTTTTTTTGGTGTGGAAGTTAAGGAGTTAGGAAGAAGAAGACTGGAGCACACCGCGTGTCACCTTTCCTCCCAACAGCTCATAAGACGCTATGGCAGCGTGAGCTAAACATAATTTTAAATATGGATTTGACTTAATCATTGCGGAATTCGACAGTTTTCATGCGCGGAGCATATTTTATTTTACACTTTGCCTTCTTTAGGCTTTAGGGGATTTTTTTATCAACGTATTATCTTGCTGTCGGATTCAGGGGGAGGGACTCTTTTATATACATGCGGGTCGGGTTTGGACGTGTTCGGTTTCTGGATTCTATCAGCCACGTGACAGGTCGACATTTGGCTGCTGGAAGTTAGGACCTAACTACTTAGTCGTCATAAAATAGCCCTGTGGGGCTAAAACATTGCAACAATTGCTTAAGAATAAGTAGAAAACAAATACACTCGACAAAAGCAAAAATTTCATACACGTGCTTACACTTGTAATATAGATGTATTTTAATCTTTTGATTTGTGTTTTATGATGTAACTAACAGAAGGTGGTGTTAGGTCCTCTGTTTGTACTCATCTCATGCATTTGTTCATATTAACTTCTTTATTATATTTAAACAATAATATCTTCTATTATTTTAATGTGTTTAATTTTTATGTTCTTTTATCATTTTGTAAGCCTAATTATTGTAAACTTGTGTAATCAGGTGCAACACTATAAGTGCACACACGTGACTCAGTAAGTCACCTATTAATTTATTAATGTCTAGTTAGTACTCAAACTGATAATTTTGTTTATTAATGATAGTTAGCACAGTCATAGTGCCATGTAGTCTTTTTATTTACTTAGGAGAAGTATTTGTTTTGATTTTTTTCATTTGTTTCTCAATATCTACAGAAAAATGTAAAAATCAATTGATTATTGTTTGATCTATTTCTATGTTTTATCTAAACGTGTATTTTGATTTATTATAGTTAATATTTGATAGGCTAGACAGACCAGACCAACCAAGGCATGGAACGGCCAGTGATGTATGATGAAGAAAATAAGTTGGGTCTGTATAGTAAAATAAGGATTATGTTTGTATAATAACGTAGTTTCATGCACCATTTAGCTTTGATCAGGGAAAAATGGAGGCTAGATCTCCATAATAATTATTCACTGTTTGCTTTTTATGTTGATAAGGGGAATATTTGAATTTTTGCATTTTAAGTGGCTCAAGTTGCATATGTTTACTTAATGTGAGGTATAAGATACAGAATAAATACACCTACCACATACACTTGTCAGCACCACATAACATGGATGGTATTGTTATAAGAAGTTTGTAATTTTGATTTGCCCAAGGAGGCCTATGCTTTACATAGCATAAAGAATGTGCCTATGATGCACACATAATTCCTGCCATGGAGCAGAAGATTTGCCCATAGTGGCCATTATAGTTTTAAAATATGCACATGTAAAGGGCTGAATACCCATGCAGTAAATACTGTCTTAACCTATGAAGTGTGTTAGTGAAATAGACTTGTGTTGGTAAAGCCTTGAGCCCAGTAATGGAATATGAAATAAGCTAAAAACGATGAGATAAAGTTGAAGAGAAGGGTGCATGAAAGAAAATGAAAAATATAAAATAAAGGGAATTTTCTTATTATTTTAATATGTATATAGGTAAATTTTCCAATTTTTAATTTCAAACTAGCCAACGAATTTTAGATAATATTTTATTAAATCATGTATTGATTTTCATACGTATACTGTTTATGTAGAAGCAAAATATTTTTGTGTAATTTTCATTGTTCATAAAATGTAATCAAAAGACATAGTGGTCAAGTGCACGAAGACAAGGAACTTAAAGTGGTAAAGGGACTTGAAGTTGTGACATGTGAAGAAAGTGCATGAAGATAAATTAAGACTTTCAATTAAGCATATTCTAATGCCTTTGAACTTTCGCAGAATAACATACTACTTCCAATAAGACGACAGGAGACGAAGCACCAAGGAGCACCGCGGACACATTTCTCCAGCCGATACGAGAGCTCCAGCCAGGCAGACCAGATGGCAGAAGAAGAGGCCAGGACGGACTCCTATTCCAGGATGACTAGGCAATGAGGGCGGCACACCATGGTTACCAACCGTATTCCTGAGCCACTCGACACCAGGTTTAGCAGTTGGAAGAGGGAAGAAGATGCCATGGACACCAAACGAAGCAGCGAGGGCACGACTCACTTGCCCAGAGCCAATCCAGGCAGGAGGAGAAGCAGCAGAAGAGAACTACAGCTATGGGAGAAAGAGAGAGGCAGGCAGACTTGCCAAAAGGAGGCAGATGTAACCCGAACACTTAAGTCTACGGGTGCTAGGGTTACATTCTGACCTAAGTTAACATCACGAGGCAAGGCACACCAGAAGTCCTGCAGGAGATAACGCATCAGCAAGCCGAAAAATTTGCTTCACAACATTTCAGCAAATTTTATTCGGGAGCAGGGGGATGTATAACCGATGTACGAATTGCCATTAACATGTCTTTCTTCGCATTCCCCCCCGAGATTTCTGCTCTCTGAGAAAAGACAGCTGCTTCAAGAAACCAGCGTTCTTTCCCATGAAGCCCTGCATGTATCACCACCCCTACTTCAAGATAAGGAACCAGTGTGTCCGGCAATAAACTCCCATATCTGTCCCGTCCAAATTCATCCAAATTCGGCTCAAGTCAACATAAATTCAAGCCCAGATGGAGCCTATCGCGCAACTTGCGGAACTTCGAGCATTTTAAAATTTAAAACCCACAGAAGATTTTTCCCCCTCGCCAAGAAACAAAATATCCTCTGTTCTCACGAGAGTTGCAGGTGGCCAGGCTCGGAATAGAGACAATCGCCCTACACATGGCAGCCTAGACGAGACGTCATAAATTCCACGATCACCGCCCGCTAGTCTGGCTCGGCGACAGAAGTAATTAGTAAGGGATTTTGAACTTCAACCCTGACAGAACATTTCTCTTCGTATCTCTTCGCTTCAGTGAAGTCTGACAGCCACAGAAGACATAACTTTAATGAAGTGTCCGAGTTGTGTGCGATAAAAATTGAGTTGTTAGCGATAAAAATTAATTAGAACAGATACTTTTCATTCTCGAGATTAGCTCTCGAACAAGGTGCTATTGTGTTTTTGTGCTAAACAATTATCACCCCTCGTGTAAGTGATTCTCACCCTTATCACCCCTCGTGTGTAGCGATTCTCGCCCTTACACACAGAAGTGACCACATGTGGGCGGAGTTAAAAGTTCGATGGCCAATAGAGTGAAAGACCATTCTGCCGGGAAGGAAGGAACTCTAAGGAAAAAAAGGAAGTAAGGACTTAACAGACACAGTTCGGAGAGCAGTTTTTTAAGGGACACAGTGCGACACGGAGTTCGATAGACAGTTTAGGTGAGAGAGGAATTGTTTTCTCCTCTCTTGACCAAGTCTAGATTCATAGACTTGAACACATTTTCAAGATATTCATGAGTTTTCTTGTGGTACTGTCGTTTAGGTTACGTTGTAGATTTTGAACTTGTTTATTCAGTTAAAGCAGGTTGATAGAGGTTGTTTGTAATCTTTAATTTATTTGCTTCATTATGCAGACGTGTGTTTCTCCTTTGTAAACGATTGAATATGTTTTCCAACAACGAACCATTGCTTGCATTTGTGCATATACCTTCGTCTATATATTTTTCTCTTTTCTGGCAGCATAGTCTTTAGCTTGTTTAGGGCACGTCTTTATTTCATATCTTTCGTAGCGTACATCTCTGCAAACCTTATCAAGTCCTACAAGCAAATCATATTGTGAAGATAAGTGTTTAGGAGAACTACACCATTTCGTCGATTATTTGGTACTAAAGTAATTGGGTGTAATTTTAGCGATGGCACTGCAGTTGGCTTCAGCACTTTCTTTGGTGGAAAATACAGAAATACTGCTTTTAGATCTCGCACATAGTCTTCTTCACAATAATTGGCACTGCACACTTGCATTTTTTACATTTCGTCTACAAGCATGAATCCACTGTTTACTTACGCACTGGAAATCTATGATATTTAATGTCAGTTCCTTTAGTTTTCTGGTTATAGTTTTCATAGCTTGCTACAGCACAATTAGACATGATTGCATTCTACAAGTACAAAAATACAATAAAAATAAATCGAACGCTACAAAATCAATAACCTGCTTGTTCCGATTTTTGCGAATTGTTAGTAGCGAAATGTACCCCGCACCAAACTTACTGCACATAGCAACGAGCACCGTCAAACCCGATCCTCCCAGATGACGTAATGCATACGTACTTCACATAGCAACGAGCACCCCCTGGTGTCTACGTACAACGCAGACCATCAGCGGTATGCGCTGCTAACTTGTTTGGACCCGCGATGAATCTTGGGTCCGCTGCGAGTGTTTTGTTTTTAACGGTGCTGGTGTAGGCGACAGACGGTGTAAGTATTTCTACAGTGATGTATTAAATATTATGTCGTAACATGTTTCAGTGTTCTGATTTACAATTTCTGATTTCTGATTCCCGCTTGTAGATATAAGTTTGGCTTGTAAACGAAGACCGATGAATAAGGAATTTCATCGTCCTTATCCATTGGCCGAACCAGGGGACCGTTCAAAAAATGTATAATTATCATCATTGTGGTACATTAATTTTTTTTTAAATGAAAGAACATCCATGCCTGTACTTAACGTAACTTTGTGGTTCGAACCCGTAAACGCACCTCTTCCCCCGTTTTATTTTAATAATTGATATATGTTGCAAGGAATTTTGCCATTGACAATTTTGTTTGATGTCATTTCGCAAATGGTGCTGATAGGGAGTCTCTAAGTTTAAACACAAGAAGAGATGCATGAACTATAGCTACATAAAAGTGAATCGATTCAAAAGGTTGTGATTACTTCCATAAGAATTTATCTTTCCATTACTACTCGGTAGCAAATGATGCTGAGATGTTAACGTATCATCATTACAAATTTTGGAGGAAGATGCCTGACATGATCGTCATTGCACATGAAGCAAAGGTGTAACAAAAATTATTCATTCTAAGAGCACTGTTCAATGTGCTTGTCCATATATGAACAAATTAGTTTCCTTAAAAACCCTCTACAAGGAATTACAAAGTATTAATATAAAAATCCTTCCACATATGTTTGTTTTAAAACACATTTTCTTTTTTAAATTTTGTCTTCTATGAAGTGTACAAGCCCTATCATGATTAATTATTATTGATATTCTGATTTGGATATTGAACAATAATATCTCATTGGATAGGGATTTCATTACTTGATATTTGAGCAGGCTATGTTGGAAACCATAATTATTTTTGTTTACATCTTCAAACAACTGATAACATGAAATAAATAATGTTTGTGTTTGCAAACATATTATGCTATGTCATACTTAGGACAAATAATAGATACGTGTGGCCTCCCTGATGGCGCAGTGGTAGTGTCGTCGCCTTGTAATTAAGGGGTCCCAGGTTCGATACCCGGTGGAGGCACAAGTGGTTCGGATCCAACTTTAAACTGTAGATCCAGTTCCGATTAGCCTTAAGGTGCAGAAAGTGGACTTAAAACACCAAATCAATCAATAGATATGTGTAGTAATCAAATGGTCTCAGGTAAGATTCCTGCTAGGTACAGGGCCTCCCTGATGGTGCAGTGGTAGCGTCGCCACCTAAAGGGGTTCCGATTTCAATACCCGGTGGAGGCACATAGTGGTTCGGATTCCACTTTAAACTGTAGGTCCAGTCCCGATCCGATTAGCCTTACTGTGCATAAAGTGGACATAAAGATCCAAAAAGGAACGGCAATTTCAGTGCCGATTAGCCTGTCTGAGCATAAAATCAACGTTTGAAAAAGACACTCGAGAGCTTTTAGGGCTGCTGCAAGTTTTTAATTAATACAAAGTAGTGAAAAAAACATGAAATGGAAAGTGAAATCTTGAAAACATTCACGCTGAATTTTCGTATTTATTTATTAGCGTTCAGATCATATGTCTAACAGGCTGATCTTTCTCATATATTACCAAGAAAAGATTTTAAATTTACCAGCATCTTTGACATGCTCATTTTTTATTCATTTTGAATTTGTTGTTTTACATATATCACTTTCAAGGAGAAATATAAGTAGTCAGATGCATGTGTAAGATTTCTCCTACAAATGAAACATACAACTTATGAGCTATGCTCACATTTGCATTTGATAGCTTTTATCCATTGTGTACAAATTCTGAATAAGAATTCACTAAATAAACTTTATTAAATTTTAGGAACATTTTTATATAAGGTTTCTATAAATATTTTGAAGTCGCTGATTTTTAAAAATGTACAAATAATTATGTACCATCTCACGATTTACATTGAAACTTTTAATCAGTTGATTTCATTTAGGTGTCTTGGCATGGGAATTGCAAAATATTCAAATTTGCCAGAAGCAGGCATTATTCCAGTAATTTACAGTACTACTCAATGATAACATATTCCAAGTATATTTATGTTGCTTTCTCGCAGATAGAAAAATGAAACGCAAATCAAAGGACGTACAAGAATTATTTTGCTTACAAAGCTTCACTAAGTTGGAATATTTAAAGATACATTTTACGATTTAAATGAATGGATTTTATTTTCTACTAGCTACCGTTACCGGTAACACTTTACTATAGCGGAAACGGATTTCTTCAAATTTACAGGAGAAAGTGCTTACGCAAATCATTTTCTGTAGCGTTGTTGATGTTCGGGAATGTAGTTTTGATCCATTTTAATGCGAATGCATGAGGTTTTGTATGAAAATCTATTTCCGACGCGCTATTGCTGCTGTCGTTATTTGCTTTCTGCACGTGAGCACAATACGCTCTCATATTGTCCGTATATGCTAAATTGAACGAAAGGAGTGCTAATGGAACCGAACCTAACAGGCCTAACCTAACCTAGTAGGCATACCTCGTCCCCGTGTTGGTTCGTGGGGCTATCGTGAATTTTAGGGCTAATGTCAATGGATTTTGGGCTACCCGTGGATGGTTTCTGGGAAATAAAGAACAACAGTAAGTACTCGTTAATGTAAGAAATATACATTATTTTCGTTAGGAATTCATTATTTCACCTAAATAAATGTTCCGCAATGCAGAATAGTATGTTAGCAATGTAAAAATTGCAAATAAATATTTGATAGGTGTCTCCGGTATAGTAAAGTAGTACCCAGTTACCTTCCGATGAACGTACCATCAGAATAAAAATACGCACTTTCATTAAATTTTTAGAAAATAGTGTACATTTTACAATTCTCATTAGGCTACATTTTCAACAAATACATCGTGTGGCTGCAGAAATACCTTTCAAAATACCAGCAGAAGACAAGTGTTAGATCACTTCCACCAAGTCGACCAATCAGAAGCAAGAATTGTTCCTCCTATGCTGAACTGAGTGGGATACGCGAATATGCCCACCTTGCCGCGAGACAACAATACGACGTCACAAGGCCACGCCGCCCCCTCCTCCAGCCACGAGGAAGAAGACAGCGTGAAAATATTCTCTCCGCTCACCGAACAGCTCGCGATCGCACCCGACCGTCGCCGAACGAAGCGCCCAGCTCACATCAAAATAAGCACCATCAAGAGAAGCGAACGAGACCGAAGAGAACCGAGCGTGACCGAACACCCCCGGCCGCCACCGGCTCCAGCGAACATCGTCCGTGCGCCGCAAACAGTGTTGCCACATGAAGGGAAATTTCCCTTTTTGAAGGGAAATTTGCAGCTAATTTTAAGTGAAAAGGGAAAAGGGAAATTCGATGAAAAATAGCGAATTTTCAGGGAAATTTTAAGACAGACTAAACATTAATTATATTAAACATTATAACAGATTCCAGTTTTGAAAATGAGAACTTATTTTTTTTTTATTTTGTCGTATACTTTGTTCCGAGAGGAAGGGTGGAATTTCGGTTGACCCACATCTGGCTACCGTTTGGGGCCGGATGTCTTTGTCCATTCATCCTTATGTTCTCTTTGTCTTTGTCGCAAACATATCTTTACTTCAGTCTTCATTGGACACTGGGTGGGTTATTCGTCGTGTACGAGTGTTTGGTGGAAGGCTGCGCCCGTCTTGGACGACGCGAGAACAAGGGAAGCAAAGGAAACGATCTGAAACTCCAGAATATATTAGAAAACGTCGTGGAGAATTATCGGAAGATGAAAAAACACCGCGGAAACAAGTTAAAAAATTCCGTGCAGAGTGGCAAGAAGTGACCAACAATGGATTAAATTTTAATAAAAAACATGCTGTGTTCCACCTAATATGTGAAATTTACCAGAATAGAACATTTGCTCAGGTATGTACTATATATCTTTTCTTATTAAAACGCGTATATCCATGCGCCGAACTTAACATTTTTAAAGGGAGGCAAAAATGTGATTTTCCACACAAACTCTTCATATGTGCGCCTTAATAGAACAGGATTTTGTGTAGAATATTTTTAATTTTCTTCTGATGGTGCGATGAAGACAAGGGGCATTGACCTTCCTAAATCCAATCTGTTTGTGTGTTTTGCTTTTTACTGATGAAAATCTTCAGTTGCCAACTATAACATAGTTTTAGCTCAAAACAAAAAATTTAGCTTGGTTTAGAAATAGATCTAAATCTTCCAAAAAACAAAACATTTAAAAGTTATTGATTTTATTGTTTATTGATTTGGAATATTTCACTTCGCTTTTCTGCCACTTTTGGCTAATTGCAAAGATGGGGATGAGTAATGATATGATGAAATTTATGAATGGACACTCACAAACAGCCATGCCCAGGCCGGGATTCGAACCCGGTACCCCTGGAGTCGTAGCATTTAAAAGTTAAATTGATTAACATTTTATACATACATACAAACATGGGTCAACGATAGTATTAAATTATTATTATTAATAATAATTATAATAATAATAATTCTTTAGATGAAGGGAAAAAATGGGCGAAAAAGGGAAATTTAACCCCTTGGAAAGGGAAATTGTGCTTACAGATTGTGGCAACACTGGCCGCAAAGCGAGAGCTATCCGAGCAACGCCGAGTGCATCCGAATGAACCCGAGAAGCCGACACCAGTACAGCCCATGGTAATCGCATATATGCCAATCCCACTAAGTTCAGCTACAGCCAGTGTTGCCAGGTCTACTGATTTCGCAGGAGATTTCCTGATTTTCAGCACGATCTACTGATCTCCTGACAAGTTTCAGGAAAATGGGGAAATCTCCTGATTTCTTGCTTCCTTAAATATTTATAATGAACAAATATTTAAAAAATCGGAAGTTGATTTAAAATTGACATATTCCGCTGATGGAATGCAAAGACCCATGAATATTCCACAGAGAGAGAGAGAGAGAGAGAGAGAGGTGGGGGAGGAGGGTCATACCAGGCTTTATGACACTGGGAAACACCTGCGGCTTCTTGAGCCCTTTGTGCATTGGGAACTCCAAGACGGGTGTCCTAACTTTCCTCATTGAGTTTTTTTTTGTCAAGGGGAGGAAACTGGTTACAACTAAATACCAATGTTGCCACCCACACATACGAACAAGTATTAAAAATAGGGTGGTCTTTCTTATATCCTGTAACTTTAGCTAGTTTTAAAGAAAAGCAATCTAAGGTGTTATCAGGTAGAATATTTAAAAAATATATCCTCGAATGCGTAGTGGCTGAAGCTCTAGTCTTAGTTAACACAAAAATCACGAAATGTTTCCATACACTTTTAAACGCCAAGTACATAAATCCACACAGTCACAACTTATTTTAGAATATTTGTGAGAGATGAACAGAAAATCGAGGTCGGATTTTTTCCAGTAATGTCACTGCTTTATGCAATGTGCAGGGGCAGTGCCGGCGATTAGGAAAGAGGAGGGGCATTCCTTGCACCCCTTCAGTTTTGGCACCAGATCATCGCCACTGGTTGGGGGAAACTGTACCTTTACCTTAGGTGAATTTAGGGGGTGCGGTTATCGTACCCCTTTAGTAGTGGTACGAGGTAATTTGCTACAATTAAAACTAGGTCTAAATGCCCATATAAGCTTATTGCTTAAGTGTCCTACTCTGTCTAATTTAAGATTTTTGTAAAAAAAGTTTTTGAGAAAGTACGACCCCCTCTTAGATTGATTTGGCTACACTTACAAAAGCTGTATCTGCCAGATTGTTGTCCATAAGCTTGTTAAAAATATGCTTTTTTTATACTGTTTTGGCTACACTTAAAACTAAGCCAAAAAATGCTCATAAGAGCTTCCTGCTTTTAGTGTAATACTCTGTAAAGTATAATCTTATTAGCTACACACACACACCCACAGAAGTTTACTTCTGGTCTATTTCTGGTCTACTTTTATTGTATCATGTGTTTTCTGATAGGTTGGTTATGACATAATGTGCTGATGTGGTGTTTTCTGATTGGTTTAAGTAAGCAAGATTTCTATTGGCTCTATAAATCTATATAAGTCAGAGTACAGTGCTGATTTCTCATCTTTGCTGGATCGGCAGAGGAACCCACATCGCGAGGGATAGAACCTGAACGGGCTTCGCCAAATTATATGCTTCTAGTCTCCTATAATTTGGCGAAAAAAACCAAGTAAGGTCATAGAGTTTTTCATAGGGAATAGTATTATCAGGTTGAATTTACATATCAGTTAGTATTGTGAGAGTAGTTGAAGAGTAGGGACATGTTGTTGCAGTACTTCGTTTGGTTTAATATATATTTTTATTTGTTGAGTCTCTTAGTTTGGTAGATACAGCGTGTGGGTATTTTTATTTGTTGAGTTTCTCAGTTTCGTAGATACAGCGTGTGGGTATTTTTATTTGATCTTATTATTAATATTAAACATAATTCTACTATACTGAACAAAAAGCTTATATTTTGTACAAAGGAGTCTGATATTTGATACATCCAGCTTGTTTGTTCTAATCCACTCATATTTAGAGTCAGGCTTATATCTGTCCCAGCTTGTTATACAAGATCAATACATGACACACGGTATTAGGTCATTGCCTTTCTATGCACATCACGACATGCATGTTTGCACAGGTATTTGTGCTAGGTCAGTGCTTCTGTAGGTCAATACTTATTCTACATTCTTGCATGTAGGCTATTAGCTTTACAACCTGTTATAGTTTTATTAAGTATAGAATTTTGATTTGAACCCCAAGAAATCGTATATAATAAACCAATAAAAAATATTAACATATTAAGTATATATATTAAATATACAAAGCACACTGTTAAACCCAATTAATATTTTATAATAAGTATAGAATTTTAATTTAAACACCAAGAAATCGTATATAATAAACCAATAAAAAAATATTAACATATTAAGTATATATATTAAATATACAAAGCACACTGTTAAACCCAATTGATATTTTACATTAAATATAGAGTTGTAATTTAAACCCCAAGAAATCTTATATAATAAATTAACAATAAAAATGCTAAATCAGAAATATTGTAATCAATGCAATAAGAATATATATTTAAATAACACCTTGTGAAAATGACAACTCGTATAACCGACTTACCACTTGAACTGCTGGACAAGATTTTTGCTTACACATTCGATGGAGGTGAGGATGTCGCAAGGCTTGTTGAGTTAAGCAAAATAGCGCTTGAATTTCGTCCATCATGTGAGATGATTTTTATGGACAATCTTCGCAAAATAAGTGGTATGAAAAACTTGCAGAATCCTGATTCTCTTTTTCGGGCTGCAGGCAAAAAGTTGGCTGATAGGATGGACGAGTTTCATGAGGCGAGGGGAGGAAGAAGACGATATACGTACGATTGGTATGAGTCAAATGCGGAAACAGACAGCATTATCACACAACTCATCGCATTGGTTGAGGTGCGAACTTTCTTCCTAACCTCGCATGATATATAAATAAAATACCATCACTATGAAACCCAAAGGTGTCGTCTATCAAGTACCATAGGCAGACCTCAAATCTCTCGGAGATTCGAATCCTGTTAGGTTAAACAGCATAAAAATTTCACAGCAAGAATTCTCATATAGTCTGACGATTTTTTTAACAGACTTAATAATGAGTTATAACCTGTGTTGTGATACTACTATAAACTGTATACAAAATATGCAGTCCCTGGAATGAGATGGACGAGGCTTATGAACCTCGAACTATACAGGTGTACAATTTGCCAATGAATGGATGTTTCTTTTTATTACGCATAGCAGTGTGTTTTCGCTTATTTTAATATCAGACAACAATGTTAGAAAGTGTGTGCATGGCCCCAAGAATACAATTTAAAATTACTAATGTGATATGAGCCCTCCTCACTTGTGTGTATTTGAATATGAAAGTGAGATATTTTGAATAATTGAGGAGAACAATCACAAATAAGCTCGCAACGGTATTGGGAGGAGTTACGAGTTCAAACTTCAGACGATTTTTGTTAATTTGTACGGATATTAGTACGAAAATTTGTAAAAAAGAAGAGGCAATTTTGGCTGATGGGGCTGAATAATGATAATTATGATGAGATTGATGTGTGGCACTTAGAAAACAAAACTTCAAAGTGTATTGCACCAACAGTTACAATTGTCCCCCTTCCCCCAACACGGCTTCTGCTTGCTTATCAATAAAATCTAAGTTATGTGCTACAGAAGCTTATTTTTCCTAGAGGTCTGAGACTCACCAAAACCCATATAATACTAACTATCCTCATCGTTGCGATGTAAAAAGAAACATGAGTGTCTGTGTTGTAAGTAGAAGAGCCAAAAAATCGCATGTCACAGCTTTTGATGTTATCTGTGAAAAGCATAACAATAGCAAGGATCATGTCGAAAATAAACTTGTAGAAGGCGAGGCTTGCATTATGAAGCCTCGAGGATAGCAGTTTCTAATTAGCTTCGTATTAACCAACTAATTCTCTTGCCTTCTTAAACCTGAAGGTTTAGCAACAAAAGCCTTCCATCTCTCAATTTTGTATTTAATTCTGTGCAAATCACATGCGTGGAAGCTTGCGTGTATCACCCTCACTGTTTATTCAGATTTTGACCTTAACTATTCATCATGTATTTTTATTGCATGTTTCCCATGTCAACACAAAATATATATTTTCTCTTGGATTAATTTTAACTATAAGAATAAGAATTTAAGAAAGAGTAGAGAAGGAGAGGGAGAGAGACAGAGAGAGAGAGAGAGAGAGAGAGAGAGAGAGAGAGAGAGAGAGAGAGAGAATACCATAACAAATAGCTTCTAAAATTTTAAGATATATCCTACTATATTCTACATATTCAACGAATTCATTTGATTACAATGCAACAACGTTTTATTATTACATCATTTGTTTCAATATTTTCATAGTCATCCAAACGTTTGACAAAACATTTGTTTAGTTACGAAGATGGAAAAAGAAAAAAGTGGTTGAATAATTTCGAGAAGTATTTCTTAATAGGAGTCAGTGTTTTTATTTTTTTGATTTCTTTCTTTCGTGTAACCACTATGTTATCGATGGGAACAAGGCAAGACCAACATTACCACTATGTTATTATGTTAAAGAGGATTTTTCCATTATCAATTGTGTCCACACACAAAACATAGTGTCTGTCTGCATCCATACCTAGATCATAAGATTCGAACCATGTCTCAGCCCCTTGTAACTTATTTAATTATTTACACTTGTGCTTGTATTTGCTCTCTTCGGGTTTAAGAAGTGTAGAGAGTTAGTTATTTAGTTGTTTCCCACTGCACTATTTGAATTTTGAATAATCACATGTTAGTTATAAACGCATCCTGTCTAATCATATATATGTTTGGGTTGAAGCTTCGTATCTGCCTGCAACATTTCTTTTCTTCTTTTTCTTGTTATCTGCTTTCTATATAGAATATTAGAAACAACACATTTCAATTAAGAGTATTTCATGTTATGCAAAACATTTAAGTTTATACACCATCAGAAGTGTGATTGCAACAAAGTTACCACTACGTCATCCGACAAAAAAAAACAGAATCGGTATTGTTATATTTTATTGCTCAGGTCATTTCTATTTTTAATATGTACAGCTATAGGTGAACATAATAACTTAAGCCCTCAGAGTCGTAAACCAACAAATATACACCTCTTTTAACTACCTTGTGTGTGGGGGGAGGGGGGACAATTGTAGCTGTTGGTGCAATACACTTTGAAGTTTTGTTTTCTAAGTAGCACACATCAATTTCATCATAATTATCATTATTCATCCTCATCGTCGACATTAGCCAAAATTGCCTCTTCTCTTTTTACAAATTTCCGTACTGGTATCCGTACACCCTGGACCTTAGCAAATTAACAGAAATTGTCTGAAGTTTGAACTCGTAACCCCTCCCAATCAAGACCATCTTGAGGTTCAGGCCACAGCGCTCAGTCAAGACGTCATCATCTGGAGGCGATCGTCTTAACGCTCTAAACTCCTTGTCGTAATCTTACCGTAGATAATTAAGGTATATTAATTTCTCTTATAAAATTAAATTTCGACATTTACCCTCCCGACGAATATAGTTAGAAGAAAAATTTATAATATTGAATATTTGCACCAAAATTTTCATTCAAGAAATCACAATAGCCACCACAAAAATTCCTACCATATATCTTTGAAACATATTATCGGGAATATTGGTCAGCTACAATAAAACTCGTAACCGCTTTTGAATAAACTTTTGTATGTAAAATCAATTGATTAAATAAAACAAAAAAACATGTTAGGTTGACCGTAAACTTTTCAAATTACCTAATCAATTAAATTATCTTTAAATTTACCCAAAATTAATCAACCAGATAATGCAGATATTCTGTGTAGCTATACAATCTCAATACAAAACCTTAATTTCTATATTCTTGCAGCAAAAGCAAAAGAAATTGGTACAAAAGCAATATTACATTTCTGTGATAAAAACTAAACCTAAATCATTTGTCACATTGTAATTTCGATCCTATGGAGTTTATTGAACGAAAGATAATAAACAAATTGAATCTTTTCATTGTCGTTAGTAAGATCTGTGACAATAACTTAAGAGTTTCATTGGGAAGAAAAACAGATTAATATTTCCATTTTAACGTTCACTTGGGAAATAAACATTTGGAATATTTCCTTACACTATATTTTATTTACATTCTATTAAAAAAAAATGTGAAGAATATTAATAAATTATAAAACAATAAACATTATCACTGATTTAATAATCAAAATTACGAACATTGAAGCTTCACAAAAACAAAAAATAAAAAGCAATTCACTTGAAACAGTTTTAAAAATTTAATACATTTATAGTTCGTATTAACATAGCTAGGTAACAAAATGATTTCTGTGTGAAAACATTTGTATTTAAAACATAAGCAATATATTCTTGGATAGTTTTACACACGAATATTTCATCGAAGTTCTTGTTACACATCGCACCTTTGTATTTGAATGTACAGTGGGATCCATGAGTATTACCCTGCAAATTGTCCATGACTATTTTCATTAATTTTTCTCTTACATCCTATGTGTTTTTAAGTCATGGATTTTTATGTATGGTGGTGCAGAAGTTGTCAACAGCTTGTTTTGAGTTTTCCTTTAATTCTTGAAGCTCTTGTTGGGTAAAATAAAGTGCACGAACATGGTGATGTACAATTTGCACGGTAATACTCATGGATCCCACTGTACAACATATCTTTCATTAGCCTCCGATTAGCATAAAAAAGCATAAAGCGAGATAAAATAAGAATAAATGTACAGTGGGATCCATGAGTATTAGCATGCAAATTGTCCATGACTATTTTCATTAATTTTTCTCTTGCATGCAATGTGTTTTTAAGCGAAGGATTTTTATGTATGCTGGTGTAGAAGTTGTCAACAGCATGCTTTGAGTTTTATTTTAATTCTTGAAGCTCTTATTGGGTCAAACAAAGTGCATGAACATGGTGATGGACAATTTGCAGGGCAATACTCGTGGATCCCACTGTACACGTGTATCAACTTTGCCCCGTTCTATAGCTTTCTTTTATTAAGCACATTATGAAACTGAAAATTTGTGTAAATAATATGAATAATTTATCGAATGCTTGCATAAAATTTACACTAACAAATTGTTTTGGTAGACGTAATATTAACCAACGTTCGTAATTCAGGGTAAATTATTTGATATTTCTAAAAAAAATGTAGACATGTTGTCCACATTCACGAGTATATTTGATGCCTATTCCGGACACATGAAATGTTTACACTATGAACTATTACTTATTTATTTTTTTAATGTAAAAAACATTTGTTACTTAACTTGTATCTTTTGGTAGTGACTGGATCACATGGAATTGCCCTAAAAATTTCTCATTTTTAACAACATCTTGAAGAAATGTGAACGTTACTCTTACCTTTTACATTGTAATTGCCTCTGCAATTGAGTACACAAGACTTATACACCATACCTCTTCCACATTTAAGCATATTTACACGTTATGTAAACTCGATTACAGTTCTTAAATTTGCATTATAATTCCATATTCACTAAAAAAATCCAACATTAATTCCGAAGAAGCAAATCAAACATAGCGGCTATCTCGCCTCCAGTTGATGACACTTAGTCACGTAACCGGCTTTCAGATTGAGAAGGTAATATCCCAATACCGTTGCAAGCTTATTTGTGATTGTTCTTATCAATTATTCAAAATGCCTTATTTTCGCATATTCAAATACCACAATTCCATATCACATTAGTGATTTTAAATTGTATTCTTGCCAAGCAAGTTACATGACTCTCTCTCTCTCTTTTTTTATAGAGAAAAAAAAAGGACATGACATATCCAAGCTAGTATTATTGACTTGACATTGTTAACAGGTCGACGTCACTTCTACACACACACAGACGCACGCACACTCGGGGATTGTTTGGAATGCAAGACTATTGATTTTGTCTGAGTAAAAACAACTAGGTTACACCAACATTTCTTCACTCTGACCTCTAGTCTCGGCAGAAAAAAATATTCTCATTATTTAAAATACAAACCCTGTATTAATACAATTCCAGGTGGGGCCTCATTTCAAAACTTTGTTAGCAAATCATGAAAAAACTATTCCTGCCTGCACTGTTAAAAATTTCATAAAACTTTCAATATTTTACCGTAAAAATTTACCAGTCTGCATGTAAATCTACAAAAACTGTTTGCTTTGAAAATTTAAATACTTTATCATCCATAAAGATAGATAATAATTATAAATTATAGTTGCATGCACCATAATGCAATTTTAAAAACTGCGCCATTAATTACGTTATGTCATTGCCGTTAATACTTTAGAAACGGTCACGGTAATTGTTTTAACATTAATTGGATAGCAACAACAGGATGCTCTAGGCCCGCCATTTCTCCAGCCAGAATTTTAATGTGGAATTTTAATATCAACATTAATGACTCAAAAATACCATCGTGTGACTCTATAATATATATTCTGAATCGAAATTGTCAAAGAATATAGCACTATAACGTAACAACTGCATTCGCATATCGTAACAATACTAAAAACTATAAAACTGCATTCATATTCCACTACACGCACCGAAAAGCACCAACTACCAGAAATAAATTACATCTGGGAATATTGTAGACAAGGAATAGTCTAACTTTTGAATGACCTTCCAAGGGCGAACAAGTGTAGATTCATTTCTGAAAACTCCCTTTGGTGTGTATTTTATTCACCATAACTGCACCAAAGCATCGATTTTCATTAGTTTTCATACACAAGTTATATTACTTAACTTACCAACTTCACATGGTTATAAAATACCAAGGAATATAGAAGTATTTTAGGAAGAGCATTCCGAGACACGGAGCTCTCCCATTGGCCAGAAGCCGCAACGAGCTCTGACGTGACCAAGGGGATCTGTCAAGGGGCGTGGTTCGCGTAGCAATGGAAGCTTACGGGAAATATTTTCATTTTTAATTGTCCATGTCTTGGTTCTATTAACCATTTGCAGCAGAATAATAAGCAAAACGCAAGGAATAAGACCTAGGCAATAATATGAAGAAGTTTACAGCACGCAATTACAATCAATGGCGTTATACAAATCGAACAAAAAGTAATCAGGACTATCCTCTTATATCGCCCCTACATTGAAATCTGAAGTTGCATATGGGTAAATAAATACAATTTTACGTATTAAATATTTCGCTACCACACCAATACTTATTATCCTTCATACCTTCAAATTTTCACAGATGTTTGTTATTAATAATTTGTTCATTATAATTTATATATCTAGTATGCATAGGATGTCGCTGTCGCTGTTGTTATATGACGTCGCTTTTCTACGTGTTTAGGGTAACCGCAACAATAAAAATGAATGATGAAATGATAAATTTGATGGGCTAGATGAGTGTGGCAAGTACTGGTGTACGCAGGGGGGGGGGCTTAAGGGGCTGCAGCCCGCCGAAATTCTTAGAAAATAAAAAAAATCAAATGAAGACAGTAATGAAGTAAAAAACAACAACTTTAAAATGACCCCCAATAATTATTTTTGTGGTTCAATAACTTTTAAAACGAAGGATTAAAATGGTAATTGGAGCTCGTATCTAATGAAAATAGAACAGCGACAACGGGATATCAGCGAAATTGATTTTCGGCGATACATTCTATGAACCAATCTCATTCTGTTGAGTAAAGGTTAGATTCATGGCACTGAACCCGCGTACAATTTGAATTGAATTAAAATAATCCTTGAGTGAGGTGGAAATGGGTTTTGGATATTTTTTTTTTGTAGATGTGAAAATCTTTAACTAGTGATGCAAACATGCTTTCGCTTACATTAAAGTTTACACTATGGTAAAATTGCAGAAATATTCTACCTAAACTGATTTGTGTTTAAAAAACCGTAACATCAAAATATGTCTTTTAGAAATTAATAAATAAATAATAAATGGATAAAATGCAATGTCGTGGGAAAGCGTAATCCCTTAATAAATTCAAGGAAACTCGTGAAAGCTCGATGGCGAATCTGGTCAACCGCGTGTTCGACTTTGAATCCCATCACTGAAGTTCCCGACTTGGAGTCACGTCGTGGGCATTGATGTTCTTTGTGCCTGCCCTTTCATCAATTTTATGTGATCAACACTCATCGCCGCGATTAACCAAAAGTGGTAAAAAAGCGACGTCAAGTAACAAATACATGAACAATAGGCCTGGCCTCTGTCTTGGTTTAGCAATGTGATTTGTTAATCACTTTACGGTGGAGGCCGAGGCGGAAATAAATATCAGTAAGAATAAAAATTCATTACAACTTACCCTTCCTGTAGACTTATGATTTTGAAGACGATGCTACCCACTTTCGTCTTTTTCTCGCTGCACTTGCTTCCATGGACTTGAGTTTCATTAGTTTATTCAAATGTCGAATTCTAATAAAAGTTCTTGTTCTGGCATACAGGGAAATAATCTTTTCGTTAACTTCAGGAAATTTTGACTGAAGTACTGTGTTTAGAGTGTCCATAACTTTATGTTGCTTGGAAACAGTTGACCCATGGAAGGATGCAAACACAATCTCAAATTGAATAACTTTTTCCATATCCGAACCACTACGTGCCTCCACCGGGTACCGAACTGGAATCCCTCGATTATAAGGCGATGACGCCACCACCACGCCATCGGGGAGGCCCTCAAAATAGAATTAGATGTGGTGCCAGATTCCTTAAAGCCCCAATTGGTACACTCTGCAACAGCACAAGAACGTTTACCTTTGGCACGCTTATTCATGGTACAGACACCGAATACACGTAATACGACCTAAAATTACTCACTTTAATATTCAAGACAAACAGCACAAGCACTTCTGTAAACGAATACCTGATCGCTACTACTGGACCTGCAGATTTTTCTAGCATCTGGGAGAAATCTGTGCCTCGAAGTTGGCTTATACCGAACAATGAAAGCCATGTCGCTTTCGGAAACTGGAAGCAATTACTTTCCATTTGAATGTTCCCAACTGCAGGTATGAACCCCCTCGGTGTACGTCAAATCGTCTATCGTATATCCCTTACCTGGAGGAATCGCTAGCGTAACGCTCTATGAACTCAGAAGCGAACCTTGGTTGAGGCATGGGTGTGTATCATTGTGTGTCTTATCTATTTCATCTTTCATTTTCATTTCATTGCCCTAGTTTGCTCTATATGTCAAAAAGCGACGTGAAATAATAAAACAGATTGATTGAATTGGCGTTTTAAGTCCAGTTTATGTACATTGAGGCTAATTGTACCTACAGTTTAAAGTGGGATCCGAACCACTACGTGCCTCCACCGGGTACCGAACCCGGTATCCCTCGATTATAAGGCGATGACGCCACCACTACGCCATCCGGGAGGCCCTCAAAATAGAAATAGATGAGAACGTTAATTGGTTCAGTAACGATCTCGCTACCCAGCGAAGGTTTAAGGCTCGAGTCCCGCCTGGACATTGTGTCCCTCTATTTCATCTATTCATTACTCATCCTCGCCTTCCAATTAGGTAAAAGTTACAGGAAAGCAACCCAAAAATAAGAAAAAAATATTTGCCTCGTAATGACGCAATTTGACAAGGACGCCCGCAAGATGTTTTCACAGGAGAGGCAGCAGTGCTCAAAGAGGGAAAGGTTTTGGAAAGCTATCTCTCTAGTTAAGAATATCCTCTTAAAGAAAATTCCCCCACTAGGATAAATTGCATAGACATCCTCCACCCACTGCATTTTGTCTATGATTTTGCAATATACTCGTACTTATTATGATATGCAGCAGTAACTTCAATTAATTCTTGTCAACAATAAGTCGCCCCTGCAACGAAGTTGCTGAAATTCTACTGCTGGAAATTTTTAAAATACAACACTACCTGAATATATGTACAAAATATTGACATAATTTGATGCATGTTTCTTCCGTATATAAAAAAAAACACTACGTGTTAAATAAAAATTAAATAAGAAGGATACTGTTATAGACATTCGTATTATTGAAACTGATGGCAATATTTGCATTCATAGGGCTTAGACGTTTATTATTGCGTAACTGTAACTTCATAATAATAATAGTTTTATTCACACGCACACAACACCGAAATTTTGGAGCTTCCCATGGATGCAACTCGACAGGACTCATACCACTGCATTTTACATACTAGTGACTAGCGAGGCTCTGGCGTCTGGACTCGTGGCCATTATAATCCTCGGTGGGGCTCGTATTGTGTTGTCCTTACATGTTTATGATTGTCCCTTCATCCGCCCCATCTTATCACCATTCATCCTCATCTTCGCGATTAGCCAGAAGTAGCAGAAAAGCAAAATAATAACAAATCAATATGTATGTATGTGGGGTTCATTTAAAGACGAATTTCTACCTCTTGGGTTGTTCGCTACGATGAGGATGAATGATGAACTAATGAGTGGAAAATGAGACAAACATTGCTATATGCTTTACTATGGTTCAAACTGGGGCCTCTGGCTTCCTAAAGCGTTATGCTGTCATGGAGACCGGTTATATACATGTAGAGGGACTTACTTAATCCTTTCCGTTCAATCTTACTCTCTCGATCCTGTTACAGTTATGTCCACGCTATAATTAATTAAGTTAGTAAACTATTTGCATGAAAATATGCGCACGAGACTCTACTCCCACCCCCCTCCAGCACACAGGCATTTAAAATTGTTTCACTTTACGATTTTTCGGGTGTTCTCTATTGTGCTCGTCTCAAGATGAGAGTCTCATCTAATAATCATTTAACTTCATTGCTGTGTCTCGTAATCAAGGGGTCCCGGGGTTGATACCCGGTGATGGCACACGGTGGTTCGGATTCCACTTTAACCTGTAGGTCCAGTCCCGATTAGCCTTACTGTGCATAAAGTGGACTTAAAACACCAAATCAACCAATCAACCAACCAACCAACTTTATTGCTGCGTGTAGAAGTGTAGACAAATAGTGTTAAAGAACCAAAGACATTGATTCCCTTTTTGCTGAATTCAGCATGAATTTGTTCGTTTGCCATCCTCAGTTAACTTGAGAAGGCACGGGAAAGCAGTGAAGAAGAACTACATGTTATAAACATTGCTTCCCAAGAGTTATAATCGCCTCTATGAGGCGATAAACTTGTATGATTTTACATGTTATTAAGCGGCCCGCAGCTGAGGGATCCCCTTTTTGACGTCACTCTAGCAGAAGACCTTCACGTGCCGCCGTAGCGCCATAGCACCCCCTATAAAATACGACCAAGTAATCAGCGAGCCTATGAGACAAGTAACTTCCGAGCAGTGTTGCCAGGTCTACTGATTTCGCAGGAGATTTCCTGATTTTCAGCACGGTCTACTGATCTCCTGACAAGTTTCATGAAAATGTGGAAATCTCCTGATTTTTTGCTTCCTTAAATATTTATAATGAACAATTATTTTTAAAAAATGGAAAGTTTATTTAAAATTTACATATTCAGCTGATGGAATGCAAAGACCCATGAATATTCTGCAGAGAGAGAGAGAGAGAGAGAGAGAGAGAGAGAGAGAGAGAGAGAGGTAGGTGGTGGAGGAGGGTTATACCATAGAAAATGGTTATACCAGGCTTGATGACATTGGGAAAGACGCGCGGCTTCTTGAGCCCATTGTGCATTGGGAACTCCAACACGGGTGTCCCATCTGGTGCGGTTTTTGTCAAAGGGGAGGTAACTGAAAACTGGTTACAACTAAATACCAATGTTGCCACCCACACATAGGAACAAGTTTTCCGTTTTATGGTAGTGTTTATTGCAACTCGTATAAAAAGGGAGTCCACATAACGAATGCAGCCAAAGGTTATGGTTACAAAAGCTCTTAGTAAAATGTCGATTGATTGATTTGGTTTATTTTACTTCGCATTTCTGCCACTTTTGGCTAATCGCGAAGACGAGGATGAATGATGATATGATGAAATTGATAAAGAGATAACCGTGCCCAGGCCGAGATTCGATCCCGAGACGGCCGGACCCTGGGGTCGAGTGGTTAGCACATCGCGCTGCGACGCCAAGGGTCCCGGGTTCGAATCCCGCTCGGGCTTTGTTGTTTGTGAATGTCCATTCATCAATTTCATCACTCATCCCCATCGAATTTGCCAAGAAGCACAAAACGCGAAGTAAAATAAACTAAATCAATCAATCAATCAATCAATCTGTGCTAACTACTCAGCCACGGAGGTCGGCTTAGTAAACTGCTGTTGCAGACTTATACCTATGCTTGTACGTCGCAGTCTCTTAACTTAGAAATAATAGTTCATGTTTTTATTTAAGCCATTTCTGAGCGTAACTGCTACTACAATTGTTCTTATGTACCTTTATACTCAATCAATACTGTGGCGGTAGAAATTCTCTTTCCCGATTTTATACCAGATAATCCTCGAATGCAAAAGGCGATTTAATTAACATTTACATTGTCTGGAGTGACTGGGAAAAAAGTTGAAGAAAAAACCTGCGACTTGTCTGATACTGGTTTCCGGGTTCGAATCCCGGACTGGCCTGTCCCTTCATCAATTTCACATCTTTATGATTAGACAAATGTGGCAGATGCGAAGTATAATAAACCAAATCAATCAATCAATCTGTGTAATACTGGTTGGTTACCTTCCTTGATTGAAAGTAAAATTTTAATTCAAGGATATTTCGGGGGTTCAGGCATGATAGCCCTTCTCCATTACCATCAATGCGAGTATGCTTTGAATGTGTTGTTAAAAAGAAACTGTGGACGTTCTTACATCCTCTAGCTTTGTCTAATTTTAAATAAAAGCAAGCTAAGGTGTTATCAGGTAGAGTAATTAAAAAATATATCCCCGAATGCGTAGTGGCTGAAGCTCTAGTCCTAGTTAATACAAAAATCAAGAAATGTTTCCATAAACTTCTAAACGCCAAGTACATAAATCCACGCACAGTCACAACCATTTATTTTAGAATATTTCTGAGAGATGAACAGAAAATCGAGGTCGGATTTTTTCCAGTACTGTCACTTGCACACCCTCTGTTTTGGCACTCGATCATCGCCACTGGTTGGGGGAAACTGTATCTTTACCTTAGGTGAATTCAGGGGGTGGGGTTATCGTACCACTTGAAGTACAAATTCATAATAAAATTTGTATTAAGATAACAGTATTATCTTTTGACATCTAAAATTAATAATTAACGTTCAATAATGATAGTGGGAAGCTTTTCCCACTCAACCCCCACCCCCACCAGAACGTTGATAATACGCTATTATTAGTTCTTCTGATTTTTTAAGCAGATCTCCTGATTTTTCAGGGGACGATCTCCCGATTTTTGAAAATATGACCTGGCAACGCTGCTTCCGAGGGAGAAGGTTGTTCAGCACGAAGATATAATAAATATTGATCCACAGAATCACGAACCTACAGAATCACTGACCTACTCCACCATGTCGTGATGTGGCAGTAACCTAATGCCGATATTAATTATATATAGCAAGCGAGGACAAACTGCAACAGCTGCAAGCCAGACTCATAAATATGAATAGATTACAACTAGATATATAAAATATCAGACTCTTGGTAATCATGTACAATTGGGTTGTATTAATACGCAGGCGCGGGATCCATGCATTTTGTGAGGCGGAAGGTCTACAACGTTGCCAGTTCTCTTTGTAGCGTCTTCGATGGCATTAGGGGTATGTAGGTGGCAGCACGCATATTAATGAGCAATTGCACATTCCAATATCTACCGGTATCATGGGTATTTGTTGTTGCAGATTTTTGCTCGGAAATTCACGTTTTGCGAGGTGGAAGATCTCCAACGTTGCCAGTTCTCTCCTTTTTAGCATCTTCGCTGTCATTAGGCGTGTGAGGGAAAGATTTTTTGGGGTCAGGACGGGAATTTTTAAAATCCCAACATTCCTTGCATTCGGATGGGAAAAAATCGTCATTTCCGGACCAAGTCGGGAAATTTTCCGGAAAGGAAGTGGTCGAAATTTCCAGAACTTCTGTAAATCTCGAATTGTACAGTGGGATCCATGAGTATTACCGTGCAAATTGTCCATGACTATTTTCATTATTATTTTTTTAAAACCTGTGTGTTTTTAAACGATGGATTTTTATGTACAGCTTGTTTTGAGTTTTTTTTAAATTATTGAAGCTGTTATTGTGTCAAATAAAGTGCACGAACATGGTGATGGACAGTTTGCAAGGATCCCACTGTACACGTCATTTTTACCTTAAGTCATTGTTTTCGCATTTCTGGAATAAAAACTAACAATTTCCGATAATTTTCACACTTCATTTTAAAACGACCATTCGGTATTTCTCGACTGATTAGGTTAACGAAAAGTCGGGAAATCATTTCCCGAATTCTGGATCGGGACGGGAGATTTTTCCCCGATATCCGGGTCCCAACTTTTCGGGATCCCGCACACAGCATTTACATCATTTGAGGGATGTGCGAGATTCCGAAAAGTCGGGACTGGAATCGCGAAAAAAATTCCCGTCCCGATCCAGACTTTTCTGGATCCTGAGCAGTCGAGAAATACCGAATGGTCAATTTAAATAGTGTACGAGAAATGAGAAAACAATCAACTAAGGTGAAAATGATGTGTAAATTTCGGGATTTTCAGATATTCGGGAAATTTCAAACATTTCCCGTCCCCATCCCGTCCCGACCCAGAAAATTCGGTCCCGCACACCCCTAATTATTATATAAAGATTTTTTTTTTACCTGGAATCCTAAAATTTATTGTCTTCCAATTTTCAACTTATACATCTGCATTTAAACAGCATTACATTATTATACAAACATTAAACAAATGTCATCTGGAATCGTAAAATATATTGTCTTCTAATTTTCAGTTTCACGTTGCTTAATGTTTCTGCGAATGCGCAAAGAGGAGAAAATATGCTTGCATAAATAGAATTTTTTAATAAATATGTATTTATTTTAAATAAAGCTTCGACATGTTCACAGACTCACGTAGTGTGCTGAAAAAAAGATAATCACAACAATAAGTTTATAAATTTATGTAAATATTGTGTACATAGACGGTCATACTTTCATGTATTATTTTTTCTCCTCTCTCTTGTTATTTATTCACAGTGTATTATGTTCAACATAATTGGGAAATGTATCCTGTGCTGAACACATAAATAATAATAATAATAATAATAATATATACACTACAACCAAAGTTACATGATCTGTTCCATTCTGCGGACAACATTGAATTGCAATAACACTTGGCTGGATGCAGTAAAGCGAAATGGTAATATTTTTATACTCCCTCTTCATCCCAACGCAAGTTTTACAAAGATATATCAACAAGAAAATGTAAGCGGGTCTATTATCGGTTTGTATCAACACTCGATTGTTCTCGAGTTACTTTTCTCTGATCGTGCAATTAAACAATGTTACAATATGCTATTGCAGTCATTTAAGGCAAATTTAAAGGAAAAAATACATGGCATTTTAAACAGTAAATAACAATGATACACGATATATGGAAAGAAAGAAGAATGGAAGAAATATTTATCATTGTTCACCTCGTTGTTCATGCTTCTTCTTTATTATTATGGAAACAGGATTTTATGAATTGATTCTCCCGTCTTGCCGCATACGTCCACTTGCAACACATTTTACAAGCAAATATTCGTTAGTACAGCCATGTTACAACAGCTGAACTACGGTCAATGTCTGCTGACCGGAGAAAAATCGCGGATCAACTTTGATCGCAGATCGCAGGGACTTAATCTCAGTTCAACACAAAATCAGAGTTCAGCGTGACTGCAGATCAATTTTACTGGCTAATCGAGGATCAATTGTTTTATACAATCGGGCGTTACACTGGGTACTGATTATTAACACATATTAAAAATTCACTGAAAATGCTAGTGTGTGGGAACTGGTTTCTCCAGATAAATTCATGCAAGTATGAGGGAAACAGGGCTTCAGAGGTACCAAAATGGCATCTAAGTATCCTTTTTGCTCTCATCCACATGTTCTCAACATTTTGTGTGTGAACCTGTGCATCATTGGGGTCTACAAAGTTTTCCTGGTGGACCACAACCTGATGTTCGGAGACGCCGCCTCCAATTTCGTTTATACGGTTATAGACTCTCCAGGCATCTGACACAATGATAGTGCCAGGTAGTATAAAATTGAAAGAGGTATAAAATGTTTTTAACACTAGAACGGCGAAGGATTTGATACCCCGTAGAACAGCGGAAAGGGGATATTTTGACCCCTCATAAGGAATGCATTTAAAATTATAATTATTTTACAATGGGAACATATTTTTATTTTGTATTATTTTCTGCGCTTTAGGTATTATAATCACAGTGTTTAGGTGGGTTTATGATATATTTTGATATCAAATAAAAATGATAATCGTCAACAACTGAATACTCCAGAATACGCAACATTTCACTACGAGAAACTGTTACTTGATGCCAATGTCCATGAAGACTTTCTCCTAACCCCCTTGAAGAGGTCTGTTCTTAACAGCCTCTTTTCCGCGAGGGGCCGGGATTGTAAATTTGTGACGTCATCGCGGACGCAAGCTTTCCCGCTGCCTTGAAAAACTCATTTGAAAACAACGATGAGTTGTCAATATTTTCCAATAGTTACAAGTAATTTTTTACTCATTATATCGTTTACTCACTATAAGAAATTGTATTATTATTACTATTGTCTTTTGTATTTCTAGTTACTTTTTTGTATGCAACTAATTCCTATATATTTTTTTCTTCATTTTTTTGTATCTGTTTTTTTATTATTACGTTTAGTTTACTGCTCCATAAGTTTATCTAATCTTATATGTATTATCATATTGACAAGGGTTAGGTGGCAGAGCAGCCCTTGGCTGAACCTCGCCCGCTGAATAAAGAAAATTTATTATTATTAAATTTATTATTATTACTTTATTTCTGGGGCATGGCATAGACGTGTAGGTGCTTATCTAGGAATATATTTCGGGAAGAGTTCTCAATTATATCACATGTAATAATACTAGCAAAATTGTCTTCATATTACAATCAAAAGCGTTAAATGGTCGACTTTCGATCTCGCCACCGAAGTTCCCGTGTCTTGGTCTGGCCATGAGTGTTCTTCACCAATTTCAGCCAATTATCACTCATCGTTGCGATTAACCAAAAGTGGTAGAAATAATTATGGATTAGCTATGTCAATAGAGGCCGGGAGGGCGTCTGATTGTTACGAGACAGAGTTCGATCCCTTATGTGTGTGATCTAAGGTCGGAAATTTTTCCGGCTTTGTCCCTGCATGAAGCGACTTTGGGATTCATCCAGCCTCAGAAGCTTGCATTGGTGAAATCCTCAAAGCGGTACTTATCACTTGTTGTTTCGATATGAAATTGTATCTATTCATACCGAAGCGACAAACACATGGCGCTTTGAAGCAAACCCTCAGAATGCAACTTTTCGACCGGAAACGACACGGCAAGCTTCCATGTGTCACTCAGACTGGTCCGTTTTCCCAATAACATATATCGTCTCGCCCCGGTCTGTTTGTAGCGCATGCACGGTGAATACTTGCTTTTAGGGAGATTTTACACCGAAGCGACACGCGTCATGTGTAGCTTAAGGATTTCACCAATCGAAGGCAGGCTTTGTGCGACCTGTCACGCCTTTACAGCGTGAAACGTTGCTGTTGATTGGCTCGTTCTCAAGTGCTATGTGCCCGACCCTGTGGTCGAATGGTTAGCACATCGCGCTGCGACGCCAAGGGTCCCGGGTTCGAATCCTGGTTGGGCTTGGTTGTTTGTGAATGTCCATTCATCAATTTCATCATTTCATCACTCATCCCCATCTTCGCAAATTAGCCAAGAGGCACAAAACGCGAAGTAAAATAAACTAAAATCAATCAATCAATCAAGTGGTATGTGACACGCGAGCGCTTGAGAATTCACACCGGAGTGGCAAGCGACATGGGCCTGCCCCTTTAGTCCAAGGGAGAATTCACACCAAAGCGACAGGCGACATGTGTCGCTTGAGGATTTCACCAACCGAATGCAGGTTTGTGCGGCCTGTCATCAGCTACTGTGTGAAACGTTGCTATTGATTGGTTCGTACCCAAGCGACACGTGCCGTCTGTCGCTTCGGTGTAAATTCTTCCCAAGGCAAAATATTTACCGCAGTTGAGCGAACAACACAACGAAGCGACACTATGCATGATGTTGGAAAAATGACTGTATCCAAGTGACACGCGAGCGACAAGCGACACGTGTAGTTTGTCATGTCTCTTTGGTTTTTTTAAAAAATGCATTTATTTCTGTAGTGTTGCCCACGAGACGGGACAGGCTTTTTAAAATTCGAGACGGGACGAGACTGACCACCTGCCTCGTCTCGTTTTCGAGACGAGACACGACACGGGACGAGACGGCTCCTGAAAAGTCTCGTCTCGTCTCGAAAGTCTCGAAAAAATATAAACAAAATATCTAATCAATTGCAAATATTTATTTATTCGGAATAAAGCATTTTCTTTGGAAACCCAAAACAGCTTTTATTACATGAATGAATCTGTAAGATTCCCCCTCGAAAAATCCTAATTCGTCGCACGTTGTCCGGAACGAATTTGCCCAGACATTAGCCTCGTGTCCCTGTATCTTCCTACTGAAATTTCCTCAGAATACCTTAAATCTGGCAACTATCTGCTACCCCAAGAGCTCTCTTCCATTCATCCTTGCGCAAAAAGATCCGTAGGTAGTCACTGCCATTGTTTTCCACGGCCCTGTTCCAACCATAATGGCGACAATCGTCATAAAATTTCTCGCCCAAACAGACCCTTCTTTCATTTGCGACCCTCTTCTCAAAATCCACAGCAGCCTCGGAGTGGTGGTTGCAAACTTCAAAGATTTCGCACTAAAAACCTAGGTAAAGGTAAAGTTCCAAGTGCATATAACACAGTGCCATCAAGGCAGATTTACGGGATGTGGGGGAAAGGTCATTTTGGAGGCGAAGTGATCAGCATCACACTCCGGCCGCTTTTGCCCTCCAGGATTGCCCACATGCACCCATTAATATGAGGCTGTTGAGCCCCGGAGCTACTTTATGCGGGAACAATCCGGAATAATTCCGACCTTTATTCACCCACTCCGGGATTCGAACCCGGGTCTCCCGCCGGCAGTCAGACGCCCTAACAACTACACCACCGCGGCTCTAAAAAGCTAGTGCAATTAGATACTCTGCTTTGACTTAACGAACATAAAATTTGCCTGAAGTCAGAGGAGTAATAAGCGACATGCGACAGCAACAAGTGTCGCTTTGAAATGAACCCACAGTAATAAATGCAACCTTCCGAACGAAAGCGACTAGACCGGCAAGCGGCACCTGTTGCTTTGTCGCTTGCGTGTCGTTCGGACTGGGCAGTTTTTTAATAGCTTGCATTGTGTCGCCTCTGTCTGTTGGTAGTGAATTCACAGTGAAAGCTTGCTTATAGACTAAGGGAGATTTCACATCGAAGCGACACGCGACCCGTAACACGTGTCGCTTCAGGATTTCACCAATCGAACGCAGGTTTGTGCTGCCTGCCATGCTCCTACGCTGTGAAACGTTGCTGTTGATTGGCTCGTTCCAAAGCAAATTGTCTCGCGTGTTGCTTGTCGCTCCGGTCTGAAATCTCCCTAAAGGAGCGTGTCGCTCGTTGCTTTGATGTGGAAATCCTGTGTCGCTTGTCGCCTGTCGCTTCAACCTGAAAGCTATCTTGTGGAAATTTCACACTGAAGTTACAAGCGACACGTATAATTCACACCCAAGCGACAAGCGACACAATCCTCTTCAGTCGGAAAGAAAACATTCACCCCGCATCCGTGAACAACGGACCGAGGCTACAAGAGACACGTGCAGTTTTTAGTGTGTCTTCTGTTCGAAAGGTTGAATTGACTACTGAAAGTTCGCTTCCAAGCGACTCGTGTCGCTTGTCGCCTGTAACTTTGGTGTGAAGTAATCTTGCTCACAGCAAACTCTTCGAACCGAAGCTGCACGTCTCGCTTGTCGCTTGCTTGTTGTTCTGCTTAGGCCGTTTTCTGGATACCGCATGCGCGATGAATGCTTGCTTATAAACTGAAGTGTTTCTGTCGTTCGTTGCTTCAGTGTGATACTTCCGTGTCGCTTGTCACATTGAACAAGTCACAGGAGAGAAGCGACAAGCAACATGTTTCGCTTGGATACGAACCCTCAGTAAACGTAACCTTCCGAACCGAAGCATCACGTGTCTCTTGTCGCTTGCGTGTCGCTCAAATTGGTTCGTTTTCTTAATATCGAGCGTAGAATCGCCTCGATCTGTTTGTACCAGGTGGTTATAATTAAAGTGACGGTGTTCAGAGTGGTACAGCACGGGCTGTAATGAGAGTAGCAGTCTGAAACTTCGTAGATATGCTAATGAAGCAATGCGCTCGCGAATTATGCAAAAAAAAAAGAAAGTTCCAATTCTCGCCACCAGGGTAAAAAATGGCGCTGTAAGCAGTCAAAACGTGGTATAGTTACAGGAAAAAGGCAGGAAAGATCAAACACATGAGAACAATGGCTCTGGCATGTTTATTAGGAACTATGGTTACAAGAACTGTTCAATATGGCCTCCCAATTCAGCAACATGCTGCATTCGTAACACGGCATGGTCGACGGTTGCTCGCAGCATGTCTGGTGAAATCTGAGCGACATTTCGTTGTATGCTAGCCTTCAGATCAGGCAGAGACCGGACATGTCCCTGATAGACACGATCTTTTAAATATCCCCACAGCCAGAAGTCACATGGATTAAGGTCGGGGGATCTGGAAGGCCAATCATCTGGAAACTGCCTAGAGATGATGCGGTCATTAGTGAAGGTTTCTCGCAGCAAATCTTTCACGTGGCGAGCGACATGTGGTGTTGCCCCATCTTGCATGAAAATGGTGGTGTGTTCACAGTTCCGTTCTTGCAAAGTGACAATTCACGTGCCACAGCTCTAGCACTGGTTGCAGAAGTTGAGGCATGTGCTGCACGGTCAGCTACAGCTACAGCAACTTCGTCCACAACTTCCACGGGGATGGGCCGCCTTCCTCTCCCTGGTGCAACACCCAATTCACCTGTTTCCTCGAATTTCTTCATCATCTTCTTCAGCCCATTAATTGACATGGGCCCTCTTCTCAGCCCTTTCTGTTGGCGATATTTCCGCAGTGCAGCGTTACTATTGCTCCCATTCTGGTAAAACAACTTCACTAGCAGTGCACGGTCTTTCTTCGCAATAGCCATTGCTTTTTACACGGGAGAGTTACGGAAAATTCCACGTTTTGACTGCTTACAGCGCCATTTTTTACCCTGGTGGCGAGAATTGGAACTATTTTTTTTTCTTCTTTTGCATAATTCGCGAGCGCATTGCTTCATTAGCATATCTACGAAGTTTCAGACTGCTACTCTCATTACAGCCCGTGCTGTACCACTCTGAACACCGTCACTTTAATTATAACCACCTTGTACATCCGTTGGAGGCCAAGAGATTAGTATATTTAAAAAAAAAAAACACACAATAAAACGAGAGCGAGAGAGAGCCTGAGCAAATATTTGTAATTTAATCATTATATATTCCATATTTGAAAAAAAAATAAGAAAGCATAACATTATTGTCTGCACATAACACGTTCCCATTTCAAAACATAATAAAACTACATCCCATATTATACATACATATTGTACAGTGGGATCCATGAGTATTACCGTGCAAATTGTCCATCGCCATGTTCGTGCACTTTATTTGACCCAATAAGAGCTTCAAGAATTAAAAGAAAACTCAAAACAAGCTGTTGACAACTTCTGCACCATCATACATAAAAATCCATCGCTTAAAAACACACAGGATGTAAGAGAAAAATTAATGAAAATAGTCGTGGACAATTTGCACGGTAATACTCATGAATCCCACTGTACAACGTGTAAAATGTTGTGTAAATACAGAGAACATAAGTACTGCAGAACATTTTCCCTTGAGTTTTTTAGAGGATTTACAAAGGAATCGAATGGAAACCAATCCCCTATCTGTCCTATAGGAGATAGACTAGGGGACCTGAAAGCACGATCTTTCAACCACTGCAGCGGGGGCGAGGGGGCAAGAGAGGTAGAGGCAGAAATCTTCCCATTTCCTTCGGAAACCCGTTTCTACCTGGAACTGCTAAGGCGGAAGAAGAGCGAGCTAGGCCAGTTTTGTACGCGTATCGCACCGAGGGACGAGAAGCGCGTGAAAAAGAAAGTGTTGCATATGAACTGTGGCTTCAACAATACAATAAATATTGTGATTTGAAAATAATTAGAGTTGTGAGATTGATTAATCTATCTCTGCTAGACTAGCTACTCCTCAGTGCACGTCACTGAGTAGAGTGAAGTGTAATATTGCGATATCTTTACTACTACTACGACTTTGATTCTATGCTACTCCTACTCAGATCCTTGATCAAGACTGCCACATACCAGGCGGCGAGGGTCATAAAGAAGAAGAAGAAGCCTTTTATTTATAATCCGTGATCAAGGGTTTGGCAACATTGTTAGGGAGGTTATTTAAAATTTTTGAAGTGAGGATTCCATATTTATGTCCATCTCTATGTTTATGATAATGTCATTTTCCCCATTGATACCGTAATTTTATAATCGTTGGAGAGAAATTTAGACAGGTAAATATTTTAACTTAGATACTTTTGTACACATATTTGTGCCCTGAAAACCTATTTTACAACGTACGTTGTACAGCTGTTATTTACTATGGTTTGTGTATTTGATCAATGGCCTGTGAAAGCAATATGAAGAGAACAGAAAAAGGATAACGATCAGATAAGCCGGAAACACATTTCTTGAAATTTACAGGAGAGGTAACATTATCGTATGGGTAAAACGGATTCCTTCCAATTTCCTTCAAATTTACAGGAGAAAGTACTTACGGAAATCATTTTCTTGAGCGTTTTGGAAGTTCCTGACATAATACAAACAGGAAAATCAAATATTTGTGTAAAAAGTATAAGAATGTAGAAATGTTAGATATAAGTAGGTTAGGGAATGATAAGCACACAAACCATGGTTTGCATTTAAATTGGTCAGGTAAGCAGGGGGTATGTGATCAATTATGTACGATAATTAAAAATCATAGTGCAAATCAAAGTAAAAGCACCAAACCTATCGAGTTGAAATGGCAAGAAACGGAACCAAAACAGGGAAACTTTCTGCCCCACCCGGCCTCATAAGCAAAGACAGGCCCTCACTGAGTCGGGTGGTGGACAATCCAATTCATAATTATGATGAGAGATTAATCCACGAAAATATTCAAACACAATTATTACGGCAAGCCAAGTTTGGGATACCACCTTGTAATGGAAATGATATCTTACTACTGCATCTGAACATTAGATCCATTAGAAATAAATTAGATGAACTAGAAATATTAATGGGGGGAATAAATAACTGTATTTTAAGCATAAATGAACACTGGCTACGGGATGAAGAATTGCAAATATATGTACCTCCAGGTTTCAGGTTAATTACTGGCTATTGCAGATCAAATATGAATCATGGTGGTGTATCACTATATATCAGCGACAACCTAGATACCAGCTTTTCAATCTTAGATGTTAGTCAGTTTTGCATAGAATGGTGTTTTGAAGTGGCTGCTATGACACTGCCAAATTTAAGAACAATTGTTATCTCAGTATACAGAGCACCTGAAAGTAATGTAGAATTTTTTATTGAGTGTGTGCAAAATATTATTTCCTACCTAGACAAAAACTTTAACAAACATAAAATAATTATTCTTGGAGACGTCAATTTTGACATTCGAAACCGTACTGCTAAGCAAATACATCTTCTAAATATTTTAAAATCCTTCAACTATTACTGTGCAAACAATAGGCCAACAAGACTAGACTCTTGTCTAGATAACATTTTAACAAACCTAGATAAATACTGCTATGAGATAGGGATATTCAATACATTTTATTTAACGGACCACAAAGGCTTATGGTTAAAATTGAACAATAATATACCTCTGAATACTATACATAATCAAATTAAATCAGTTAGGCTAATATACTAAGAAACAAATTAAAAGACATTGATTGGATTCATTTAATTTTCTCAAGTGCAAATGTCGATGCATTATTTGAGAAATTTATCAGTACCATCTCCGATATATATAACGACTGCTGTCCTAGAGTCCAAAAAAAGGAGAAACCAATTAAAGCTAAACGCGAACAAAGGCACTTAGGTCAATGGTATAATCCACACTTGAGTAAATTAAAAATCTTGCTTATGATGTATTATAATGGATTTAAAAATGGTAATGAAGATAAGACCAGAGATCGCAAATTAAGAAATATTTACAGATCAGAAATTAGAAAAGCTAAATGCACAGCAAATGATAAATTTATTAATAACTCCAATAATAAATGTAAAGCAGCTTGGAATGTCATTAAGGCAGAATTAGGCAGAGGGAAACCCAGAAGAAAAGAAAATGTTCCGATTACTCCAAGCGAATTTAATGATTTGTTTGTCAGGGTAGGTAACAAATTGGATACAAACCACAATTCTATGAATCAATTTGATTATGAATATCATAATCTCATGTCACAAGACATCGGTAACATTTTAACTGACTTCCGGTGGCATGAGACCCAACCTGCTGATATTTTAAAAGCAGCACAAAAACTAAATAATTCAAAATCTGAAGACTTTTATGGAATGTCGAACTTTGTTTTAAAAAGAATCATTGATATTCTACAGTACCCACTTTGCATTCTCATAAACTGGATGATGTATTGTGGGCACTTTCCTTCCTGCCTCAAGCTCTCAGTCGTCATACCCGTGTATAAAAAAGGTGATAAGTCGAGCCCCGACAATTACCGTCCTATATCACTTGTTCCCATTGTCTCCAAAATTATAGAACACTGTTTATATAATCAACTCGATAGCTATTTCACAAATAATAATTTATATACAAGTGCACAATATGGTTTCAGAGCCCATCTATCCACTGTGAAAGCGAATGAAACCATTGTTTCCACAGTGTTAGATGCATTTGAATCCAAACTTTCTGTAAGTGCAACACTTATTGATCTGAGTAAAGCCTTTGACTCTGTTTCCCATCAAATATTATTAAAAAAATTACACTTCTATGGCATCAAAGAAACTGAACTTGCTCTAATAAAATCCTACTTGTCAAATGTCACTGTAGACAACATAAAATCAGAATTCTTAAATATAAAGAATGGAGTTCCACAAGGTTCTGTCCTCGGTCCATTGTTGTTCAATATTTATATTAATGACTTACCTAATATTATTCCTCATAAGACTGTTTTATATGCAGATGATACCACATTCCTTACAGTGGGCAGTGACAAATTTACAGTTGAGAAGCTTGATAAGGAAATAGAGGAAAGGTCCACATTTTGGTTTGAAACAAATCAACTTACAATTAATGAAAATAAAACAGAGAAAATATTTTTTACATTAGGAAATGGCCATGAATGGACTTCTTTAAAATTTCTTGGTTTACACTTAGACTCCAAATTATCTTGGGAGTCCCAAACAAATCACCTATGTTCCAAACTTGCCAGGGTGATATTTCTACTTAAAAAGCTTAGAACATGCATTAGCAAGGATTTGCTGCTGCAATCATTTTTTCAAATTTTCATAGCCTTCTGACTTATGGAATTCTCTTGTGGGAAGACTCATCTGGTGCTGGGGATGTATTTATCTGGCAGAAAAAAGCTTTACGAAGCATGGCAGGAGTCTTTGATCAGTCTGTTTCCTGTAAAAATCTCTTTAAAGAACTCAAAATAATGACTGTGCCAAGCTTATATATATTTACCTGTCTAGTGTATACAAAATAAAATGTACATAATTATAACGCAAGACACACTGTGCACAGACACAATGCAAGATTCTGTTACAAGCTCGACACACCATCAATCAGATTAAGTAAAACACATAATAGTTATAAGTATTTAGGAATTAAGTTATACAACATGTTACCAGAAGTTGCTCACAGTGTCTCTCTTAAAAAATTTAAAAGTGTACTTCAACTCTGGTTAAAAGATAAGGTCTTCTACAATCTAGAAGAATTCGAAATCCATCCCAAAAATGATTTAATATTCTAGAATGTATTGTATTGCTTATTTCCTGTCTCATGTATTATTGTTATGTATATTGCCACTGCCATATTTATATTATTTCATCATCACTAATATTATAATTGTCTTATGTCTGCGTACTCTTACTTTATATACGCATATACTCTTATATTAGTATCTATAACATATTGTAGTTCCATGTAATCCCTCTCTATATACGTAATTATATATTTACATATATACAATAACAAATATGTAACCAATAACTGACGACATCTATTGCATTGTACAATGTCTAACGATGAATAAATGTATTGTATTGTATTGTATTGAGAGCACAATCCGCTCTCGTATTGTCCGTATATGCTAAATTGAACGAAAGGAGTGCTAATGGAACCTAACCTAACAGGCCTAAGCTAACCTAGTAGGCATACCGGTACTATTATCGTATGAGGGAAACACCTACGAATCATATATTTCGGACTTCTTTACATTGCTAACGTGTTATTTTCGAATGTGGAACATTTCCTGAAGTGAAATAATGCATATCAATGTCTATTTCTTAGATTTACAAGTACTTACTGTTACTTGTTGTTTCGAATCTGTAACACATTATGGCCGTGATAGCGTACTGGTTTAGGGGGCGTTCTGAGTGTGTTTTGTCGATTTATGCAGTGTTGCAACCTCGTTCACCGGAAAATATCTACTTTCGTGCCCGGATTTGAAATGCTAATACGTCGCAAACCATTAGCCCCACAAACCATTGACGTTAGCCACAAAAAACATTCATGTTAGCCCCAAAAATCATTCACGTTAGCCCCAAAAACCATTCACGTTAGCCCCAAAAACAATTTTCCGTATGTTTAGGTTAGGTTAGGCAAGCATAGTTAAAAAAAAAAATTAAAAATACTCAACACGTCATGTTCTAGTGAAAACACGGCAAGGCTGAAACACTGGCTACGGGGTTGCAAGATCTTAACACATGGAACATTGCACTCTCATGCAGAAAGCAAATGGCGGGAGCAGAAACAGCGTGTCGGACAGAGATTTTCGCACAAAACAACACGCATTCACATTAAAATGGATTAAATCTACATTCAGGAACTTCCACAATGCTAAAGAAAATGATTTCCGTAAGTACTTTCTCCTGTAAATTTGAAGGAATCAGTTTCCCTCATACGATAATGTTACCGGCATACCTCGTCCCCGTGATGGTTCGTGCGGCTATCGTGAATTTTTGGGCTAATGTCAATGGTTTTTAGGGCTGCCCGTGGATGGTTTGTGGGAAATAAGGAACAACAGTAAGTACTCGTTAAGGTAAGAAATAGACATTATTTTCGTTAGAAATTCATTATTTCACCTAAGGAAATGTTCCGCAATGAATGGTGCAACTTATTTGGCCTGTAAGTAAGGTATTTTTTGTCATTCATGCATCTCCGTTGCACGATAGCTCGTGCCACCATTCCCGTCGACTGCGTGAATCAAATGTTCTGTGTGTTCAATTAGTGTCTCCTCGATGGCGCAGTGGTAGCGTCGTCGCCTTGCAATCAAGGGGTCCCAGGTTCGATACCCGGTGGAGGTACATAGTGGTTCGGATCCCACTTTAAAGTGTAGGTCCAGTCCCGATTAGCCTTACTGTGCATAAAGTGGACTTAAAACACCAAATCAACAACAACCGTGTGCAGTGATCAGAACGCTACATTTTAAAAGTAGCTTCGCTACAGCTACAGCTGCTCTTCCAAAATGTAGCTTCGCTACAGCTACAACTACATTTACCAAAATGTAGCTCGCTACGCTACTCATGTGTGCTACTCGCTACTTCGCTAATTTTGCGCTACTTCTGCATAAAAAAAATTAAAAACAACCTTATGGATGGGTATTAAAAATCTCCTACTACTGCTAATAAATTCTGTTATTTATTAATATGATTCCCATCATTCAATAATTTTGAAAGCATTGTCACTTTAGTTACTTATTTTTACTATAGTTTTTGAGAATACCATACCTATGCAAGTGGCATATCAATTCAAATTTGATATATGAATATTGCAATTAGGGTGTTATCCAAATTAATGATTACAACTATACACAAATAAAATTTGGTAGGATTACGTATTCATGTTCACATCAACATATTTTTCTTCAGAATAAATATTTCATTTTTTGTAGACTGATAGGAAGGCAGCATTTTGAATGAAAAGTACCTGGAGCCCTTTGATTACAAAAGGGCCCCAGGTTCGATACCCAGCGGAGGCACATAGTGGTTCAGATCCAGTCTCGATCAGCTTATCTATGCATAAAATGGACTCAAAACAAAAACTAGGAAACACGCCAAGTTGGGAGGATGGGATCGTCCTGCTCCTCCATTCCCCACACTGCTCATCATTCAACATTCTTCCTCGTACTTACAATTAGCGGAAAGTGGCAGAAAGCGACTAATAATAATAATAATAATATTTTATTGTCATTAAGCTTGTACAGCAATAGACAACGTCAAGAACAAATACATGTGAAATATGTTATAAAATATTTAAATAATATAAAATTATAACCCGTTTTATGTTTAAGTTGCACTAAAATACAATATTTTTAATTTCAAGAAATTCTGGAGTTGAGTACAATGGTGTAGCAACTAACCAGGCATACAGTTTATTTTTAAATACATTCATAGGCATATTTGCCACATCAAGAGGTAGCTTATTAAATACTCTTAATCCTAGAGCTTCATAACTATTCAGGGATTTTGAGAGTCTATGATAGGGTATATTTATACGCCTGCTATTTCTTGTAGTATAGGAATGTACATCTTGTCTACTTTGTAGCTGTGGCAAATTTTTCTTTACATACAACAGCACAGTGTAAATATATAGATTTATCACAGTCATAAATTTTAACTTAATGAACAGTGGCTTACAATGAACTAATTTGTGTGAGTTGGTAATTATTCTCACGGCTTTTTTCTGCAGTATTAAAATTTCTTGTACATAACTGCAGTTCCCCCAAAGTAAAATTCCATATGAAATAATGCTTTGAACGAAGGCGAAGTAAGCTGATCTTACGTAATCTTCAGGTACATGACTATTTAGGTTCCTTAACAAATATATAACCCTAGAGAGCTTGGCAGTTATGTATTTAATATGTGGTTCCCATGATAATTTATTATCAATGACAATACCTAGAAATTTCACATTGTCTGAGCTATTATCGATTGGGATGTCTCTAAGACTGAAAAACATATGCTGGGTTTTACTTTCATTAATCAAAAAACCATTAGCTCTGAACCATAAAGAAGATTGATACAGGGTATTATCAGTTATGCCTTTAAGAGTGTTAAAGTCAGAACTGGCATTAAAGAAGGTAGTATCATCTGCATATAGTATTGTGTGAGCAGTGACGCAAAAGGGTAAATCATTCATCATGAGAGCAAACAATAAAGGTCCAAGAACCGAACCTTGAGGTACACCGCATTTGACCTCTCTCCATTCCTATGCAGACAATTTGTTTACGGTTCTGGAGGTATGAATGAAATAGTTTAAGATCTGTACCACCAATGCCATAGTATTTAATCTTTTTTAAAAGTGAAGTGTGTTCTACACAATCAAAAGCCCTGCTCAGGTCACAGAAAGAGGCCTGAGCAAAGTCCTTAGTTTCAAAAGCCTTAAGTACATTTTTGACTAGAGAGTCCATGGCATCAATTGTTGACTTACCCTTCCTGAAACCAAACTGTGATTTGCAAATTAAGTTATTATGGTCCAAGTAATGGCATAATTGAGAATGCATAATTGATTCTAAAACTTTTGAAAACACTGGAGTCAGTGAGATGGGACGGTAGCTGGCTAAACAATTTTTCTCACCTTTTTTATAAATTGGTACAACCCTTGATAATTTCAATACATTTGGAAAAGTTCCTTCCCTAAGACATATATTTATACAAAAGGTCAGTGGAAGAATTATAGAATCTATGATTTTTTTCACAAGATTACTGGATAAATCATAGATATCTACACTATCTGATGGTTTCAGCTTTTTCACAACATCTACTATTATCTCTGGAGTTATTTCAGAAAAAACAAATTTTATTTCAGAATGTCTTACGCTATACTGTTCAAGTAAGTCTGAAACTGTTTCAGAGGGTCGTACAATGTTGTTACGAATTTCCTCAACAGAATTAATACAAAACTTATTAGTCATTAGGGGAGATTTCTATAACATCTCTTTTGTTGTATTTGGCAATCGAGTTAATTAATTTCCAGGCAGTCTTGCATTTATTCCTGGATGCCTCAATATAAGTTAGATTATACAATTTCTTTGATTCATTTATAGCCCATTTGTATTCTTTCCTTGCCCTCAGGTAGATTGATTTAGCCAGATCTGTCTTATCCCTCTTAAATAAATCTAAGTATAATAAAACCCTGCATTTCATACTGGCTAACTTAGGAGTGTACCAATCAGCATTCTTTTTTTGTATTTTCTTCTTATTAACTTTGAGACTAACTTTACACTTTTTCTGGGGAATACTCCTATCATAAATATCTAAAAATACCATTAGAAACTTTTCAAATGTTACATCAGCCAATGTGTGTTCTGTATCCAAGGACTGAGGTTTACTTAACAGATCTAGCCAGTTTATATTACAGAGCAAATTCCTGAAGTTTAATATTTTATCATCCGTTATTGATCTTGAGATCACTATTTTAGATTCCTTACAGTTACAATCACAGTTTTTTAAGTTATGTATTTTTAGCCAAGGAGAATCATGATCTGAGTATGCAAATACAGTTACATCACATGTTATACGAGATGTTTTTATGTTTGTAAATATATTGTCCAGGCATGCCGAACCCCTGGTGGGTTTATTATTCATATAGTTAAAGTTAAACTGCCTAAGCAGATTTTTAAATCCAGTCACACTTTGTTTATCTTGTGTTACATCAAAATGAGAGTTTAGATCACCACCAATTACGATACTAAAGTGTTTCCATTGAGACTTACTGAAAAAATATAACATTTCCTCAAGTTTTTCAAGAAAAACAGTAGGATCCCCATTTGGTGATCTATAAAGCACAACTATTACAATTTTGAGGTCTCTAATAAATAAACCTGTGGCTTCAAAGTTTAATTCACTACAGAGGAATTCAAGATCTAACTTATGACTAGCATGTACAAATGCATTTTTTACATATATAGACACTCCTCCATGTTGAATTTGTTCCCTACTATAACTGTTAACCAGATAGAAGTCATCTAGTATTTTGAAGGAAATTTCACTTTTATGGCACCAATGTTCACTTAAACAAACAGCATCAAAATTATTTTCATTAGCAAAATCATTAATAATTTCATGTTTTTTGCCGAATCCCTGTATATTGAGATAACCTATCTTTAAATCCAATGGAGTGTGGGACTTAGAACAACATGCTCTAACTTCCCCATGAGAATTCTCAAAACTAAAATTAACACTTGATCGTTCAGAGTATGAAGAAGTAGCACATTCGGGTTTACTGGTGATATTGTTAGGCACACTGAAGTAAGATTGGTTTGTAGATATAGTTATAGACCAAGTTTCACTAGTATTACACTTGGCCACTATTACAGGTTTCCCTGCTCCATACGATCAGTTACAGCAATATTCATATGTTGTCTAACAATTAGCCTATCCTGAATAACCCTGTGTATAATTTTACACAATTCCAGTTTTCCATTTGCATTCAAATGTTGGCCATGTCTGGTATGCATTTCTCTAGCAAGTATGGAACTATCAATAACCGTTACATTTTCAAAATTTTTACATACATTACTGTACATACTATTAGCTTTCTCTACTTCTTTATTGACAATAGACCAGCTTCTGAGATCATGGCGGTGTGGAACATTTACTACAATCACATTTGTGTGAGTCAGCCTCCCTAAGGTCTTTCGCAGTGTAGTTACAGCATCAAATGTTTGATCTTTGCTTACATCATTTGCACCACCAATTAATACAGCAAAGTCATCAGAAGATAATTCTAAATATTCTTTGTTCCCTACCACCTGTTCAAAAGTTGCACCTGGTTTCACAACACTTTCAATTTTTAGGTTTTCAGCACATTTTGAAGTTCTTAGCATTGAAGATAAACCACGCCCATGGCTATCAGAGTATATCTCGATCCTACCCATTCTTTTATTCTTATTTCTTTGTATCTTAGGTTGAACGTCACCTATTTCAACTTTCCCAGTGAGCCCTAGTTCACCAACCTGACCTCCACGTGTATCCTCCTCTCTGCCCAAGACTGCATATCTATTCTCACTAACAACATCATCATCCATTACTTTATTCCTCTTCTGGCTCATAGAGTGTATTCTCTTCCCATGTGAAACAATTTGCCACACATTTTCATCAAGTTCAGCCGTCGACACAACTTCACCACAAGAGAATCCCTTGCCGAACTGCAGGTCACACGCCTCCAGGTCTTTTTTTAACCGTGCATTCTCACCCTGCAATGTTTCAATATCTTGCCTTAACACCGATATTATTTCCTGAAGAGTGTCTTGTTCCCCCTTACCACCACCACTCTGTGCACTCGCCACACGTGTAACGGCCATATTGGACTGTAGATCTACACACGTTGGACACATCCATTCAGTTCCCTCACTTGGCAACTCGTTGTCACTTATTCCTACGCATCTAAAATGATTCCACAAATCGCATAAGATACCATTTCGAACAGTTCTTCTACATTTCACACACTTAATATCCGTGATCACACGATTCTTTGAAGGAGCTACAAAGGATCCAACCAACCCAACTGGTGCCATTTTTTTTTTTTTTTAAGAGAATAATTAAATAAACCATTCATACTCATTGTGATGATTGGGAGAAGTTGAAGAATAGATGAGAAGGTAAACAGAAGAGGACAAATGGGTAGTGGACTATATCAAAGCGTTCGAAGATTAATATGGAACAGGGGTGTACCTATGAAATGCAAGAAGGTAATATATAACACATGCTATGTGCCAGTAATTACTGGATCAGAGACTTGGACAATGTCATAGAGAAACAAAAAGAAGATGCGGGCAGTGGAGATGAAATTTTTAAGGAGTCTTTTGAGGAAGGGATAGAATAAGGAATGAGGAGATCCGACAGGCAGTGGTGGTGGTGAAGCTTCAGGACAGACTAGATTAGGCACAGATGAGATGGTTCGGACACATGAAGAGGATGGATGCAGAAAGACTACCAGTAAGAGCTTACAATGCACAAGGAGTGGGAATAAGGCCAAGGGGGAAACCAAGATGTTGGTGAAAAAAGCAGAGAGTGTTAGGAGAAGAGGACAAGATTGGAACACAGTAGAAAGAGAGGAGTGGTGGAAGACCAGGAAAAAATGAAGAGGCTTGACTTCTATGCCGACCCAGCCAGAGGCAGGAAACGGCGAAGGATGATGATGATGTGAATGTCATGATTAGCAAAAGTTACAGGAAAATAGGAAAAATACATAAATTTGAAAACAATGTATATTAACTAAAGAAAATTCTCGTTTCTGCATACTTTTTGCAATATGATAAAATATATTTAGGAAACTGTCGTGTAAACCTGAGTGTTCTAAACGTATTGTAATTTTAAAATTTGTGAACAAAAATTATCGTGAAAATAATTGTAATTCCAGAAACTGTATATCATTCTTGTAACAATAATTTCTTGCTAATTTCGCTACAACTACAGGAATTTTGTAGCTTTAGTTAGTATACCAAAAATTAACGAAATTGAAGACATTCTCTGTATTCTTAATTCTTAACAAAAAAGCCACATAAGCTGGTCCTAGCATATGGTGAAAATAGGCCCTACATGCTACTCTCACCACCTCGTGAAAATAGCCCTGAATGCTTTGGTAACATTATAGTATAGGTGAGACGGATTTCAAAATGTAGCGTCGCTACAGCTACAGCTACAAATTTTGTAGCTAGCTACAGTAGCGACGCTACAAGTAGCTCGCTACTTCTGACCACTGACCGTGTGTTCAATTACGTAACCTCCTGTCAGTGCAGCAACCACGCGGTAGTTTTACAAGATGACGTGTGAGCGGGATTTTTTTTCCCAATTTAATTTTCTATGTTTGCCTAACCTAACCTTCCGTGAATGGTTTGTGGATTAATAACAATCATTTTTTGGTTAATAAGTGTTAGTGTAACAACCCCGCGGTAGTTTTACAAGATGACGTGTGAGCGGGAGTTTTTTTTTTCAATTCAATTTTCTATGTTTGCCTAACCTAATCTTCCGTGAATGGTTTGTGGATCAATTTTTGCTTAAAAAACTTTTGTGAATAGTTTGTGCGGCATTTATCAGTTCATAAGTTTGGAAACACTGCACATCAGCTAACGATACTGCATATCAGCTGACGATAGACAACGTGAGTCAAGATTTGCCCGCCGAATTAACAACGACCAATAAATAATTATGTTAAAAATAATGCTTTTTTCATGGGGAAAAAAGTGATCCAAAGATGAAAAATGTTCCGCTATGCATATGAGGTAAGTAGAAATGAATTTTATTTCAAAATAAACGAGTTAAATGTGTCTCCGGCTTATCTAACTGGTATCATGCAAGGTATTTCTAACTAAGATAATGTATATTTCTTACATTTACGAGTACTTACTGTTACTTGTTATTTCGATTCTGTAACACATTATGGCGGGCGATAGCGTACTGGTTCAGGGTGCGTTGTGCGAGTGTTTTGTCGATTTATGCAGTGTTGCATCCTCGTTCACCGGAAAATACCTACTTTCGTGCCCACATTTGAAATTATGCTAATACGTTGAAAACCATTGACCCATTGACGTTAGCCTCACAAACCATTGACGTTAGCCTCAAACCATTCATGTTAGCCCCAAAAACCATTTTCCGTAAGGTTAGGTTAGGCAAGCATAGTTAAAAAAAAAAAATACTAGACACGTCATGTTCTAGTGAAAACATGGCAAGTTTGAAACACTGACTATGGGGTTACGTCATCTTAACACACAGAGCATTGTGCTCTCGTGCAGAAAGCAAATGGCGGCAGCAGAAACATCATGTCTGACAGAGATTTTCGCAGAAAACATGTATTCGCATTAAAATGGATCAAAACTACACTGGTCAAAACAATTAGGGAAGCAAGCAAGAAATCCCAAAACCAAAGTTGGAAAGTCAAAAGTAGCAATGTATGTTGATGAAGTGAGTGTGTCCTCAACCAGTACAATTCATCTGTGATGAATCATGAGCATGCAGAGCTCTCTAGTGACACCATAAGGCACGTGGCAGAATTTGTGATATGAGGAGCAATCATGAGGTCACTTGGGAACACTGGTTGTTTGGTGCTGGCAGACCGTAAGTGCAGGTGGGATTCAGTTGAGTAGTGTTGAATAGGAACGATGGCAGAACAACACGATTTAGGGGAATCTAGCGCATGGAGAGCCATTGGGAGGATGGAAGCAGGGCAAACACAACGTGAGGTGGCTGCAGCCCTTGGTGTGTCACGCAGTGTCATTTCCAGGTTGTGGACACGATTTCAACAGACAGGTACAGTACGAAGGAGGCCTGGGCAAGGTCGCCCATGGTCAACAACAATTAGGGAAAACCGGTACTTAGCATTGTCGGCTCGCAGGAATAGGCAGCAAACTGCAACTGACTTGCAACGCGGGCTTGTTTTGGCAACAGGACGAAGAGTCTCGGGCCATACTGTACGAAATCGCCTGCGGGAAAGGGGTCTTTATGCAAGAAGACCAATGGTGTGTGTCCCTCTGAATGCCCAACACCGTAGGGCCTGCGACAGTGGGCTGTGGAACATCGTGAGTGGGGACATTGGAGAGTGGAGTTCAGTTCTCTTCTCGGATGAGTCGCGTTTCAGTCTCCAGTCAGATAATCGACGCATTCTCATCTGGAGGGAACGTGGGACTCGCAATTATCCCACACATGTGCGCGAAGTGTCTCAGTATGGTGGCGGTGGCTTAATAGTATGGGCAGGGATCAGTGTTGGTCGACGTACCCCCCTGCACATTATCCGGAACGGTACTTTGACAGCCTTACGGTACCGGGATGAGATCCTCAGGCCTCATGTTGTCCCAATGGCTGCAGATATCGGTGATCGTTTCATTTTTGTGGACGATAATGCCCGCCTTCACCGAGCACATCTGGTTGACGCCATGCTACGGGATGAGGGTATTGAACGAATGGTATGGCCAGGGTCGTCCCCAGACTTGAATCCCATTAAACATGTGTGGGCCACACTCGGAAGATGCATTGCTGCTCGGCCAGCGCCGCCTACAACTCTGCAACAGTTGGAAATGGCCCATCTGGAGGAATGGGTGAATATCCCGCAGGCTGTCATTGATAACCTTATTGGTTCCATGCAAAACAGATGTGCAGCTGTCATAGCAGTTCATGGCGACCACACGCCTTATTAGAGGTATGGATCTGTTGCGTATCTGTCCATTTCTGTTGTCTTATCACCGTGCTGTTCTCCTGATTTTGTGCAGTACCTTGCAGAAATCACCCCTAGAACTCTGTTGTGCTAATGAATCAATAGACATGTATTGTACTGGTTGAGGACACACTCACCTAATCAAAATACATTGCTACTTTTGACTTACCAACTTTGGTTTTGGGATTTCTTGCTTGCTCCCCTAATTTTTTTGACCAGTGTACATTCACAAACTTCCACAACGCTACAGAAAATGATTTCCGTAAGTACTTTCTCCTGTAAATTTGAAGAAATCCGTCTCACCTATACTATAATGTTACCAAAGCATTCAGGGCTATTTTCACGAGGTGGTGAGAGTAGCATGTAGGGCCTATTTTCACCATATGCTAGGACCAGCTTATGTGGCTTTTTTGTTAAGAATTAAGAATACAGAGAATGTCTTCAATTTCGTTAATTTTTGGTATACTAACTAAATTTGGCCTTCTAATCACGAATCTGTTAAAGGGCGGGTGTCACGTAAAAAAATTGTACACTTATGTATGTGTGTGTGTATATATATATATATGTTGCCACAAACCATGCACGGGTAACCCCACAAACCATTCACGGATAGCCCCACGAACCATTTCCGGTAAGGTTAAGTTAGGCAAGCTTAGTTAAAATTTTGTTCGTAAAACAATGCGATACAGCTTTAAAAAAAAGAATAATTTCTTATATCGGCTTTTTTCCCCTATTTCCAGATGTGACCCCTGCATTTTAACAACATATTCGTGATTAGAAGGCCAAATTTAGTTAGTACCTATACCAAAAATTAATGATATTGGAGACATTCTCTATATCCTTAACACTCCTCTTTTTTCACCAGCAAAAGTAATTACCTGAATCTTAATATACTACATGATTATAGTTTATCTTATTTTATTATATTCATTGGCAATGTTGCTGAACTTACTGTTAAGAAGTTATTTTAAATTAAAAATGGTTCGACTACTACTGTCACCAGGTAGTGAGAAGAGCATAAAATGTTAAAGGCCAGAAACTACGTGTTCATGTGTTTAGGAGTTTCTACAGAAGTAATTTTAATGCTAATAGCCCTAAACCTGACTTGCCTAAACTAACAAGGAAAGCATTTAGGAATGTAATATGCCTTCTTACTTATGTACCATAATGTCACATACTAGCACCACTAGTCCATATCAGAACACCTTGTGGTATTTTTTCAACTCCATGGCATGCAGGAAAGAAGTACTTGTCTACTGCACAAAAATAAATGCACACGGATGGAAACTATATAATAGTGATTTGTTTTGTACAGCTAAGGAAGGGAAATAAAAATAGGATTTAACTTACAGTAGATGGTACTCGTGAAATATTAGAGTTTCACCCTGATAACAACCAACAAATTTGCTTAATAGCATTGGTGAATTTCTACTAAAACAATAAAACAGTTGTGATTTCCAATGTTACAGTTCATGATTCTGAGTGCTACAGTTACAGTACAGTTATTCTAATTACTTGTTAATATTAAAATGTGCACCATGGATAAATATTGTACACTAATTTGTTTTTGGCTTGCCACATTGTACATAGTTCTCTTATGGTAGTTACATATTTTACAAGTTAATTACAGTCTTAACAGATTTAATTCTATGCTATATGAAACAAAGAAATGAAAAATGTATGAATTAAGTAACTGCTCAGGTTCTCATAAAAATTGCTGCAAAACACTGCAATTTTCAGCCATGAATTATTATTATTATTATTATTTTTTTTTCAGTGAAAGTTAGAATTCTGTGTGATTTGTCCAGCAGGAGCCATGGCTTCTGTGTATGTGGCAAGGGAGAGGGAATCATTCCGCCACAAGGAGCTGCTGTTGAAGGAACTTGATGTAGAAGGCAAGAGGTTGCTGTGCTTAGTGGGAACGGAGGCCGAGGATTCCTGTGGACTGAGACTCAGAGAGTTTGCCCTGAGCCTCTGCAGGAGTTGCCACTTGCTCCGGAACGACAGGAGCTTGCTTCTGAAGACTGAGGATGCATTGGTAGCCATGCAGTTGTGCATAGCTCAAAGGAACAGACAGGTACTTTCTCATAGCTTTTTTTTGTGTTATTTTCTACGATTCTTACACTCTTTCAAAACAAATCTGCATTTCTTCAGTGCTTTTCTGTGGCCTCGTGGCTCCAAAGAAATTTTAATTTACATTTTTCAACTAATTTTAGTGTAAATTACTAACATAACTTGTCTGTATCTTTATCCACAACAGAACATCAATCCAAGTTACGCTCTCAATGTTATTGTTATATACCTAACATAACGGTTTCAGAGCACCATAAAAAAAATTGTGTTTGAAGCAAATTTCATGCACCATATCATTTTTAACTCTTACACGCCAGTGTGGATTTCCATGGTTTAGGCCTTAATGCTGGGAGCATTTCCAAGCAAGAAATTCGCCAAGATTTGAATAATAACCATCCCCCCTACAGCCCTGACCTATCCCCGTGTTTCTTTCAAGTGTTTAGACCACTGCTTGAAACCGACCCACCTACTCATACATATGCTTGTGTTCGGGACATGCACTCACCACCATACACAGCAGTCATACACTCGTAAATGTTCCCTGGTGTGTTGCCTTCTGCCGTCAAAAACTGTGTCACGTATCGCCGAACCTCCTTTGTGGCACCTGACACTGTGAACGCCATGACTCACCTCACTGAATGACTGACTGGCGCCTTGGAGGCAAATTGCACATACACAACCTCCCTTCCCTGCCAGTGCTGCCACCTAGCGATGCGGTCTCGCAGACATGTGGCGTACCTCAGCCTGGCCTACATATCCCGTAATTTTCATCGCTCTGTCACTTTATTTCACTTTTTCACGGCATTAATCCGGTTATTTATTGACCGTACCAAATACTTACAAATGGTATGTACCAACATTTTTATCCTATGTATGTTCCACTCATGCTGCAAACATTTGAAAAAAATATTTTCCAAAGCAATACAACATGCGCGAGATTTCATATGGCACTCAAAACATGTAACAATGTCTTCTCATATTTGTGAACAAGATAGTTGTTTTTATGAGAAATGCTGAAAATATTTTTTTTATTTCAAATTGTTAAATAGGTTCTCATTTCTGTACGTTCTATCCTTATTCTTATTTCCTTCTGCATTGCCATACTGGTATATAATCAAAAGAAAGGTATCCCCCTCCCTCCCCAATATAGTCTGAATAAAATTTGACTTCGCTAATTACTAAGGACATGTAACAATCCAAACATGTATGTCTGAACTTTATCTGAGATGCAGTATCTGTTACTTACAGGGTTTGTCCAGAAAGTAATAGGACTGAGTCGATTTAAAAAAAATTATTGAGCCAATCGTTACAATTCTTTAAAAACTTTCAAAGTAGTCTCCTTCTGCGTCGATACAGCGCTGCCAGCGCGATTTCCAATCACGGAAGGCATTCTCCGGAATAGCCTTTAGAGCCGCAGTGCAAGCTGCTTGGATCCCCTCTGTCGTCTCAAAATGCTTGCCTTTCATCGGCCTTTTCAGGCGAGGAAACAAAAAGAAGTCCGGGGGGGGGGGGGGGCACATCTGGGCTGTAGGCCGGCTGCGGAAGCGTTGGGATGCCTGCCTTGGTCAGGTAGCTGGTCACAAGAAAGGCGGTGTGAGCCGAGGCGTTGTCGTGGTGCAACTTCCAGTCGGCTGCGATGTCTTGTCGGACCCGATTGACCCTTCGTTTGAGTCTCTTGAGCACTTCCACATAAAACTTGGCGTTGACGGTTTGTCCAGGAGGAACAAATTCATGGTGGACGATGCCTTTGATGTCAAAAGCATCGTTTTCACTTTGGATTTGCTCATTCTTGCCTTTTTTGGGCGAGGAGACGGTCCAGCACGGTCTTCATCGGCGACCTCCGAACCCGAGGACCCGGCCCTCCGAAAAGGCCTTGTGCCACCGAAACACACCACTTCTTGCTAAAGTATCATCTGGGTAAGCCTGCTTGATCATATCAAACGTCTCTGTCGCAGATTTACCGAGTTTCACACAGAATTTAATCGCGTACCTCTGGTCTAACGAACACTGCATTTTCGGCTTGCACCACTCACAGAAACAAGTCGCGCGAAAAAGCCTGTCCTGACTCTCCGGGTGCTCGGAGACAACTGACTAGCCGCTTGTAGGTTAGGTAGAAACCCCCTCTACCGAATACAGTCAGTGCGCGCGCGCTCCGAAGTACAGTCGCGGCGAAAAAAATCAGTCCTATTACTTTCCGGACAAACCCTGTACAAATATGTACCAGCTGGACATTAGTGGCTATAACTGCTTGGTACATATTTGTACCAGCTGAACATCTAAGAGTTAACATAAATCAGTTGGTGCTCGATGGGACAATTAGCTGCAGGTATGCTTGCGTAAGTTTTCCTAGCTGGAAGATACCACCCCCTGCATCTCCCTTCGCTTCGTCCACTGGTTAGGGTTGTTCATTCCACACTAGTAACTAAAAGCAATGGCCAACATATTGTCTCTTGGCTGCTACACCGTGAAAAATTATTTAGTTATCTACAAACTAAACTACAAGTGAAGTAGGTCAGCTGCAATTAGTAAAATAAAGTCAGATTTTTTTTTCAACTCTGTGCAATGCAGAGTGTCAAATGTCTGTAGTGTCAGAGGAATGACTGTTGTTTTTGTTTCAGAAAACAGGAGAATATGTTGCCCAGCTGAGTGAAGTGCTTGATCTGTACAAAGCAGTTGTGGAAGTGAAGGCGAAGGGAATTGCTCCCATGGGCGAGGAACAGAAACAAGTGTGTGAAGATTACAGCGAGTTCCTGAGGCGTAACAATGTGATTGACGAATGGGACATGCTGACAATGTTGAAGCAGGAGCAAATGGACCAGAATTCAAAGTTGAAGCCTGTGCTGAATGGCTCAGTGTTCGTGCTCTTTGGTTGTCCACGAAAGCCAACGGAGAGGGAACTTCTGGAAGTGCTCTTCCAGCACTGTGATGTTTATGAGGTATGCGTTGCAACCCCCCTGAACTCCAGCCTTCTCCATGAATGTGCAGAGGGTGAGGTGCTGCTCTCTCTCTCGGAGTGGGGAGAGATCTTCTCCAAGGAAGAGGAGAGTTCACAAGGTACGCGCAGAACTTCTTCCGTGTCCGGTGTCTTCTCGGAGAAGCTCTTTGTGGCATATCTTCGCCTGTTGGTGAACTCGAGGGACGAGCTGGCCCTGGCAGTTGCAGTCAGTGGCCCTGGGTGGGAGCTGGACCACGAGGCCTTCACGGCCATCAAGAGAGAGGCCAAGGGGAAGAACATGCCCATGTTCCAAGTAAGTTCTTCATTTTTGTATTAGTTCATCATGTGTACATTCCACTGACTAGAAGAGTGTTTTGAAGCTGAGTTGCATGTTGTGATTGGGCAGCTCACAATTCCAGTCGCAACCACAAGGAGGTCCCTAGGAAGGACATGTCAGTACTACTAGTAAAGGAGAAGTGAAACGTTTGTCAATGTTCTGCCAAATGATTGCAAATAGTCCATTCAATTCCCACTTCTGTAATTCTTAGATTATTTTAGGTTATTGCCAGTGTGTGATATTTCTACTAAGTTTTCAGAATAATAAAAAAATTGATGGAATACCTCATGTATGGGTCATGACAGAACCCTGTTACCAATATGATGTGAATGACTTTAGGTTGCCAGTTTTCTTCTTTTTGTCCATTATTGTTACAACATCCTCAGGCTTGTATCCTCTTACGACCAGTGATATTTTTTTTAGAAAGGAGAGTTTGCTCTAGTGTGCACTTGTGAGTATTATACATCTAAATTTCAGACTGTGGTGCACAAAAGGAATACACTGGATGTGATGTGACATCTGCTTGTTACCATTGTTTCAATACTGTTTATTACAGACATTCTTATCTTTGTGCGTAAGAATTGTTACAATAGCAACCATTTTTACTGGCAGTGTTTGAGGGGGAAATTTGCTGCACATTGTTCAGTTTGGCAGAGTTACTTACCCTCTTGCAGTAGGTTACTTGAAATTGAACATGATGAAGCGAACCAACTTATGTATCGAAGAAAGTGGTGGACCCTTGGAACATTTGCTTTAATTTGTAGGGATACCCACATTTCAGGGTTGCAAGGTGTATGTAATTTATTACATATGTTAGAGAATAACCAACTTTCTCCTTTGTCGTTAAAAGTGGCTTAGTGTGATAGCTTGAGGTGAAACACGCCTGTTAGTGACACGTGACAGCAACTGTGTTGCCAGTGTCCCTCGTAATATTGTGAAAACATCGATTTTTGGAACAGCCCATTTATTCCCTTGTGCAATGTTTTTTGAAACTTCATCAACATTCTTTTTCTGTCATATTCAATAGATGGTCATCCAAATTGTTCGTTGGTATTGTGAAATGTTGCAATAATTTACCTCAGTGAGTTCTGTGCATCAATACACACGATTTGCAAAAAAAATCTTGTACTATAATTGTTAAATTAATGAAAAATATTTTTTTATTTTTTTTTCCGAGGACCTTACATTTTCCATTTTTAGTAAAACATATGGCGTAAAAATATTTTTAATTATTTTTTTTCAAAAATTGCAAAATTTAATGTTCATGTATTTTGATCTACATAGAAAACTGGACATAAAGATATTTTTTTTTCAAAAAAATTTTGATATCTAAAACGTAAAAAAACATAGTAATAATTTTTAAGAATGTTTTGTGACCATGTGACAACCAAAACAGTTTTTTAATCTAGGGTTAAGTTGATCCTTTCAAAACTTGTCCTTTCACTTGATTCTGTAGTTCTTGCCAGACTGCAAGGTAACTTTCAAAATATTTATCCTAGTTATAATTGTCCTCCAGTTAGGAAGCAATATTGTTTTCTCCTCCCTTATTGATGATGATTAGAGGCATGCATTCTTCATTTTTGATTAAAACATGAAATGTGAAATAACCCACTGTAAAGTTCATTTTTCATGTTTCTGGAAGGAGTGAGGTACATTTTCCTACCCTGTTTTGTCACGAAATGATGCTAAATGAACTGCAAAATGTGAAATATACTTTTAAACATGAACTTGAGAGTTTACTTACAGACACGACACTTTCTGAAGTTTGAATTATCATGTGAGTTATGCAAGTCATGGAAAATTGATTAATTCTGCTGTAAATATTTGAGAGGCAAAGTTGGACCCCTTTATACAGGAATAAACTTAATTATCTGGTGACTACATAGATGTGTTATTACAAGGGATATTTTTATTTTGTGTAATGAGTGCAGCTTTTAAATCAAATTTAGGATTATTTTCACAATTTTAGAACCAAAATGTAATTTTATATACCACTTTTGTTCTGATTTTTCACCGCTATAACACTGCTATATATCCTGTAGTCAGAGTAATAGAGAGGGATTGCCCTCCTCCCTTCATCTTTAAAATATGCAATCAAGCTTCAGTTAGCATGGGAGCAAATCATGATTCCCCTTCAACTTGACATTTATAATTAGCAGTAAATGTAGGGGAAGACAACCATGCTCCCTTCTCCAACTGGGGGAATTCCACAGCTACACTTGTTTTCTGACACTTTGTGTGCAATAAACCTTAAACAAGGATACACAATTCATCAGGAACATAAGTTTTCTTTTATATTGCACTCTTACTAAAAATTGCAAGAAAATAATTTACATCACAGATAATTTTTAACCATTATCTTCTACCTACTGACCTGCCAACTAACTCCCTAGCCTTCTTAAACCCGAAGGTTCATGGCTGCAGCAACACAGGCCTTCCATCTTTCCCTATCTTGAGCAAGATCTATATACTCTTTTCCATCCCTACCGATTTCCTTTAGGTCCATCTCAACGTTGTCCCTCCATCTCAACGTTGTCCCTCCATCTTCGTCTTGGCCTTCCTACAGGTCTCTTACCATCAGGTTTCCCAACAAGAATCCTGTAAACTCCTCTTTCTTCTCCCATTCGTGCCACATGGCCTGCCCACCTAAGTCTTCTTGATTTAATTATTCTAATAATATCTGGACATGAATACAAATTATGTAGTTCTAAATTATGTAACCTTCTCCACTCACCTGTCTCCTCATCCCTTTTACGTCCAAAGATTTTCCAACAGTGAGAATCATAGAACTTCAGACCTTCTGTAAACAAAAGCACGTGTACCCTAACAGTGTTGCAAACTTATGAAAAAAATAATCCACATAGCCTACAAGGTGTAAAAACATTCCATTTGTCAACAGATGCGGAATAAGCAGTGTGTCACTGATGACCTGTTGAAAGATATTGAATGTATGTAAAAAAAATAATTAAAAAATGTACATCTTGCCTGGTGGCTGTTTTTTTTTATTAAAAAGAGGGTAGTAAGGAACTTGTGCGTGTCCCTTCATCAATTTCATCTGACGATCACTCATTCTCATCGTCAGGATTAGCCAAAAGTGGAAGAAAAGCAACGCTAAATTAAAAAAATCAAATACAAAATTTACATCTTATCCCCCAGGAGTAAGACGGTTCCGTACCAAAGGCTTAATGTTCTCTCATATTTTACTAAAAAAACCTTGCTAGAAGAATGTGACACATTGAGATAAATTTCGATCTGAAACAGGGTTTCTTCATTAAATTTAATTGATGTTTGAGAGTGTTATGATTTATTATTATAGATAATGAAAGTCAGCTAATACATATGATTTGATTGACTAAATTAATAATTATTAATTAGATAAAATAATGGAAATAACTCATTTGGTTTGATTGATTTGCTTTATTTTACTTCCCCTCTTGTGCCACTTATGGCCAATTTTCGAAGATGGGGATGAATGATGATGATATGATGAAATCGATGAATGGACATTCACAAACATCCATGGCCAGGCCACGATTCGAACCCAGGACCCCTGGCGTCGTAACGCGATGTGCTAACCACTCCGTCACGGGGGCAGCTAATTAATTTAGAATTCAAATATCACCTATCCCTCATCGTCTCGTAACTAATGACAAATGTGCGTGTCACAACGTGGTCGATCTACACTTCAATGTCACACATTCCAGTATCCTCCAGAGTGTACTTCAACATCTCTAAAGTTACTTCACCCAAAAACACACTCTATGTCCTTTTCATCCCATTCAAAAATGCTGGATTATGCAGCAAAGACACCAAGGGAAACTAAAAGGGCAACTTAGAGAAGCATAAAAGTGGGGAAAGAAGACTGTAGAATACAGAAATATTTTGAGGCAGTCATATTTTATTGTACGCTACATATATGTAAAATAAAATGCTTATTTGGGGGTGAATTTTTAAATATTGTCACATTTTTCTTCTCTTGTTGTGAGGTGTTCATTTTAAATCAAACCCTTCATCCTACGGCCTGCCCTCCTTAACCCGCAAGAGTATTCCGGAGGTGAGGATGGCACCATCCGGATGGTGAACACCTCTGGATTATAGATCGACTCCTGCGTACCCCCCCCCCCCCCCATCCCCGGAGGATCGTCACCAACACCATCATATGCCGACATTCGACATACCACTTCCATTTCTGTACTTGACTTAGTGAGAAGTATTGAGGTTGGCAACAGCCTAATAACAGATTTCTTCCGCATCATGTAGTCCGTTCTATGAAAGTACGCTGATGGAAGAAAAACGTGTAAATTACATTGGATTATACATTTTAAAATATATTTTCATTAAAGGTTTCTGTTTATAATAATAATACGTGATTATTGTATAAATTACAATCGATCACGTGAACAGCAAGAAAATAGCGCCAGTTTTGAACATGGCGACTTCCATGCGTGCAGGAAGGTCTCCCGTGTTTTCAGAGTAGTCTTTCGGAAATACAGACGTTTGAAAAGTGGCAAGAAGCAGGTTGTTCTTAACGTTTATGTGACGTTGTGTCGGTGCTATCCTGAGCAAGCAGTGAAGTTGTCCAAGTGTAATTGTGTGTCTGCATCTTTGTGTTTTCGGTGTGGTGAAAGAAAGGAAAACGACCGGTCAAGTTGTGAGTCCCGCGAAAAAAACACGTTGTTGCTCGTATAAACAAGTACACCGATTTTGAGATAAGCGCAATACAATGCGAGGTGCTTTCATATTCTTTCAATCAAAGAGCCGCCCTGTCCACTGTGGAGAAGATGTTGATAGTGATGATCGATGACGATCTCCCCAATTTTAGCAGTCGACGTTAAATCGCCTTTTGTGCCACGTTGAGTTCATTTTTGGGATGCAAATTTGACAGACCGTACTCTGTCTAGCACCGAAAATGCCTCAAGTTCAAAAAGGAACTGCTGAATCAAGGTAAGAAAATACATTACTTGCATGAGACGTGCGTAAATAATGTGCTTATTATCGTCTTCTTGTTTTCTAGTGCACGAGAAACCGAGAGAAAGATAAACAATGTCTTTTTATTCCCAGGCTTATCTTTGTTTAGCTTCTGCTAAAACTGGCGGTATATTTGCTGCACAAAGGAGAAAACAATACTCTACATGTCAACAATGATGGGTAATAATTTGGTGGAAGAGGAAGCAATAAAACCAAAATTTTTTAAATTTACTGAAACGAATCTCTCACTCTCTTGTATAACTTTGGCGCTGTCATACTGAGAGAGGAGGGGGGAAGGGGGATCTGTTAACCCAGTGTCAGATAAATGGGACTTTTGGCGTAGAAAAATATGTTAATTCTTGAACAAGTACACGTATTTAATCACATGTAGAAAATTTATTATACTTCAATGTGTAGATTATCAGTAAAAATAAGAATACGTTTTTCCATGTTACGTAAAATTAAAGGTTGCGAGTGAGCAGCATATGATGGCCACACCATTCACTAACAGCTGGCGCGGAGTGATACGTTACTCGAAGTGAGACGGTTGTTTACAGAGGGTCGGAAGTTTCGTGATTCTTACTTTAAGTATCTTATTTTCAAATACTCTCAATTTATGTTCCTCTTTCAATGTAAGGGACCAAGTTTCACATCCATATAATACTACAGGCAAAATTACCGTTTTGTATATTTTAACTTTTAGTTTCTTAGATATTAAACAAGAAGACAAAAGTTTATAAAGAGAGAAGTAACCTGCATTTCCTGAATTAAGCCACTTTTTATTTCCTCTTTAATATAATTTTCATTTGTTAATATTACTTCTAAGTATTTGAATTTGGAAACTGGTTCAAACGAGTTATCAATAATTAGATTTTGATTATTACCTAACACTTGGTTTCGGCCTGTAAGCATATATTTAGTTTTCTCTTTGTTAACTTCCAAACCTATCTCTTTAGCAGTTTTGAAAAATATTTTAGCATTATTCTTAATTGTATTCACATCATCTCCTAGTAAGTCTACATCATCTGCATATGCTAACAACTGAGTCACACCATTTAATTTTAGTTCTTCTTTAGTTTCTTTTACCTTCCTAACAGCATATTCTAAGGCAAAATTAAAGAGCAATGGAGATAATGCATCTTCTTGTTTTACCCCATCATGAATTGTAAATTTGTCAGACATTAATACCCACACGAATTTTACTTTCTGTTTCACTGGTGCATATTTTTATCATACTAACCAGCTTCTTAGGTATTCCAAACTCTACTAATATATTATATAATTTATCTCTTTTGACAGAATCATATGCTTTTTTGAAATCAATGAATAGCTGATGGACATTTTGATTATATTCCCACTTTTTTTCAAGTGTCTGTCTGATGTGAAAAATTTGATCTGTTACGTTTAAATCCACATTGATAATCACCTATAATTTCATTAGCATATGGGGTTAGTCTTGTTAAAAGAATGTTAGACAATATTTTGTATGTTGTTGAGAGTAGAGGAATTCCACGGTAATTATTGCAGTTCATTTTATCACCTTTTTTAAACACAGGAACAATTATGGATTCTTTCCACTGTTGAGGGATTTCTTCTTTATTCCATATTAAACAAATTAATTTATGAATTTGACATATTAATGAATTTCCATCATATTTAATTAACTCAGCTGGTATTAAATCAATGCCAGGTGCTTTGTTATTCTTTAGCCTTTTAATAGCATCTTTAACTTCAGTCAAGTTAGGTTCTGGAACTAAAGGTTCTGCTGTGTGGACTTCATTTACTTCTGATTTATGCCCGACCCTGTGGCCGAGTGGTTAGCACATTGCACTGGGACGCCAAGGGTCCCGGGTTCGAATCCCGGTCGGGCTTGGTTGTTTGTGAATGTCCATTCATCAATTTCATCACTCATCCCCATCTTCGCAAATTAGCCAAGAGGCACAAAACGTGAAGTAAAATAAACCAAATCAAATCAAAACTTCTGATTTATCTCCTACATGGACATTTAAAAGGTCATTAAAGTAGTTCTTCCATCTATTTGGAATATCGCTTGGGTCAGCTAGAAAATCACCGTCTTTATCTTTTATCAAGTTTACTTTAGGTTGCCACCCCTTTCTAAACTCATTTACACCTTCATATAAATCTCTGATATTTTTATTTTTGCTGTTTGTTTCAATTTTGTTAATTATGCTTTTCAAGTAATCTCTTTTTTTACTTCTAAACGTGCGGTTAACTTCTCGCTTTATTCTATTATAATTGTTTAGATTTGTATCATCAGAGTTATTTAACCACCTAAGTCTAGCCTGATTTCTTATTTCTATTACATTATGACATTATCAAACCATGGCTTACTTTTTCTCGGTTTATGGTATCCTATACTTTCTTTAGCTGCTGATTCTATTGCATTACGTATGTGCTCCCAATTCTTATTTACGTCTGTTTCATTTATATTTTCATCATCATTTAAATCCTGCAAAATATCAAATCTATTTGACAGTTTAATTTGGTAATCTTTCTTAATTCTTTCATCAGTAAACTTTCCTGTATCAAATTTTATAACTTTTAGATTTTGTTGCTTATGATTTATCACTGAGAGTCTTTCTCTTAATTTAGCAATTACTAAATAATGGTCACTGGTACAGTCAGCACCTCTATGTGTACGAACGTCAATTATACTAGAATGCCTTCTCTTATCAATGAGAATATGATCTATCTGATTATGAGTTTTACCATCTGGAGAAGACCAGGTATATTTATGGATATCTTTATGTTTAAAAGTGGTACTTTTCACAATTAAATTCTTTGAGGTTGCAAGAGTAGTCAATCTTATACCATTATCATTACTTAATTCATGAAGATTTTCTTTACCAATCGTGGGTTTAAATGTCTCTTCTTTGCCATTACAGTCACCTAACAGAATTTTCAGATCATACTGAGAAAATTTATCAAAGACCTGTTCTAACTCTGTATAAAAATCATCTTTAGTATTATCATCTTTATCTTCCGTTGGTGCATGTATGTTTATTAAAATAATTTTACACCACCTACCCTGTAAAACTGCATATGATATCCTATCATTAATAAATTCTACTGTTTTAAGAGCCGAGATAATTCTATTATTTATGAAAAAGCCTGTTCCAAAATTATGATTTTCAGTACCACCATAGAAAAAAGTATAATTTTTAGTTTTACAATTCCCTTCTCCAGGCCACCTAACTTCCTGGACAGCTACTACATCTAATTTATACTTAACTATCTCATTAACTGTACACTGAAATGCCCCAGGCCGGTAAAGGCTCAGAACATTCCAGGTGCCTAATTTAGTACCCTTATTCCTAATGTAGATCTTATCCTTAGTCCAGGGACCTCCCAAAGTAGTCCCCACCCGGAGATCCGAACGGGGGACTATTTTACCTCCGGAATATTTTACCTTGGGAACATCCATGGCCTTATATTGCTGTTTCTTGACATTTTTTTTTTTTTTTTTACAGTGCAGAGTTGTCATCTCTACGCCTAACCCCCAATATGAATGGAGGAACTACTACACAAGACAAACACAAACACATTAGACAGCACAACTACTACACAAGACACACACTAACACATCACAACTATAACACAATATAAACACAAACACACCACATCTACTACACAATATAAACATAAACAAACTACACACCACAACTACTACACAAGACAAACACAAACAAATTACACAGCACAACTACTACGCAAGACAAGACAAACATACTAGACAGCACAACTACTACACAAACATACTAGACAGCACAATTACAACACACCACCGATACTACACAAGACAAACAGAAACACATTAGACAGCATAACTACTACACAAGATAAACACAAACACACTAGACAGAAACATGCTGCTTCAGTCATAAATTGACATGTTGTTTTTCCTTTATACATGTGAAAACAGCATGCAAGGATGGTGATATTTAATGCATGACCTTTCAATTTTACATGGTTGTCCTTTTTATTTAATGTTAATTGCATTTTAGCAGCAGTAAAATAAAAAAGAAAAACAACAGGTCGTCCAGTCGCTATGGTGCCTGAATTTTCAAATTTGGTTCTAAAAGATTTTTTAAGAATATTTTGAACTCTCTCCTGATTATTTATTTATTTATTGTTTTGGAAATTTTAATTGTGGCTTTTCTGGATCATGTGTATCATTAAAACTGAATTATAAATGTGCCATTATAAATTTTTGCACTGTTGCTAGCTGAATTTAAAAATTGCAGTGATATGGTACAGCCTACCATATACAGTATTAGAATGTTTTCATGCTGTTACCAGTATAGAGTTCTTTAGGAAGGCCACTCACTCCAGCATAAAAATGAATTATTTTAATCCAGTCGTGTGGTAATTAATAAATGAGATGTTTTAAGGTCACATTTCAAAAGGTGTGGTTTTATCTTAACTGGATTCATGGCTTTCTTAGACCATAGTTGCAAAAAAAATATAATGAATGCTGGCTCCTGAGAAATAGCAGCTGGCGCCTGAATTATTTTCGAGTTTTATCTACGCCTGATTTCAAGTGTCAACTTTACAGTAATGTCAGGGATGGGGAAATGATAGTTTGTTACAATTCCTATCCTAAGACTAATGTAGTATATTGTGAAATTTTGTTACTTAGGATGGAATAAGGAAAATGGACACAATACGAAGCAGTTTTCACATAAGACACTAATGGATTGTAGAGAGTGAACATTTTAATTGTTCATCGTTTCAACACAGTGCCCTGCATATATTTTAACATTCCTGCAAAATGCTCTTTAATAATATGTATGCACTTAGTCAAAACAATGAGTAATTAAAATTTAAATTTTATTCTTATTAGCTGTTCTATGAAACTCACTGCATGCTGCCGATATAAATGGTGCAGATGTGGACTGTAAGTTGTCTTCCTCCTTTCAGAGTGTGCTGTCTTATGTTCTGAAGAATCGACTGGGAGGAAAAGGCTATGCTCCAGATTCCGACTGTCCCCTCCTGCCATACACAACGCCCCTGGGAGAGTTTGTGGATTTAATTCAGAAGCTGCAGGCTGTCATCGAGGAAGTCAATGACTCCTGGTGAGTCAAATTCCCTTAAACTCCCCTGCATGTAGGTTTCTATGGAAGAGCACTTTCCAGGTGCACTTTGAAAACTTGCCATGAAATAAAACAAAATCATAGCTCGAAGAACTAATTGTTGTAGCGACAAGTTTTTAGCAAAGGTGAAAATGAAACATTGTTACCTTCCAATAATGAAAGTAAAAGGAAGAAGAAAAATCAAACTTACAAAAAAAGAAAAATAAATTGCAGAATTTCAGAAAACTGAAATTTTCAGATCATTTTGAAAATTGGACGTTTCCCACCAGGTCCCTAATTGTTGCACATTGTGAAAAAGTTCATTTGTTCCTGTTATTACGTGTAAAAGTAAAATATTTAATCAAAAAGCAGTGGCTGAAGTATGATACCCTATTTATAAGTTCTATCTCATGATGTTGGTGTGGAAAAATTATAATATATATTTTGTGATTCCAGTATGTCATACCTTCATATGTATAAAATTAACAAAAATGACAGAACTGAAATATCATGTGTAGTGGTATGATATAAACAGATATACAGGGTGTCTACAAATGATTTAACCATTTTCAAATATTATTTGTAACTGTAGTATTAGATGTAAATTTGTTCGAATGTGATGTTAGAGGACAAGTACAAGGCACATACTGAAAGTCGTGAACCTTGTTCGATTACTCTCAGGCTTGACCATTTCAGGTAAAACCATACTTCAGGCAGATAGTCATCTGTATGAACCACATGCTGGCACATGCGCACCTTCGCTGTCAGTAGGAGGAAAATGGCATCCACAGACAGTTCGTTTCGTCAACATACTGTCGTGGAATTTCTTGTTAGTGAAAATGTTGGAGCTGCAGAAATTCATCAACGTTTACATAACTTCTATGGATATGCCTGCATGGGTTCCAGTACAGTGAAAAGGTGGGTAAAACATTTTAGAGATGGTAACACAGACATTGTTGATAAGCCTCGCAGTAGGAGACCGAAAACAGCTTCCACGCCCAACAACAAAGACCGAATCCAAGGAGGATAACTGTTCGAGAAATTGCACATCATCTGAACATTGGATACAGTGCTATACAGGACATCATAAAGACTCTTGGTTATCACAAGATTTGTTCAAGATGGGTGCCACAGCTTCTGACAAATGACCATAAAGAAACACGTTCGACCATCTGCTCCCCATACAGCTGGGTGCACAGTACAGAAAATTGAAAAAAAGAGCTTGGAGCTAATGTCCCACCCTCCCTACAGTCCCATCCGATTTTTACTTGTTTGTTCTGTTGAAGAACATCTTCTGGGGTACCAAGTTTGACAAAGATGATGAGGTGAAGGATGAGGTTTGCCGGTGGTTACGTCATGCTGAAACGGAACTTCTATGAGAGTGGAATTTTTTAACTGCCACTACAGTGGTGCAAATGAGTTGACCGATCTGGATGTTATGTGGAAAAGTAACAATAAGGTTCAAATTATGTATTACCATAGGTAGAATAAAAATAGTGATTTCTGACTTTGAGTAATAACACTTGTCTCATTACTTTCAGTTCATACCTGTATTTCACAAAGTTTTGTTTCCTATTTCAAGTGTTGTACATTTCCACCTCCTGCCTCTAGAGTACAGCAGTAGTTACGATGGCAACAAACAGCGAGAAAGCATACGCTCATCCTCCAATATCATGCAAGTCTCTCGGTGACAACGATTCAAGGACGATTTAGAACTAAGTTCAGTAATTATCCACCCAGTGCAAACTACATACGGTGTATATCGATAGTGTGAACAGTTCACACTTTCAGCTACAAGATGTCTCTCTTAAGGCAAAATCAATGGTTAGTTCTCCAGTGCCTGAAGAAAAGCTCCAAAAAGTCAATGTGGAGAGAAGCAAGCAAGGAATTGGATATTCCATGAGCGACCGTGTGGAAGATCTTGCGAATATTGCTGAAACAGATGCCATACAGCTTGCAGTTGCTGTAATCACTAAAACCCGAGAACGAAGTTTTGTACATGATTTCAAGAGCTTATGGAAGACCATGATGGCATTTGTGATAAACTTGTGTTCAGTGATGAAACTACATTTTGACATAGTGGCACAGTGAACAGACATAATGTGCCATCTGGGGAACAGAAACCCCCCATGACATTGTTGAGCTTATTGATGTGCTGTATCACGTTTGGAAAGAACTTGATTATAAAGTTGATACTCGCAGAATTCCAAAGGGGGAACAAATCAAATACTTGTAGTGTGTCAAGAACTTGTTGAGTTTCTCTACAAAACTGTGAACTTACTTCTGATACGTTCAATAATACATGCACGGTAACATCATGAAATGGCTCAAATCATTTGTAGACACCCTGTATATCCCATTCATCTTAAGCGCCATACAAGTGGGGGGATGATTCATTCAATTAGGGACGCACAGGAGATGTACTATATAGAAGTTTCAGATAAAAATGCAGGCTCAACCGGGACTCGAGCCAGCCTGGTCTCGCCTGATTTTTTGGTGGCGCTGTTTTACCTGTGTGCAATAGTCTGCAAGTGCTACCGCAATGGGATCTATATGTATATATATATATATATCTCAACCATCCCTTAAAGGTTAATCTTTCACTGTTGCCCTTGTGAGTAGCCTGTTATATTTATGTTCTATCCTTCTGTCTTATGTACTGTTATACTGAATACATTTACATAAGTTTGAATAGTAACAACATTTTTAAGTTTCTGTTCTGTGTTATCATGCATTGTCCTGTATAATGCTAGGCAATAAGGTGGGACACTTCAATTAAGGATGTAATAGTTAATGTGTTGTACACGAAAGTCTTCAAATTTACTTAACATGAAGTGACAACTGCCCATATATAAATATATACATATACGAGGGTCACTATTTATATTTTGAGCCTTGGTAACACTGATTGAAGTTAGGCACGATTTGACATTTGCACGGAATCGTCTGGCATTATTGACCATAACGTACTTCAAATGTTTTGTCAATAGCTTCATTTGTGTTGTTTATGTTGCTTTGGAGATTGCGTGACAACAATAAAATGGAATTAACTCGTGAACATTTTCGTGCGATGATTTTTTACGATTTTCGACGTGGATTATCAAGACAAGAGTGCATCGATCAACTTACTTCCACATTTGGCGATGAAGCCCCATCCTTTGCCACTGTGAAACGCTGGTATAATGAATTTAATCGTGGCCGCCATTCGCTCACCGACGAGATTCGCGAAGGTCGTCCAAAATCAGTTGTTGTTCAAGAAAACATTGATGCTGTGCAAAACCTAATACTGCCAGATCGTCATGTGACATACTGTGAGATTGAGGCAGCCATAGGCATTAGATCCACCAGCATATATAAAATATTACATGATCATTTAGCTGTGAGAAAGGTATGTTCTCGTTAGATCTACACAATTTGACAAAAACTCAAAAAGACGCTCGTGTCAATTGGTGCAAACAAATGCTCAATAAATACAATTGTGGTGCTTCAAAAGACGTATATAAGATTGTAACAGGTGCCGAATCATGGATATATGCATATGAGCCGGAACGTAAACAGCAGTCGACTGTATGGGTGTTTCAAGATGAACCCAATCCAACAAAAGTTGTTCGCGCTCGAAGCACATCGAAACAAATGGTCGCCTGTTTTTTCGGGAAAACTGGTCATGTGGCAACTGTGCCTTTAGAGGAACGTAGAACGGTCAACTCTGAATGTTACACAACAATTTGTTTGCCAGAGATCCTCGGTCAAATACGGAAAACAAACAAACGCCGTCGGATCATTCTTCATCAAGACAATGCCAGCTGTCACACATCTCGTCTAACAACCGACTTTATGAACAGTCAAAAAATCGAATTGATGGGTCATCTGCTGTACAGTCCTGATTTGGCACCCAATGACTTCTTCTTGTTCCCGAATGTCAAGAATAAATTGCGTGGACAACGATTTTCGTCGGCGGAAGACGCCGTTGATGCGTTCAAAAACCATATTATGGAGGTGTCTCAAGAAGATTGGAAACACTGCTTTGACAAATGGTTCGAACGAATGCAAAAGTGTATTGACCATAAAGGAGAATACTTCGAAAAACAATAAAGCAGTTTTCAATGCCAAATTCCTGTTTTTTCATTGTTAGGCTCAAAATATAAATAGTGACCCTCGTATAAGGGATAGAATGGGAAAGAGTGCCAGAAGGGCGAATAAACAAAAATTTCATAGGAGACAGTAAACACTTACCACAATTGAAGAAAAGTTTGATATTTCGAGGTTATGGCCTCATTGTCACAGTAGGTAGAAAGTATGGAGTTCAAAAGCATAGAGGCACAGAATACTGACGACAGCGTCCGTCTGGGCAGCAGTGCCAGAAACAAGTGATAGAACACGAGTATTACATGAAGATCCTTTCACCAGTGTTTACTGCAGGATTGATGGTGGGTTGTGGTTAGGGGGGAATGGGAAAATACTTATTGGGTGGCTAGGTATGGGGGAGGTGAAGAGTATGGGGCAGGTCTTGCACCTGGGTTTGTTGCACTTGTGGGCTGGGGTGGTGGGATGGCTGCGGTGGGTGTATTATGGACCAAGATGTTCTTGAGGTTGGGGGGGAGGACATCGGAAGATGACCCTAGGTTTGTCCCGAAAGATGTGTCTGGTGTTGGGAACACTGTGGAGGATGGGAAGGAGGGAGTGGATGGTATGTTTAATTATCAGGAGGTGAAGGTGGTATTGGGTGATCAGAGCAGGAGGGTTAGTTTTGGGTTGTATGGCACAGGTGTGGGACATGGCCCTGGTTATTTGCATGTTGATGAGGGTGAATGGGGTAGCCCCAGTTGATTAGGGCTTGGTGCAGGCATAGGTTGTAATTTTGGCAGGATGGGGGGATAAGTTGAGGTGTTGGCCTCTAAGGGCTAAGGAGAATGGTATGGCTTTTTTAGTGTGGTGGGGGTGAGAGCTGGAGTAGCAACTGGAGGTGGTTGGTTGGTTTGATATGTATGGATGTTTCCAAGTGGTCCCCTCGATGTGGATATCCACATCTAGGAAGGTCACTTGGTCATTGGAGTGGAACCAGGTGAATTTGAAGGTGGTGAGTTGTTCAGTTGGTTTAGGAAGGTGATGAGGAAGGTTTCACCATGTGTCAAGAGGAGAATAATGTCGTCAATGAATCTGAGCCAGAATAGTGGTTTCAATTGTTGGGACTCTAGGAACTGTTGTTCCAGCCTGCCCATGAACAGGTTTGCATAGGAGGGGGCCATTTTGGTTGCCATGGCTGTGCCACGTACTTGCAGGTAATGCTGGTCTCTGAAGTGGAAGTTGTTGCAGGTGAGTACAAGGTTGGCTAGTTGAATCAGGAAGTGGGTGCTGGGGCTGTGTTGTTTGGGTCGGCTGTTGAGGAATGATTCCGTGGCACGGAGGACATGGGCATGGGGAATGTTGGTGTATAGGGAGGTGACATCAACAGTGGTGAGGATGGTGTTGGCTGGTAGAGGTGGTAGGTTGTGGATGATGTCAAGGAGGTGATTAGTGTCACGTAAGTAGGAGGGTAGGCTCTGGACAAGGGGTTGGAGATGGGAGTAAACAAAGGCTGATATGCGTTCTGAAGGTAAATTGTAACTGGACACATGGGGTCTCCCAGGGTTGTTTAGTTTGTGGATTTTGGGGAGGAGGTAGAAAGTGGGGGTGCGGGGGTTGTCTGGTATGAGGGTGGAGATGGTGGAGTTGGACAAATTCACGGATTTTTTTCAGATGTGAAGTGGATAAATCAACCGTGGTGGGCTTGTAGGTGGTAGGATCAGAGAGTTGGTGGGAGGCTTCCGCCACATAGTCAGAAGAGTTCCAGACTACTGTGGTGCACCCTTTGTTTGCAGGGAGGATTTTAATATCTGGGTTGTTGCGGAGGGATCGGAGGGCTTGGTGCTGGGCTGGGGTTAGGTTGTGGTGGGATGAGGTGTTACGGATGTATGAACCATCCGAAACGTTGGTGACGACAGCAGTTATGTATCTTTCGAGGGGGTGGTTGTTGGGTAGGGAAGGAGGGTCGTGAGAGGAGGGTGGGTGAAACTGGAGGAGACTGGGATGAATGTTTGGGGAATTGGTGTTGCAGGAAGGATTCTTGGCCTAAGAGTACATCCATCGAAGTCTGCGGGTGAAAGTTTTGATGTCGAATAGCAGCTTGAAATTGTTGGGGGGTGAGGCTGGGAAGAAGGTGAGGCCTTTAGACAGGATGTCGATTTCGCCGGTGGTGAGGTTGTGGCTAGCAAGGTTCAAGACGGAGGTGCAGTCAGTGGGTGCTGCGGGGCCAGGAGTGTCGATGTGCTGGGCGCATGTTTTGTCTGATGACTGGTACTCTTCAGTGGTGTGGTGGGTGGGAGAGGTGCAGTTGGTGCTAGTTTGTGGGGGTGGAGTGGGTAAATGCAGGGTGGGTTGGGTCGTAATGGACATGTCGTTTTGGATTGGTGATGTGGTAGTGGGAGGAGGAGGGGTCATCCTGCATTCAGGGCTTGTCGGCATAGAATAGAAAGTTTCTGAAGTTGTTTCTGGTTGATGTTGTTGGCAATGAACTGGGAAAGGTGCCAGGGGGTGTTGATTTGGTCATGGTTGTTCCCTGGGGGTCAGTAGGAAAATCTTGGTAAGGGACTGGATGGAAATCGGGAGTTCTGCAGCATGATGGAGCTGGGATTTCTACATGGTTAGGGTTAGTTCGACAGCCAAATTTCTCTCTAGGGAGCAAATTTTGGGTTGGATGTTTGGAGGCTTGGCAGAGAATGGAAGTTTGAGGGTTAGGCTTTTTGGGGTTTGCCTAATATCAGGCATGGATGTAATAAGCGTGTGGGGCAAACAGATTTGGTGAAGGAAATGAGTGATCGGAGTTGGGAGAGTTGGCGAGAGTTGTACACAACAGGGTTCATATTCAGATAGGTTTGATTGGTTGATTGATTTAGTTTATTTTACTTCACGTTTTGTGCCTCTTGGCTAATTTTCGAAGATGGGGATGAGTGATAAAGTGATGAAATTGATGAATGGACATTCACAAACAACCAAGCTCAAGCAGCATTCGAACCTGGGACCCTTGGCGTCGCAGCACGATGTGCTAACCACTCACCCACAGGGTCCGGCATATTCAGATAGGAAAAAATATATAAGGGATAGAATGGGAAAGAGTACCGGAAGGACGAACAAACAAAAATTGTGTAGGAGACAGTAAGATGGCAACACGGAAACAGTTCTTGAAGGTGATGTTTTGGCTGTTGGTGTGGATGGCAACTGTGAAATTGGAGTTTTGGGTGGAGGATGGATGGTTATTGATTAGGGCTGAGCCGATACCACTTTGAACCAATACCGATGCCAATACTCTCACCGATATCCACTGATACCGATACTTGTATAATTCCAAATTTAAAATAACAAAGATTATATATATATAAATTATGTGTGTGTGTGTGTGTAATTATTATTATTACATTTTATACGTATTCATTTCTGACGAGGGGCGATGAATAATTTATCCCACCAAACGATGCTTTGTTGCAACGATGCATCTCAGCTTTACATTTTTTTAAAGTGACAATCGATCAAATGTTTCAAATATTAGAGAAATATTAAGTGAAGCTAAGAGCAAGGCAATTGTGGTTGTCATCCTCCTCTCCCCCAATGTTAAAAAATGAGATCATGCCTCTTCAACCTCCTCTAAAGCTACAGGATCACTCTTCCCAAACTTATCAGGCGATTGACTACAATACAGTGATATTCCGAAGTGACTTTGCTTTCGATATACTTTCGGCAAATGATTTTTAAGAAAAATTAAACGTATAGTTCTATCGCTTGGCGTGGGAGGAAATCCAAACCCATCACTACACTTTCCAGAAACTAACTGCCATCATCTGTCATTCAAAGAAAATTATTCCCGTGCCGCGTTCCTTGTGCCAAAACCCAGGTATTTGAATTTCCAGGAAAATGCTATGTACATGTTGAGACATGTCCACCACTTTCATGGGCGATGACCTTTTTGACTGTGGGAGGTCACTAAAGAGAGGGATGTCCGCAAACACCAAAGAAAGCGGAAGGATTACCCACAGGTGTATTGTTGGCTTTCGGGACATCATTGGGGTTATTGTTACATGAGACTGCATCTGTACGAACAAAGTCTGGTAGACTTCGAAGAGAACTAAAGAGAAGCAGTGAACTCTTATGGGGATAATTTCACGTTATGCTTCATTTGCAAGATACTTGACCACGAGTCTTATCTGCGTACGGAACATTGTGTCATGCATTTGCTGTTCCCGAAAACTTGAGAACAAGTTCATTTAAGAAATGCACAACTATTTTTCATTTTTTTCAAAACCAAAGGTAAGTTGGAAAAGTGAACAAAACTTTGAAATGGAAAAAGACAATTGGTTTTGGCCGCGCCTCTAGCGAATCAAAAACAATGGTATCGGCTAATATCGGTGCAAAAATATCAACTGATAATTACCGATACCCCCAGTATCGGCTCAGCTGATATTGATCCTAAAGTTAAAGGGGTGGAGGTTTCGCCAAGGTAGAAGTTGCCGCAGATTTGGCAGATGAGGTTGGATGAGTGGCAGGTGCCCTTGGGTTGAAGGGTGAACTCACCTGCCAGGGTGTGGATCTCTAGGGTGGGGGAGGTGATAAGTATGGAACAGGTCTTGCACCTGGGTTGATTACACCTGTGAGTTGGGGGGGCGGGGTGGAAGAGGTGGGAGTGTTTTGGACCAAGATGTTCTTAAGGTTGGGGGGGGGGGGTGACTGAAGATGACCCTAGGTTTATCGCGAAAGATGTCCCTGGTGTCAGGATCACTGTGTAGGATGGGAAGGAGGGAGTGTAGGGTATGTCTGATTTTCGTAATGTGGGGGTGGTGTTGGGTGATCATAGCTGGAGGGTTGGTTTTGGGTTGTTTGGTGTGGTAGTGGGAGGTGGCTCTTGTGATTTGTTTGTTGATGAGGGTGGAGGGGAAGCCACGGTTGGTTAGGGCTTGGTGCAGGCATAGGTTGTAGTTTTGGCGGGAAGAGGAGGATGAGTTAAGGCATTGGCCTCTAGGGAAAATGAGATGGCTTTTTTGGTGTGGTAGGGGTGTGAGCTGGAATAGTGGAGATACTGGAGGTGGTTGGTCAGTTTGATGTGTATGGATGTTTCCAAGTGGTCTCCCACGATGTGGATGTCCACATCTAAGAAGGTCACTTGGTCTTTGGAGTGGAATCAGGTGAATTTGAGGGTGGTGTAGTCGTGCAGTTGGTTTAGGAATGTAGTGAGGGAGGGTTCACCATGTGCCCAGAGAAGGAAAATGTCATCTATGAATCTCAGCCAGAGGAGTGGTTTTAGTTTTTGGGAATCAAGGAATTCCTGTTCCAGCCTGCCCATCAATAGGTTGGCATAAGAGGAAGCCATACGAGTGCCCATAGTTATGCCATGTATCTACAGGTAATGCTGGTCTATAAAACTTGTGAACAAACAAAAAACAAACACTTTAAACTGGAATCCAAACCACTGCGTGCCTCCACCAGGTATTGAACTGAGAATTCCTTGATTACAAGGAGACAATGATATAATTTTCCCATATGGGAGGCCCTACTCAAATAATAACTTGCACGATGATGATAACATGTTCAGTGAGATGAAAGCTACCAAATGCAACTTTAAAATGTGATATATTAATTCTTAAAACTTATCAATGTGGTTTCAATTTTGTAATAATAGGCTCTCTCAAATGTTTAATTTTTGCAATATTTATTCTTTTACGTGCAAACTGGTAAAATTTGCAAGTTCGTATAGAAAGTGCATATTGTGCCACATTCATGTAATTTGAAGAATTTACAAGCATGAAAAATGTGGTTGTGGTGTGTCATTAAGTACAACAAAAATATTTTGTTTGCATTCATTTATATTTTTTGGCATCACATTATCGAAAAATCAAGGTTGCTGTTTATAGGATGTGCAAAGTACATACGCGTACAAGAATAGTTGAGTAGACTGGGTGTGATTTGGCCCATACGAAACCAAATACGTTGTACATTATGACTTGTATTTCTTTTAACAGTACAGCTGCTAAGAAAATCATCTCCATAGTAAAGAGGCAGCTGCTGAGTGCAAAGGAGACTCTGGTGAAGAGGGAGTCTGTGGAGCAAACAGCAGAAGGATTTGCTTCCATGGCGGAGGATGTGAGTAGCTCACTCAAGACAGAATCCTCTGGGAGCCCCAACAGAGATGTTTCTTCAGGCAGGACGATCTTCGGCCACTTCACAAAGAAGGTACGTGACACGTTAGGTACATATGGTTAATTAGGTGAAAGATTGCTATGCTTGAGTCTTTCGGCTTTGAGTTGAAGAATGGTGATTCTTGATTCGAGAGTTTGACTGTTTAAGTTTAACCTAAGTAAGAGTCACTGCAGATGCTTCAAGTAATGCTGAATTAATCGTCTCATCCAAATAGGAAACTGAAGGGCTCATCCTTCTTGCTTGTATTGAAAGATTTGGGAGAGGAGGGTGGAGCATGTCATAATGTGGTTTAAACTTACACAAGAGGAAACTTAGTTGTTTGTGCATGATCTTGTACTTACGAGGGTCACTATTTATATTTTGAGCCTTGGCAACACTGATTGAAGTTAGGCGCGATTTGACGTTTGCACGGAATCGTCTGGCATTATTGACCATAATATACTTCAAATGTTTTGTCAATAGCTTCATTTGTGTTGTTTATGTTGCCTTGGAGATTGCGCGACAACAATAAAATGGAATTAACTCGTGAACATTTTCGTGCGATGATTTTTTACGATTTTCGACGTGGATTATTAAGACAAGAGTGCATCGATCAACTTACTTCCACATTTGGCGATGAAGCCCCATCCTTTGCCACTGTGAAACGCTGGTATAATGAATTTAATCGTGGCCGCCATTCGCTCACCGACGAGATTCGCGAAGGTCGTCCAAAATCAGTTGTTGTTCAAGAAAACATTGATGCTGTGCAAAACCTAATACTGCCAGATCGTCATGTGACATACTGTGAGATTGAGGCAGCCATAGGCATTAGATCCACCAGCATATATAAAATATTACATGATCATTTAGCTGTGAGAAAGGTATGTTCTCGTTAGATCTACACAATTTGACAAAAACTCAAAAAGACGCTCGTGTCAATTGGTGCAAACAAATGCTCAATAAATACAATTGTGGTGCTTCAAAAGACGTATATAAGATTGTAACAGGTGCCGAATCATGGATATATGCATATGAGCCGGAACGTAAACAGCAGTCGACTGTATGGGTGTTTCAAGATGAACCCAATCCAACAAAAGTTGTTCGCGCTCGAAGCACATCGAAACAAATGGTCGCCTGTTTTTTCGGGAAAACTGGTCATGTGGCAACTGTGCCTTTAGAGGAACGTAGAACGGTCAACTCTGAATGTTACACAACAATTTGTTTGCCAGAGATCCTCGGTCAAATACGGAAAACAAACAAACGCCGTCGGATCATTCTTCATCAAGACAATGCCAGCTGTCACACATCTCGTCTAACAACCGACTTTATGAACAGTCAAAAAATCGAATTGATGGGTCATCTGCTGTACAGTCCTGATTTGGCACCCAATGACTTCTTCTTGTTCCCGAATGTCAAGAATAAATTGCGTGGACAACGATTTTCGTCGGCGGAAGACGCCGTTGATGCGTTCAAAAACCATATTATGGAGGTGTCTCAAGAAGATTGGAAACACTGCTTTGACAAATGGTTCGAACGAATGCAAAAGTGTATTGACCATAAAGGAGAATACTTCGAAAAACAATAAAGCAGTTTTCAATGCCAAATTCCTGTTTTTTCATTGTTAGGCTCAAAATATAAATAGTGACCCTCGTATTGCCATTGCTGTTTTGGTCCTTCACTTCTCAAGACATACTGACCTTGTTACCGAGAGGTATTTGGTCATGGAGTATCCATTTCTAGCCAAGCAAGGGGAACGGTTTCACACTGCCACTCTTTTTGGAGAACAGGCGAAAGCTACCAGAGGAACAAATGGTCCTCCAACTCCTTTCTTCAAAAGTAAGGCCTGACTGCTTCTGCTCTTCGATGGACTACAGTTTCGTAGATTGTGAAAAAAGAAGTGCAGTTCTGCAGAAACTGGTTATGAAAGTTAGGAACAGAGACCATCACATCAGTTCTCTTGAGGAGATTATATTCGTAGACATATTTATTGTTATTTCAAGAGAGAACATTCAAGTATTTTAAGGCTTCTGCTGTCACTCTGTCAGTGTTAATTCTTTATTTGAAGTTTGAAGAAATGACTACGAATACAAGAATTGAATGGCAAGATAGACTGTTTCTGTGCAGGAACTGAAAATTAAACATAGTATGTCCACATGAGGCATCAGTTCCAAAAGCTGAACTGATGACTAGAGGCACATATTTTTGGTAAATAAAAGAGAAACATTTCGGTACAAAAATAGTCAAGTTCGGGTTCAAAAGCGGTAAATAAAATAAAATTTCAGCTGAAGCAAAACAAGGTGGGATGAGGAGCTGATTTTGCCTCGTGATATCACAAGGGAGGTAAGCTGCATAAGTACTTTTAGTATTGCATGAGCTCATGTATCGACGTTGTTGGTAGACCTACCCGTCTGTTAATGTATTTCGAAGCATGCTAGCGTGTGATCCGTGTGGTTCTTTGGATAACGAACAAATCATTATTTGCACCGCGTGGATGGGCGCGATGTAGATGGACGCCATTGATGTCTGAAATTTGAATTCATAACATCTCGAGCGCAACGCGTTTGACATTTGATAATATATAAAGTGGTAATTTGGCCATGTTAAATATTGGACGTTATATGTCACAGAATTGTTTGGTTTGATGTACATTTGATATTGTTAATTTCTCGTTGATCACATATACCATATGTATATATTTTTCACAGATATGTATTGCATGGTGTGCATTTGGTATTGATAAGTTCTGGAAGGTCACATGACCATATATGGTAATTTCACGATCAACGTATTGACAGCTGATTCACATATCATAGTTCAATAAGGAGATATACTCCTAGGTATTAAAAACAGTATATGTTTCAGTAAGGTTGAAAAGTTCTGTTCAAGTTCTCTTAAATCAGCTGACTGATAATGCTCGTATAAGCATGAAACATGTGTAATTATTCAACATAATAAATGGGTTCATTGTTTCTTTGTGTTCATATTTGCGTTCTGTAACATTTTCTTTCATCTGTATTTGGTTATTCGTGACAATGCTTAAATGTTTAATTCTTCCTTTTCAGAGGGGGGAATTCCGCTTGTGTTTGTAAATTGGGTTAGTGTCGTTATTATGGAAAGTGGGTGTTGTTATTTGTAAATTTAGTATTTTCTACTTGGCATCATAAAGTATAGAAATTTCATTCCCAAGTGATCTGCACGCGTCACCGGCGCTATAAGGCAAATTTTCTTAAAACAATTAAATTCGAACAAATGACATTTAGCACGTCTCAAGATTGTTGAGAATCAGTTGTTGAGTAGTTGCTGCCCGGTTTAAACCAAATAGTTTGAACATATTTTTGTTCAAACATATAAGTTTGAACGAATGTCACTTAGCTCGTCGCACACTAGAATATTCAAAGGTCAATTACCTTCTCTCTCTCTCTGTCTTAAATAATTTATTTTTCATCATTTGGCAATTCAATTAAAATCAGTATCTTATTAAGTAATCAGGCAGGGTTTCGTCTGTCCCACCCGTGACACAAAATTGTCCACTTGTAACTATAAATCCGAGAAAGTATTTTAAGGGTAGTTATGTTTAATCAACAGTGTTTAGTTTCATATTTCATTACACAGAAACTGTAAGAAAATTGTTGCTGAACTATCAGTAGAATAGTTACTTTAATATTAAAAATGTCGTTTGCTTGTCCCACGTGTGTAATAATGAGTAAAAAGCAACACTTTAACAATGTGCAACAATGGACATTTCAACTCAGTGTTTTTTACAGCAATTTTAAAAACTACACCCTGGAAAAATGACCCCTGCAAGTTTTCACGCTTCTCTGCATTCAGTTTAAGGCAGAAACTAGGCGAGGCTAGCATTGCGCTCAAAACACGATCTGCCATGTTGATACATCATGTTTGTGTAGCTAGGTTTGTCGTCTGCTTTTTGAGCATTCAGTTTACGTGTAGCCTACGGAGAGACAACATGTGCGACAGTTTAACGATCTGTACAGATTAAAATAATGGAAGAAAGAGCAATAGTGGAAGGGAAATTATGCTTTGAAATGATCATTCTTCTATTATTCTCCCTGCTACCCACGTGCAAGATAAATGAAAGAGGTCTCCCGAGTGCAGGTTCTCCAGTCATGCAAAAAATATTCCTTCTGAAATTAGATGCTGAACAAATTTTCAAAAATAAATTTTAAGCTTATATTTGTCGAAATTTAACCTGTAGTGCAAAATAAGAATGAGATAAAAATGCTGTAATAATCTTTTCATTTTCTTCACTTTATTTAAAAAGCCAGTTTTACTTTTCTTTCCAGGCAATCTCAGTTTGTTTCCTTTCTGTGTGGGTAGTCACTATAAATTGTGATAAAATATTTTTGTACAGATAAGAAAAAAATATAATGTAGAAGATTACATCGGTTGCACAGAAAATGTCAATATTTAGAATATGTACGATGATTACAATGAAATAATGTGTATGAATAATGTGTATGAGATCACATACTGAAATGGTACGATATATTTTCAATTTCGTGTTGCGAAAAAGCTGCTCATCTCATTAGCCGAGCTCATTTGTTTGGTCGGCTCACAACTTCACCAGTAGGGATGGTATCGAGACAAGACGAGACATGGCAGTCTCGATCTCATTTTGAGTTGTTAATGTCTGTCTCATGTTCATTTGTCAATGTCTCATTGACTCTCTCATCTCAATTTCAAATGGCATTTCTCGTCCCAAGTCTGAAAAAAATATTGGATCACAGTACAAACTTTCAGAGTTCATAGAAGTTATTAAGACAACTTTTCTTAATGACGTTTTTTGTTTGACGTCTCATTTCAGTGCTACCAGCCCTCGAGAATGGGATATTATGCAAACCAAACCTACGATTCAGAATTACACCGAATAAACTGCCATTGTAATTATTAATTATACACAAAATTCATGATTTATCTGATGAAGTTGACATATCCAATATCGTAACGAAGTCTTGAACGAGATAGAGAATCTTGGACACTAAGTATCACTCTCTCCTCGATTTTCCAGAGGTGTGTCTCTTTTGGTCTGTTCTTGTTCTCGTCTCGATTATTACAAGCCTATATCAGTCTCGTCTCAATTTTCACAAGCCCATCTTGGGTTCTTCTCGGTACCAAACCATATTAACAAACAAATGTTCCAGGTTTGAAACTCGAGTTGGGTAAACTGTTCCTCTTTGTGAATGTTCTTTATTGTTGGGTGCTTGCTCCATCCTTAGGATACAGCTGGTGATGCTTCTGTGGTTAACATAATGTGTCTCATGCATGAGACGAGATGGCGTTTTCACGAGACGAGACGGGACAGTCCAAAATTTCGACTCATCTCGTGGGCAACACTAGTTAACTTGGTGGAAAGAAGACAGTTTGGGTGATACCACTGAGAATACTATACTCTCTGGTGATACATAGATGGTGCTGGTTGTTGTTGGTGGTAGTGGTAGTAATGGGGGTAGTGCTCCCCTGAACCCCGATTTCGAACACTGCTTATCTTCATTGTCGCGATTTTCCAAAGGTGGAAAGAAAAGTGATGCAGTAGAAGAGAATACTAAATTAACCATGTGTTCTCGTAGTTACAATTACAAAAAAGCAATGTAATAGTAGGAAAAATACATAATTTTGCAAAATATATATTAACTGAAGAAAACTGTTGTTTGCTGCAGGAAATTAAAAACTCCGCATACTTTTTTTTATTGAAGAAAATGACATGTAAACCCGAGTGTTCTAAATGTATTGTTATTTTAAAATTTGTGGACAAAATATTGTGACGATAATAATTGTAATTACAGAAAGGCATTCTTGTAACAATAAATTCTTGTCAGTCAGAACCAATGTATTGGCAATGAACAAGACAGTTTAAGTGTTCAGTCTTTGACTATTGGTGGCAGTATTGCTTTGTCATTTTAATGGAAAAACCCTTCACCAAGTGGCTGAATTATAATAAATGCTTCCACTGTTTGGACATAATGCATCTGAAGAAATAGAGTGCTCGTTTTTATACTGGAATTCTAAGATACTTGTGTGTTGTCGCTTTCATGGCCCACGCAAAGTTCACGTGGCTAGCAGAAAGCCCTGCCTGCATGCCTCGCTGATAGATGACATCAGCATATGTCAGATGCCGTTTTCACTTCAGTGACGTAGGTGGTGTATTTCAGCGATGTTGGAAGGCGTATTTCTCAAGAACCAAAACAAATATCGCTGAGATATTTTTCACACATCATTTTTGTGTCATAACCCGTAAAATGAATGGATTTGAATTGTTTTTTATGTCATAGTGGAGAGATTCATTAATGGTTCAAGGGGTCCTCGGGGGACAAATAACCTAATTTTTTTAATTTACCCATACCACCAATTAACACCAGGGTTGCTACACATTGGAAAACAGGGAAACATCTGGGAATTTGGCTTGTCAGGGAAATAGCAGGAAATTTTACAGATCATCTGAAATGTACGTGCATTTTGGAGTCTGCAAGAGAGTTAGTTGCAAAATGAGCAAATGGTTCATTCCACTTGCAATTCCACTCCCCAAAAAGATTCAGTTTAGAAACTTGTTCCTCTCATCCTTACGATTCTTAGTCTGGTACAGAATTATCGTTCCTTTGACATACATACATAGACTCTTTGGTAATATATTTATTTTTCAATTTTTATACTAGGTTTTAGAAAGAATATCAAAGTAAAAGTTGCAGACCAGTTATAATCAACATCATTATAGGAAAGGGCTGTGAAGAATAGGTCTATTATTTTACAGGTCTTGGTCTTGTTGGAATATACATTTTGGTGTAGCAAGAAACAAAATTTTATTAGCAACATTATAACACTAGAAGAATTTTACATAATGAACGTTAGCTTAACTTATCTGGTGATTCTGCACAGAGGGAGTGCCAGCTTGGTCACTCGCACGATGTCCCATGCTTGATAAAGATAATTGTTTGTGTATTCGGTTTATTACGAGTTTATACGAGGCGCATGTCAAAAAAAAAAAAAAAAAATTAAACAGGTTTAGCAACACTGATGAAGTTGAGCATGCGCAGGAGCATGCCCTAGTATTCTGTGCTTGCAACAGAGGTAGAATCGTCAGAGTGGGGTTGCATACGTGTGCGTAGCAGTAAGGTGAAATGGCTGCCGTAATACAAAATCCCGCCAGATGTGAAGTGAGATCTGTCATACGATTTATGAACGCCAAAGGACAGAATGCAGCTGACATCCATCGGGAATTGTGTGCCATTTATGGACCGACAGTGATGAGTGAAGGGAAGGTCAGGCAATGGTGCAGAGAGTTTCGGGAAGGGCGTTCAAATGTCCATGACGATGAGCGTAGCGGAAGGCCTAGTGTTCAGACGGATGATCTGGTGGAACGAGTTAACAAGAAAGTGCGTTCCAATCGCCGGTTCACATATCTGAACTCGCCAAAGAGTTTTCAGAAGTGTCTGCGAAAACAGTGCATCGAATTGTGACTGACAACCTGGGGTATCATAAACTGTGTGCGAGGTGGGTACCAAAAATGCTGACAGACGCTCACAAAGAGCAAAGAAGGACAGCTGCACGTGATTTTTTGGCTCGCTGGGGGGAGAGTGGGGATGACCTCTTTTCGCACATAGTGACTGGGGATGAAACATGGATATCGTATGCCACTGGGGAGTCGAAGCAGCAGTCAATGCAATGGTGGCACTCTGGTTCTCCTAAAGCGAAGAAATTCAAACAAACACCATCAGTTCACAAAATCATGGCAACTGTGTTTTGGGACCAAAAGGGTGTGATTTTTGTGGAATTCTTGGAACCAGGACGAACAATTACAGCAGAGGTGTATTGCGAAACACTTAATAATCTGCGACCTGCCATCCAAAATCGGCAGAGAGGAATGCTACGCTCTGGAATTTTTCTGATCATTGACAAAGCCCGCCCACACACAGCTGCTCATACTGTCGAGACAATTCAAAGATTTCGATGGGAACTATTCAATCATCCCCCTTACAGCCTTGACCTTGACCCAAGCGATTTCTTTCTTTTTCTTCACCTGAAATAGTGGCTTGCATCGAAGCTTTCAACGACAGTGACGTGCTCAAGAGATCAGTTCTGGACTGGCTGCACTCTCAGGCAGCATATTTTTACGCAGAGGGTATACGGAAGCTTGTGCCACGCTATCAGAAATGTTCTACAGGTTAATGGTGACTACGTCGAAAAATAGCCAAGGTATGTACTTGTTTACCAATCACAATAAATTTCTTCTATCATTTTCTTGTTTTTTAAAAAAATATCGGCCCTCTTTTTTGACATGCCACTATTGCTTCCAATTAAGCAGCTAGTCTGAGTTTTCCTGACTTAATAGCCGACCTCCACGAGGGAGTGGTTATCACAGAGTGCTATAATGCCAATGATCCCAGGTTCAAATCCCAGCCTGGGGATGGGTTTTCTTTGTAAGTCTCCCTTCATCATATCATCACATTCTCATTGCCGCGATTAGCCAAAAGAGGCAGAAAAGTGACGTAAAAACCTGATTCAGTGAATCGATCAATCCTAACTTCGTGGATTGTTTTGACTTTTAAAAATATCCAAAAATAATTAATTTGCACTATTCGTTTAGTTATGGAATGAAATGAAGTGCAAAGATTATTTTATGTGAAACAATGTATACTCACTACAGCATCAAAATTTTAAGAAACGTAAACAAAAAAGAATTATGTTATAGGATGTTGTTGGATATGATTAAAAATTGCCACATTGATAGGTAAAATAATAGTTTGATACTGAACACACACATTTTTCTACCAGCTAGGGACCTGCAGAATGTTTTTTGTTGTTCCCTTTTAGACAACTGGCAGGATGAATGGGATGAGGTTACGGGGAACAAGTTTTGTGCTATCAAGCCCACCATTGGTACTTGACATTCCCTGCTGTTGAGAAGAAGTCATCTTAACTCAGCTTCAAATTGAGCACAACATTGTTTTATCATGTTTTATCTTTGTGAGAAGAACTGACCTCTTCCACTGACTGTGAGTAAGCTTTTAGGGAGAATTCAGACCTATGAGACATGCGACACGAGACACGTGTCGCTTGGAAGCGAACCCTCAGTAATCAATGCAACCTTTCGAACCAAAGAGACACGGCAAGATGCACGTGTCGCATGTTGCTTACATGTCTCTCGGACTGTGCCGTTTTCTCAACACCGTTCATTGTGTCGCCTCTGTTGTTCGTGTATGCTTCACTTCGTGCTATATTTAGTCTCTAGAAGAGAGCCCAACCGGAGGCCTTACAAAGTGTTTGAAGCTCAAATTTGTTGATATAATAAAGTATCGGTATGTAAAATGTTTTAAGATTTAAGCACAACATTATTTTTGCTTTATCAAGTTTTTCATGCAGTTATCGGGTGTAATTTGCCTTCACCATCATGTAAAGAGGCCGTGTGTTGGCCAATTATGACATGACTGCTTTTATTTGAAAGAGCCAGCATATGGAGACAGTTTAGTCCAAAATAGATCAGTCAACATGGTAAAGCACTCTAGTGCATTGTTTCTCAACTGTCGGGCTGCGACCAGATACCGTGCCCTTGTATCAACTATACTGAGTGATAGACACATGACAGGAAGAAGAAGAAGACTTTGCATTTATAGCATGTTATTGATTGGTTGTCATAGTAACCGTGTGTTATATGTACGAGAATGGCTTCCACGCATTAGAGTTATGTTGTTATAATTTGAACCTACGTGTTTTGTATGTCTTGTGTAAGTTTAGAAATGGAATTATACACACAACACAAGGCTAACATCTATGGCGCAGTCATACAGGGTATTCTTGATGATTCTTCGTGAGTAGAAGTATGGATGAACACCTCACGATGATAACGCGACGACCATCATTCAAGCATAGGTTTATGAAAAGAGAAATTGTATTGGCTTGATCAATTTCTATGGTAAGAAACCAAGATTACACAGTTTGTGTATCGTTTACAATAATTGTACAAGAACAAGGTTTTAAATCAATGTGATATGGCTTGCTTGTATCTACAATATTGTGATATTAAGTTTTCAACAATAATGAATATATTTGGTATGAATTTTTTCTGAGAGTTCCGGTCAGGTTCGGAAGAAATTGAAGGTTATTTAACGAGGTTTGAACAGTCTTGTTTGGCTCATGATGTTAATGAAGCCAGAAAAGTACCCATACTGATTGCAGTTATAGGGTCTGAAATTTTCAAAGTCCTTCCACCTGAACCAGTCAAACAGCAAATGTATTCGACCTTCAGGGATAATCTGCTTAAACATTATAGCCAGAGAATAAACACATTTGTGGGACGTTTTAAGTTCAGGCAGTGCACACAAGAAAGTGGAGAGAGTGCAACACAATTTATGGCATTTTAAATGTAGTTTTTGGCCAGTGCTTACAGGAAGTGATTGTAAAGCATATAATTCTAGGCGTTCGGTCTGATGCCATTAGAAAGAAATTACTACTGTCTGAGCCTATATTGACTCCAGCAAAATGTCAAGATATTGTGCTTCAAATGGAATTAATTGAACAGGAAACACAAATGTTCGTACACCGTGAAAAGGAGTGTAGTCCTAACATAGTTGCATTTGCTGGGACACAGAAATTCAAACCAGGTTTCCAGTCCTCACAAGCAGAGAAAAAGAACTTCGTTAATCCTCAGGATGGAAGTTATAAATGCACCCCTGGCTTATTTTGAGAATCTTGCAAGACAAAAGCGAGTAAGGCCAATGTGATAGATGCTCCAGAAGGCATGATCCTGGACATTGTCCAGCAAGAAATTTGATATGTTCATTTTGTAAGAAGAAAGGTCATTGGCATGTAAAATACAACTAACTAACTCTCTAGCCTTCTTGAACCCGAAGGTTCATGGCTGCAGCAACACAGGCCTTTCATCTTTCCCTATCCTGAGCAAGATCTATATACTCTTTTCCATCCCTAACGATTTGCTTTAGGCCCATCTCAACGTTATCCCTCCATCTTCGTCTTGGCATGTAAAATACAAGTTTAGAAAAAATAATGGTGGAGTTATGAGTAAGACAATTACCTCAGATCAAACTTCTATGTCCAATATTAAACCTTCAGATGCTTATGTTGGTGAACAAAGCATACATAACAAATTTCATGGCTTGTCTTTATTACACGTTGAAGTTAGCGATTCTCATCTGCCAGAAGATAGCCCTTGCACTTTTTCATCAAGCACAGGCAATTCACAAGGTCAAGATGCAACACTCACTCGTACAGAAGCAAGGAGAGTTAGTTGCAAGCCAAAAGCACAAGCTATAGCTGGCACTAATGTTTTTGTGTCAGCAGAACCGTGTGTAGTTGATCTGTGTATTGATAAACGAATTGTACAATGTGAACTAGGTACTGGATCTACAGTTACACTGTTTAATAACCTTCAAACAATTGTTTCCACGTCGGCGAACACAATTTACTTCACTAACATTACGAGGTGTAAATAATGATACATTAAAGTTGAAAGGCCGAACCTTGGTTGCTTTATCATTGAATGATATATTGTATAAATTACCTGTTATTCTATGTGAAGAAGAACTGCGTTATCTGTTGATTGGACGTTCATGGCTTGACAGTATTCATCCAGGTTGGAGAAAATTGTTAACACAATGTAACACTGTGTCGGCAAACGCGGGCTCTGAACGAAACAATAACGCAGATATTAGTACTAAAATACCAGAAAGTGAAGGTTTGAGAATGAATAATTTATTATCTAGCAAATATGCTAAAGTTTTTGATGGTGATCTGTCAGAGCCGATCACACCATTTATAATTGATATACCTTTGAGAAGGAATGCTTTGCCTGTTTTTAAACAACGCTATGAAGTTCCATATGGACTACGAGATAAAGTAGAAAGTGAAATAGCGAAGTTGGTTGAAATAGGACTCTGGGAGCCTATTTTGTACTCTGATTGGGCATCACCTCTCGTGGTAGTTAAGAAAAAAGATGGTTCGTTATGCCTATGTGTTGATTTTTTCTGGTACTGTCAATAAAATGACTGAAAACATGAAATTTAACATAGCCAAACCAGAAGACATTTTTGTAAAATTAAGGGACTGTACACATTATAGTATTATAGACCTTCAGATGGGTTATTGTCAGTTGATGTTGACTGAAGAGGCGCAGCACATCACAGTCGTCAATACTCATGTTGGACTATTCCGGATAAAGCGACTCTGCATTGGAATCTCTAACATGAGTGTTACAATAGAACATGTGCTGTACTGTCCAAGTTAGATGCACATAATGTAAAAGCAAGTTTGACGGAATGTGTGTTTGTTGACTATCAGGTTGGGTATCTCAGATATTCTATTAGTAAAGATGGGATTATTCCATCTGAGAAGAATTGGGATGCCGTGGTTAATTGTCCAGTACCACAGAATACTTCACAGCACGTTCATATTTGGGAATGTTGAACACCTTTAGAAAGTTCATCCCTAATCTTTCGTCCAAGATACGCCATATTACAGGACTTTTGAAGAAAATTGTAGCTTGGGATTGGTCGAAAGAGTGCTCTCAAAAGTTTGCTGGCATATCACAAGAACTTAAATAACTGCAATCTATAATATCTTATGATCCTTCAAAACCAGTACTGTTAGTTTTCGATGGTTCACCTTACGGATCCAGAGCAATACTTAGTCATCGAGTAGATGGACATCTTCAAATAGTTGCTTGCGCATCTACAACGTTGTCAGAAGCCGAGCAGAATTATGCTCAAATTGAACGTGAACCATTGAGTGTAATTTTTGGAATTAAGAAATTCCATAAGTTTTTACAGGGTTGACAATTTGGAATTGTGTCAGATGCAAGTGCTATTTAGTATATATTTAATCCCAAGAAAGGTATCTCGAAACACATTGAACTGACTATTAAGATGGGCATTATTCTTATCAGGTTATAATTACCGTGTAGTTTCCCCATCACATGTACCTGTGGCGGACATGTTGATACGGTTACCACAACAAAGTGGAACTGCATTGACACACGTGATTCAACATTAGAAGACCCACTGTTAAACAAGGTAATTGTGTTTGTCAAACATTGTTTGCCAAATAGATTATCTGTAGAAGATATTCAATCCGGATTGGGTGTTTTCTTCAAGCGACAACACGGCGTCTTCTATCTGTGGAGAATGATTACGTTAGCTGGATGGGAAAGATTGTTGTACCTCCCACATTACGTCAAAAAGTAATGACATTACTACACTGTAATCACTCAGCATCTCGTGTTATGAAAGATACAGCTTCGTCAACATACTGGTGGCCAAAGCTGCTGAAGGACATAGACCAATATGTTGATAATTGTAATATTTGTTAATCGCAAAAGAGGAAAAGTAAGAAATGGCCCTATGAATGATTGGCCAGAAGCTTCACACGTAGTGGAAAGAATACACTTAGACCACTTTTTCTTCTGAGGAAAGAAATTTCTTATTCTAGTCGATGCATTCAGTAAATGGGTTGACATATGGCCAGTTCATTCTCTGGATGAGACCATACGTTGGATATTAAAGTCTTTTTCTTACTTAGGTAAACCAGACAATATTGTGTCAGATAATCGTCCTGTGTTCAGCAGCCTAACTTTCTAGAACTTCTGTTCACAATACGGAATAAGGCACTTAACCATACTCCATACCATAGCCCGAGTAACGGAATGGCCGAAATATATATATATATATATAATATGCACCGTTAAAGACCATTTGAGAAAATTGGTATTGGAACATCCTAATTTGAGTTCATTACAAATGGACGCGAGGGCCACGGAAGTTCTGTTCTTGAGGAATTCCAGATGAGGAGAAACTCAAAGTTTGCCTTCTGCTTCCTTGTTGGGATTTCAACCAAGCGTGGTGGATGGTAACAGATATGACTGAGCGAGAAAGGCAAATGGATCGCCCACCATTTCTTGGATCATGGCAGGGCCGAGTAGAGAGGAAGGAACTTGACCAAACTACATATCTTCTGAATGATCCAGTCTGGGTGCAGACCCTGAACATAAATCACCGAAGCATGTACCAGGATTGGTCTTGTCTAGAGTTGGCAACAGCCTAATATCTAAAGTTCATTTGTTGGATGGGTCAGCACGCATGGTACACGTCAGGTGGCTACAAAAACATGAGTGTGGACCAAACCCCTCATCAACAGATCTACCTGATCCAAACCTCAAATCGACACCAGCAGGACAACCTGAGGACGCAGAGGGAAGAGATAATAAAAACCTATCAAATACAGATGCTGGGCACGCTAGGGTGTTTCATTTTGTAAGGCAAAAAATAAAATGTAAAATTTTTGCAGACTTTGCTTACGCCCCGAGTCTCAGTGATGTAAAAGATATATATGCCAAATTTCAAGAAGATTGGATAATATTTAGAGGTTGCACACTTTGATCAGTTTTGTAAAAGTAGGCAAAAAATACGATTTTCCAATGTTAATTACTTTTATTGGGAAAACTAGAAATCACAAACTTAAAATAATATTAAAACTAGACACTAAGATTAATAGGTAGTATGATAGGCAAAACATATGTTATATTAATCAACTTTGAACGATGCAATCCCTTCTTTTGTTCGCTTGGTGACGACTTTTCTGTGATGCTTGACTGCCCTCAACAAGAATTGTTTTTCTTGTTCGTCCCTGACCGATTCCTTAAACTTTTTTATCAGAGCAATTCCTCTTTCTGCGGTATCATTGACCACCTTAAGAGCGTTCACATGGCTTCTTAGAGAATCACTGCAATATTCTGTCACGTCGTGGATCCCAAACAATTCAAAGAATGTCTTTGTTTTATTAGTAACGAAATGGCTCAGGTCTTTTTACACCCTTCGTTCTAACATTTTCAAGTCAGAATTTTATGTAAGGGGAATTTCCCCATAAACATTGAAGGGTGCAAAATGGTATAAAGTGCTGACACACCCAAAACTTTTAATTCAATCAATCAGTAGACACAATATTTCAGTTCTGGCTTTTTTGTTCATTAGTATACCTCTGAAGATATTTCACACTTGAATTACAAAATAATATACCCATAACACAGCGTGATGCCAATACAGAGAGTCCAGGTTAGATTCCATCTTAACTAAGAAATTTGGTGAAAGGAATTAGGGGAAACAATTATTTTCCAATGCAGCTTAAATTACTGTGTGCTTGTGTATGTCGAAAATACATATGTATACATGGCCCGCAGTGAGTTACTTAATCCCTTTCCCTCTTAAATTGTAACAAATATTTTACTTCCACATCTTATGGTATGTAAATTTTAAAAAAAAAAATCTTGCTCATTTGCTCTGAATCCAGAAAAGTATATTAGATATTTGTGTACTACAAAAATAATATCTCTACTCCCAATAATTCAAAGTTAACGATGCTTATGTCACGAACACCTCCATTTTCACTATTTTCATCTTGATATAATTTTGACATATCTACGGAACATTACTTCTTCAAGTTTATGTCCACTTTTTTATTAACAATAAATACATTGTTTTGTGATTCAAATATGCCATACCTTCATATGTAGATAAATGAACAAAAACAACAGAACTGAATGTGTAGTTTTGAAGAAATGATGGGATAATTGCTCCCACTAGGAAGGTGGTATATGAGGTACGAGGTTTGGCTAGAAAAAAACCGGACTGATGCTATGAAATCTTTTATTCGGCATTTTGTACAACAGGAACTTTATCTCCTTCAAAGTACTCCCCTGCACGATCTGTACACCGCTCCATACGAATTTTCCATTGCTGGAAGCAGTGTTGCCAGTCATTTTCGGAGATCATGTTCATTACATCCGTCGCTTTTCCTTGCACAGCTTCTACTGTCTCAAATCTGGTTCCTTTTAGGGCGGACTTCACTCTGGGGAATAAAAAGAAGTCACAGGGAGCAAGGTCCAGCGAATACAGTGGATGTTCTAACACTGGGATTCCATATTTAGCCAAAAATGTCTTCACTGACAGGGCCGTATGGACAGGAGCATTGTCTTGGTGCAGAATCCATGACTTCCGTTGCCACAAATCAGGTCGTCGTCTTCTTACTTGCTCACGAAAGGTTTTCAGCACATTAATGTAATGATGTTGGTTTACAGTTTGACCCTCGGGTACCCAATGAACGTACACAATGCCTCGAATGTCGAAAAAGACAATCATCATGGCTTTGAATTTGGACTTGCTCATGCGAGCTTTCTTGTGACGTGGCGAACTCGGGGTCTTCCAATGCATTGATTGGCGCTTTGTGGCAGGGTCGTACGTGAAAAACCACGATTCATCACAGGTTATCACTCTCTCTAAGAATGTAGGGTCTGTTTCAATGTTCTTCAAAGTGTCCGTACAAATGTTCACTTGAGCTTCCTTCTGTTCCAATGTCAGGTTCCTTGGCACGAGTTTTGAACACACTTTACTCATGTTCAAATTCTCGTGTAAAATTTGTCGAACACTTTCTTTGTCTATTCCTGTGATTTCAGCAACTGCTCTAATGGTCAATCGACGATCTTTTCGAATCACATCACTCACTTTTTGAATGTTTGTTTCCGTTTTCGACGTGCAAGGTCGTCCTGAACGTGGGTTGTCTTGGATCATTTCCTGTCCTTCTTTAAACCGTTTAAACCACTCAAACACTTGTGTGTGTGATAAACACTCATCTCCGTACACAGATTTTAACATGTCGTACGCTTCTGTTGCGGATTTCCCCAGTTTGTAAAGGAACTTCATATTGACACGCTGTTCCATTTTAATACTCAGCATTTTTCCGACGGAGCACAGACGCACGTTTCGCTTTGTCCAAGTGCCACAGCGAAACTGAGAGGCCTGCACCCAGGGCAATTAGTCATTCTGTATGCAGGGTATGGTAGTATAGAATCATGCATTGCTCAACCTTCACGCATTCGTTGTTTGCCAATAGCAACATCAATCCGGTTTTTTTCTAGCCAAACCTCGTGTATCACTCGTCCTATGTGGAATATATGTGCTGGTCAGCATGCTGCAGCAGCTGCCAAGTAAATGTCAGTAAATTATTTTGTTTACAACATTGTTGAAAGTAACTTGGCCCTGTGTGATAGGATAAAAGCAAATTAACTAACAGCTGTTATACCCAGAATCTTAATTTCAATCAATTGGCCAGAAAAGTTTTTGCTTATTATGCTGCTCCTCACAGGACTTTTGAAGAAAATTGTAGCTTGGGATTGGTCGAAAGAGTGCTCTCAAAAGTTTGCTGGCATATCACAAGAACTTAAATAACTGCAATCTATAATATCTTATGATCCTTCAAAACCAGTACTGTTAGTTTTCGATGGTTCACCTTACGGATCCAGAGCAATACTTAGTCATCGAGTAGATGGACATCTTCAAATAGTTGCTTGCGCATCTACAACGTTGTCAGAAGCCGAGCAGAATTATGCTCAAATTGAACGTGAACCATTGAGTGTAATTTTTGGAATTAAGAAATTCCATAAGTTTTTACAGGGTTGACAATTTGGAATTGTGTCAGATGCAAGTGCTATTTAGTATATATTTAATCCCAAGAAAGGTATCTCGAAACACATTGAACTGACTATTAAGATGGGCATTATTCTTATCAGGTTATAATTACCGTGTAGTTTCCCCATCACATGTACCTGTGGCGGACATGTTGATACGGTTACCACAACAAAGTGGAACTGCATTGACACACGTGATTCAACATTAGAAGACCCACTGTTAAACAAGGTAATTGTGTTTGTCAAACATTGTTTGCCAAATAGATTATCTGTAGAAGATATTCAATCCGGATTGGGTGTTTTCTTCAAGCGACAACACGGCGTCTTCTATCTGTGGAGAATGATTACGTTAGCTGGATGGGAAAGATTGTTGTACCTCCCACATTACGTCAAAAAGTAATGACATTACTACACTGTAATCACTCAGCATCTCGTGTTATGAAAGATACAGCTTCGTCAACATACTGGTGGCCAAAGCTGCTGAAGGACATAGACCAATATGTTGATAATTGTAATATTTGTTAATCGCAAAAGAGGAAAAGTAAGAAATGGCCCTATGAATGATTGGCCAGAAGCTTCACACGTAGTGGAAAGAATACACTTAGACCACTTTTTCTTCTGAGGAAAGAAATTTCTTATTCTAGTCGATGCATTCAGTAAATGGGTTGACATATGGCCAGTTCATTCTCTGGATGAGACCATACGTTGGATATTAAAGTCTTTTTCTTACTTAGGTAAACCAGACAATATTGTGTCAGATAATCGTCCTGTGTTCAGCAGCCTAACTTTCTAGAACTTCTGTTCACAATACGGAATAAGGCACTTAACCATACTCCATACCATAGCCCGAGTAACGGAATGGCCGAAATATATATATATATATATAATATGCACCGTTAAAGACCATTTGAGAAAATTGGTATTGGAACATCCTAATTTGAGTTCATTACAAATGGACGCGAGGGCCACGGAAGTTCTGTTCTTGAGGAATTCCAGATGAGGAGAAACTCAAAGTTTGCCTTCTGCTTCCTTGTTGGGATTTCAACCAAGCGTGGTGGATGGTAACAGATATGACTGAGCGAGAAAGGCAAATGGATCGCCCACCATTTCTTGGATCATGGCAGGGCCGAGTAGAGAGGAAGGAACTTGACCAAACTACATATCTTCTGAATGATCCAGTCTGGGTGCAGACCCTGAACATAAATCACCGAAGCATGTACCAGGATTGGTCTTGTCTAGAGTTGGCAACAGCCTAATATCTAAAGTTCATTTGTTGGATGGGTCAGCACGCATGGTACACGTCAGGTGGCTACAAAAACATGAGTGTGGACCAAACCCCTCATCAACAGATCTACCTGATCCAAACCTCAAATCGACACCAGCAGGACAACCTGAGGACGCAGAGGGAAGAGATAATAAAAACCTATCAAATACAGATGCTGGGCACGCTAGGGTGTTTCATTTTGTAAGGCAAAAAATAAAATGTAAAATTTTTGCAGACTTTGCTTACGCCCCGAGTCTCAGTGATGTAAAAGATATATATGCCAAATTTCAAGAAGATTGGATAATATTTAGAGGTTGCACACTTTGATCAGTTTTGTAAAAGTAGGCAAAAAATACGATTTTCCAATGTTAATTACTTTTATTGGGAAAACTAGAAATCACAAACTTAAAATAATATTAAAACTAGACACTAAGATTAATAGGTAGTATGATAGGCAAAACATATGTTATATTAATCAACTTTGAACGATGCAATCCCTTCTTTTGTTCGCTTGGTGACGACTTTTCTGTGATGCTTGACTGCCCTCAACAAGAATTGTTTTTCTTGTTCGTCCCTGACCGATTCCTTAAACTTTTTTATCAGAGCAATTCCTCTTTCTGCGGTATCATTGACCACCTTAAGAGCGTTCACATGGCTTCTTAGAGAATCACTGCAATATTCTGTCACGTCGTGGATCCCAAACAATTCAAAGAATGTCTTTGTTTTATTAGTAACGAAATGGCTCAGGTCTTTTTACACCCTTCGTTCTAACATTTTCAAGTCAGAATTTTATGTAAGGGGAATTTCCCCATAAACATTGAAGGGTGCAAAATGGTATAAAGTGCTGACACACCCAAAACTTTTAATTCAATCAATCAGTAGACACAATATTTCAGTTCTGGCTTTTTTGTTCATTAGTATACCTCTGAAGATATTTCACACTTGAATTACAAAATAATATACCCATAACACAGCGTGATGCCAATACAGAGAGTCCAGGTTAGATTCCATCTTAACTAAGAAATTTGGTGAAAGGAATTAGGGGAAACAATTATTTTCCAATGCAGCTTAAATTACTGTGTGCTTGTGTATGTCGAAAATACATATGTATACATGGCCCGCAGTGAGTTACTTAATCCCTTTCCCTCTTAAATTGTAACAAATATTTTACTTCCACATCTTATGGTATGTAAATTTTAAAAAAAAAAATCTTGCTCATTTGCTCTGAATCCAGAAAAGTATATTAGATATTTGTGTACTACAAAAATAATATCTCTACTCCCAATAATTCAAAGTTAACGATGCTTATGTCACGAACACCTCCATTTTCACTATTTTCATCTTGATATAATTTTGACATATCTACGGAACATTACTTCTTCAAGTTTATGTCCACTTTTTTATTAACAATAAATACATTGTTTTGTGATTCAAATATGCCATACCTTCATATGTAGATAAATGAACAAAAACAACAGAACTGAATGTGTAGTTTTGAAGAAATGATGGGATAATTGCTCCCACTAGGAAGGTGGTATATGAGGTACGAGGTTTGGCTAGAAAAAAACCGGACTGATGCTATGAAATCTTTTATTCGGCATTTTGTACAACAGGAACTTTATCTCCTTCAAAGTACTCCCCTGCACGATCTGTACACCGCTCCATACGAATTTTCCATTGCTGGAAGCAGTGTTGCCAGTCATTTTCGGAGATCATGTTCATTACATCCGTCGCTTTTCCTTGCACAGCTTCTACTGTCTCAAATCTGGTTCCTTTTAGGGCGGACTTCACTCTGGGGAATAAAAAGAAGTCACAGGGAGCAAGGTCCAGCGAATACAGTGGATGTTCTAACACTGGGATTCCATATTTAGCCAAAAATGTCTTCACTGACAGGGCCGTATGGACAGGAGCATTGTCTTGGTGCAGAATCCATGACTTCCGTTGCCACAAATCAGGTCGTCGTCTTCTTACTTGCTCACGAAAGGTTTTCAGCACATTAATGTAATGATGTTGGTTTACAGTTTGACCCTCGGGTACCCAATGAACGTACACAATGCCTCGAATGTCGAAAAAGACAATCATCATGGCTTTGAATTTGGACTTGCTCATGCGAGCTTTCTTGTGACGTGGCGAACTCGGGGTCTTCCAATGCATTGATTGGCGCTTTGTGGCAGGGTCGTACGTGAAAAACCACGATTCATCACAGGTTATCACTCTCTCTAAGAATGTAGGGTCTGTTTCAATGTTCTTCAAAGTGTCCGTACAAATGTTCACTTGAGCTTCCTTCTGTTCCAATGTCAGGTTCCTTGGCACGAGTTTTGAACACACTTTACTCATGTTCAAATTCTCGTGTAAAATTTGTCGAACACTTTCTTTGTCTATTCCTGTGATTTCAGCAACTGCTCTAATGGTCAATCGACGATCTTTTCGAATCACATCACTCACTTTTTGAATGTTTGTTTCCGTTTTCGACGTGCAAGGTCGTCCTGAACGTGGGTTGTCTTGTCCTTCTTTAAACCGTTTAAACCACTCAAACACTTGTGTGTGTGATAAACACTCATCTCCGTACACAGATTTTAACATGTCGTACGCTTCTGTTGCGGATTTCCCCAGTTTGTAAAGGAACTTCATATTGACACGCTGTTCCATTTTAATACTCAGCATTTTTCCGACGGAGCACAGACGCACGTTTCGCTTTGTCCAAGTGCCACAGCGAAACTGAGAGGCCTGCACCCAGGGCAATTAGTCATTCTGTATGCAGGGTATGGTAGTATAGAATCATGCATTGCTCAACCTTCACGCATTCGTTGTTTGCCAATAGCAACATCAATCCGGTTTTTTTCTAGCCAAACCTCGTGTATCACTCGTCCTATGTGGAATATATGTGCTGGTCAGCATGCTGCAGCAGCTGCCAAGTAAATGTCAGTAAATTATTTTGTTTACAACATTGTTGAAAGTAACTTGGCCCTGTGTGATAGGATAAAAGCAAATTAACTAACAGCTGTTATACCCAGAATCTTAATTTCAATCAATTGGCCAGAAAAGTTTTTGCTTATTATGCTGCTCCTCACAGATATTGTTAGATTGATATTCATGCTTAAAAGACTCTGGTCACCTTGTATGGGCATGATGGCATGAATTCTATTCCCTTACTTGTTTGCTCTTTGCCATTTCCAAACTCCACAATGGAAATTGCTTTTTCCTAGTTACAAAGCTTTCTTCGGCAGAACTTTCAGTTTTAGATACTTTAAATTCTGCATCATTGTAATAGTTTGTATTAAAACATTTCCAGTTCTTTCTGGAGAGATCTTTTGCAGTGTGTAATGTTTTGCATTGCATGTGTGAGATGATGTTGATCTGGATGTAATTGGTAGAGAGAAAAAAGGCAACCATGCTATCACAAATCTTCGTGTTCAAATATTCTGTACCTTTGTATGGACAAAGATCCATATCTTTTGTTCTTACCCGATTAATTTTCAAGGTTTGTTGCCTTCATTAGATAGCTACTGGAGACGTTTTGTGGAGGAAGTAAATGAATCACTATGATCCATAGGCTGTTTCTTTTCTTTACTTGGGTGTGTAAGGGGTGACCTGGTAAGGCACCCAAATGTCAACCACACTTCCACTTAGTACACCCCTGTAACTGCTTTTTGCAGGCCAATAAGGCTCTTTTGTCTGGATCTACAGCCAGTATAATCCTCTGTTGTGATGAGTGCTCCTTTACACCCTCAGCTGTTAACAGGGTATGGAGATTTTATCATAAGAGACCGTATATAGTTTTAGTTCTTGTTGAAGAATCTCACTGTATTAATTTTAAAAAATGATTGAGGCAGTTTTCAACAGAAATTGTTTCTTCTTCTTAAAGCCTTGTACTCAGTTTTGTTTTAGTTAAGGCGCTTGTCCATGAATTGTGTAATGGGCAACAAGAGCGTATGTGCTGATGTGGCCACAAGGTAAAAAATGAACAAGTCAGTAAATTATTTTCTTTCGTTGCAGGTGCTGAGAGGAATTGTGGACAGGGTTGCTTGCAAAGCATCTACCTTGTCTATTTTAGATGCCATGGGTGAGGCAACGGCCTCTCAGGGGACTCCAGTCAGATTGCAATCCTTAATGGCTCTCTTCAGGTAATCCCTTTGTCTAGGTTACAAAACGAATACGTAGCACTGTATGTTGTCAAAGGCAAGAACATGAACAGAGCCCTGCACATGAACCAGTTTCACTTATTATGACCGCCTAGTTGCCGGGCCAACTTTCCCTCCTTCCCCCAACTCTCGTTCCGGCTCCAGATACACAAGCCATGCAGTCACTGTTGCCAACGTTTAGATTCTAAACTGTTCATTTGAAATTGCAGAGATTTATTTCGTGGTAGACACTAGCGTATGCACACACGTATTTTAACACCATTAAGCCTTGTTTTCATGATTATGAAAAACTAAATATGCTGACCAAGGCAGTAATTTATTTTATTAAAAACATAAACTAAACGTAACGTTTCAACCTTCTAGCAAGGTCTTCTTCAGACTCTGTATCAAGTACAAAAGTGACAAGATACAAAAACAGGGCATTATATATACACAAACATTACTCCCTCCAGACTATTTAGAAAGTTGTTAGGAACTTTCTAGCAGGTGACTTTCACTTGCCAACTTTACTTTCACCTAAAAGGCTAAACACAATTACTTCCATATAGAATGTGGTTGGACTTTTAATCTCACGCTCTTTTCCCTTCATTTTTCTTCCTTCTCCTCTCCTCTTTCTCTCTTGTCCTTTCCACTCTTTCTAACATCTTCTTCCATTCTTTGTTTAACATCAGTCCCATTCCAGTTCATTGTGTCTTCTTCCCCTATCTTCTCTATTTCCTTGGCTTCCTTCCATTTTCTCACTAGCATTCTCTTCTCCCTTCCTATCTGCTTAGCCTCATCCCACTCTATGTCATGTCCTGTTTCTCTCGTGTGTTTAAATATTGCATAATCCTTTCCTTTAGGGGCTTCATGTCCACACCATCAGCTTCTGCAGCTACATCAGGGGATCTGGAACAAATGTTAAACATCTCTCAACTAGGCTCATTCAATAGGGCAACTGAAGAAGCACAACTTACACAAGGAAGCTCGTCATTTGATTTGTTACAGGTTCTGTCACTTACAAATAGGGACCTTTATTTTTCAGTTTCTTTTTTTTTTTTTGTATGTGTTATTTTTCCCACAATTCACGTTTTTATTTTAGCACAGTTTTCTGCTAAATATATGAAATGATACCTTCGTAGTGCTTTTAAACTAGTATTTTAATTTCTAGGTCATATGACCTGTGCCAGTTTGTGTCCGTGACCATTTCATATCTCTCTGGATTTCAGTGATATTCCTCATTTTTTAAGAACAAAATATGTTGATTTATTATTGTACTTTGCTTTCGTGCCTTTTTTTGGCTAATCGTGAAGGTGAGGAAAACTGGTAATGAGATAACATGGATGAAGGGTTATTCACAAACATATAGGGACAACACGAACCCATTAAAGTTTTATACTGACTCTGAGCCCAGATACCGAACCTTGATAGTCTGCAAAATGTAGTCCAGGGTGTACTACAAGGAAGAAAGGTTGACATTTGGGTTACTCTTTACATGACAACAAAATGAAATTTGTGAAAAATGTGTTTAGAACCTGCCACTGCCTATTAACACTTGTTTGAAAACATGAACACTTTTTTTGGTGTTATCAAATTGCAAAAAATCAAGGTCCCTACCTATGGCTAGTTGTAATGATGAGAATGAATGAGCATTGCATCATGTGGACAGAGAGACAATAACAAAACTCAAATTGACAAGTCAAATAAAGGCATTACGATGCAAAAGAGTGGGAAGCCATTTACATTTATAATTGACTTCATTTTTCTTTGCTTTTCTGTCACTTGTGAGAGCCGCGGTGGTCTAGTTGGTAATGTGGGAAACTCAAGTTTGATTTCCAGGGGGGTGATCTAAGGTCAGAATTTTTCCAGCCTTGTCCATGAATAAAATGGCTTTGGGGCTCACCCAGCCTCAAATCGATGGGTACATAGGGGGGGGGTAAAGGTGGCCAGAGCATGATGCTGATCACATCACCTTAAATGTCTAAACTCGAGAATGTGTGGAGGTCATTACTCCGCATCCCCTAAATGTACCTTCATGGCATGGTTCTATATGCACATGGAACGTTACCTTTATCCTTGTGTGACTTATGGCTAGTTGTGATGAGGATGAAAGATCAATTCAGAACACAACACAAACCCCACAGAGAATTATACTGAGTGTGGATCTAGACGAAAGAATCTTTTCGCAAAATGCAGTCGAGGATTTACTATGTGCAAGAGAGATATTAGCATTCAGATTCCTTCTGAAAGATCCCTTACATGCCAAATTAACTCCTACAGTAATAAAATCCAATAAAAGTGTTTATTATTCAGAAATAGAAATCTTCACATTGGCAGTTTTGATGTAAACAATGGACACAAGTTACATGTAATTTCTCTAACACAAGAAATTACTCAAGAATGGAAAATAATTTTTAGAAGAGAACATAAAAATGATCCAACATAGTTTCTAATTAGAGACCTAACTGAATGTAAACAAAGATCTAATATCCATTTTAATCTTCAAGTAGGTACAAAAAGTTGGGGAAGCATGAACGTTTAGTGGGCTGTAGTCTCTCGTGCAGGAAGGTGTACTGCTGCACACAGAAAAAAGAAAATTCGCAGAAGAAAAGCTATTTACCATAGACAATTCATTTTTCCTCTTAAGTAATCCCACTCTTGTGGGAAAGGATATGTTGATAGAAGGAGAAAATTTACATTTTTAAACCTAAACACCTATTTGGAGAGACCCTATGGCCCCTGAAATAACAGAAATGAATTTTAAGAATTCTAAAATCTTGTACTCTTGTGATCCTGCAACCCTGGCAAGTTCTGTTGATAATAGAATAGTTCAATAGGTCATTGCAAAAACTTCTTTTAAAGTACATTACACAAAACTTTAATAAAGCACGCAAGTTCCCATAAGCACTCTAGTTTTATTGTAGGCATCATGTGTAGACATATATGAATATGGTAGCAGTTTTTGGCACCGTACATTAAATAGGGGTCTATCGGGAGAAGTTAGAAGTTTTAAAAAAATGGCGTGGTGCTAAGCACAGGGGAGCACTTTACCTTTTTTTTTTACCTTTTTACATTTTTCTGAGAACTTTTCAAGATTTTAAATTTTTTTTGGGCAAATTTAAAAAACAATGAAAATAAGTAATTAGTTTCTCAAAGAGTGTTTTCTTGTGGTACATAACTTCAAATAACTGTTAGAGCCAATAAACTATGTAAGAATAGTTAGGCAACAGTACTTTTTTCTATGCGTACATAAAGGTAAAGTAAAAAAGTAAAGTGCTCCCCTGTGCTTTGCACCATGCCATGAAGCCATATAGGGGGTGTGGGGTTTAGGTTTAAAAATGTAAATTTTCTCCTATCAACATATCCTGTCCCACAAGAGCGGGATTACTTAAGAGGAAAAATGAATTGTCTATGGTAAATAGCTTTTCTTCTGCGAATTTTCTTTTTTCTGTGTGCAGCAGTACACCTTCCTGCACGAGAGACTACAGCCCACTAAACGTTCATGCTTCCCCAACTTTTTGTACCTACTTGAAGATTAAAATGGATATTAGATCTTTGTTTACATTCAGTTAGGTCTCTAATTAGAAACTATGTTGGATCATTTTTATGTTCTCTTCTAAAAATTATTTTCCATTCTTGAGTAATTTCTTGTGTTAGAGAAATTACATGTAACTTGTGTCCATTGTTTACATCAAAACTGCCAATGTGAAGATTTCTATTTCTGAATAATAAACACTTTTATTGGATTTTATTACTGTAGGAGTTAATTTGGCATGTAAGGGATCTTTCAGAAGGAATCTGAATGCTAATATCTCTCTTGCACATAGTAAATCCTCGACTGCATTTTGCGAAAAGATTCTTTCGTCTAGATCCACACTCAGTATAATTCTCTGTGGGGTTTGTGTTGTGTTCTGAATTGATCTTTCATCCTCATCACAACTAGCCATAAGTCACACAAGGATAAAGGTAACGTTCCATGTGCATATAGAACCATGCCATGAAGGTACATTTAGGGGATGCGGAGTAATGACCTCCACACATTCTCGAGTTTAGACATTTAAGGTGATGTGATCAGCATCATGCTCTGGCCACCTTTACCCCCCCCCATGTACCCATCGATTTGAGGCTGGGTGAGCCCCAAAGCCATTTTATTCATGGACAAGGCTGGAAAAATTCTGACCTTAGATCACCCCCTGGAAATCAAACTTGAGTTTCCCACATTACCAACTAGACCACCGCGGCTCTCACAAGTGACAGAAAAGCAAAGAAAAATGAAGTCAATTATAAATGTAAATGGCTTCCCACTCTTTTGCATCGTAATGCCTTTATTTGACTTGTCAATTTGAGTTTTGTTATTGTCTCTCTGTCCACATGATGCAATGCTCATTCATTCTCATCATTACAACTAGCCATAGGTAGGGACCTTGATGTTTTGCAATTTGATAACACCAAAAAAAGTGTTCATGTTTTCAAACAAGTGTTAATAGGCAGTGGCAGGTTCTAAACACATTTTTCACAAATTTCATTTTGTTGTCATGTAAAGAGTAACCCAAATGTCAACCTTTCTTCCTTGTAGTACACCCTGGACTACATTTTGCAGACTATCAAGGTTCGGTATCTGGGCTCAGAGTCAGTATAAAACTTTAATGGGTTCGTGTTGTCCCTATATGTTTGTGAATAACCCTTCATCCATGTTATCTCATTACCAGTTTTCCTCACCTTCACGATTAGCCAAAAAAAGGCACGAAAGCAAAGTACAATAATAAATCAACATATTTTGTTCTTAAAAAATGAGGAATATCACTGAAATCCAGAGAGATATGAAATGGTCACGGACACGAACTGGCACAGGTCATATGACCTAGAAATTAAAATACTAGTTTAAAAGCACTACGAAGGTATCATTTCATATATTTAGCAGAAAACTGTGCTAAAATAAAAACGTGAATTGTGGGAAAAATAACACATACCAAAAAAAAAAAGAAACTGAAAAATAAAGGTCCCTATTTGTAAGTGACAGAACCTGTAACAAATCAAATGACGAGCTTCCTTGTGTAAGTTGTGCTTCTTCAGTTGCCCTATTGAATGAGCCTAGTTGAGAGATGTTTAATATTTGTTCCAGATCCCCTGATGTAGCTGCAGAAGCTGATGGTGTGGACATGAAGCCCCTAAAGGAAAGGATTATGGCTGATTCTATGGAAACTCCTAAGTTAAGGTAAACAAACAAATTATTTGTGTAAATGCTATTTATTCAGCCTTAACAGTGGAACCCGGATTGTACGTTCCTGGATTTTACATTCCCCTTATTATAGATTCATTCTTCATGGTCACAGCCCAGCAAATTGTTATAAAATGTTTAAAATGTTCCTTGATTGTACACATGGGGTGTAATGGGTGATCCTTTCTGAAGCCACCCAAATGCCAACCTCACTTCCACATAGTACACCCTAGACTGGAATTGCATACTAACGAGGTGCTGGCATCTTGTTATCTTGTTGTGGGACTTGTGTTGTGTGCTGCTCCATTCGTTGTCATGTTCACAATTAGGCAAAAGTTGCAGAAACACAGAGTAAAATAAAACAATCAATTTTACATTTCCCAATTTTTTTTTTCACCTTAATCCCCTGAAAAATGTAAAATTGATGTTCGACTGCATTCAAAATAAAGCCATCTGTAATATAATAAATTGTAATGGCTTTATTCATATACTTTCTACTCCTAATTGCACTCAATAATTGTGCACGGTTAAATTGACTCCTTCCCTGGACCTTGCCATGGTGAGGGGAACACCCTTACCCACCTGTATCTCACCTCTTGCATCATAAGAGGAAACTACTATCCATGTCAAAAATACTGAGCTCTTGTTTGCGTAGTTGTAAAATTGTACTCAGCGGAAGGAAAGAAAATCAAATATATCTCACGTGAAAGCTTCAAGTCTCTATTTTTTAGGGATGGACCGATATGAAATTTTGGCTGATACCGATAAAGTACAGATATAAAATTTACCGATGCCGATAACTGATATTTTACCGATCCGATATAAAATTAGAAATGGTCCTTGAAGAACCTGAAATGTTCATTGATCTTCTTAATAAATGTGTGTTTCGTGGTGACTGCAGTGCAAAAGAAGTTGAATATTTAGACATTTACTTTTTTTAGAAAGAAGGGCATGGAGATTATCCATAAAAACAACAAAATGGCAGAATTTTGCATTAAATTATCAGATATTTATCGATATATTGGATCAGTAAAATAATCGGTAATTTTACCGATAAACCGATACACCGATATGCCCATATCGGCCGATACCAATAGAGTACTGATTAATCGGTCCCATCCCTACTATTTTTTAATAAGCTTTATCTCGAAAATTATAAGCTCAGTTGTTGGGTCAACTCACTACCATGTGAGACACCTGGGTTCGATTCCCGCCAGGGGAGAACCAGGATTTTATCCACCTGTTCAAGCGGCTCCGGTGCCCACCCATCATCATAAGTGGATACCTGGAGGAAACTCTGGGGGGTAATTCCAACCAGAGGCATGGTGCTGATCCACCTTCAGCTGTGATGAAGAAAGTGTGGGGGGATCCTAACTCCACACCCCTGTACACCTTCATGGCATGGTGCAAAGCACAGAGGAGCACTTTACTTTATCTACAAATTTTTCTTAACTCCATTTTCTTATGATGAAAATTTCACTAAAAAGTGTAGGTCTGTTCCATTTTGCAATAAAGGGGTAACTCAACACCCTACAGTCCATAATCAACTGTAGATACAGGGTGGCAACGAACCTACTGACACATTTCAAATTTTGAATACTGTGCTGGCACGATAGTTTGCCATTTCAATAGTCAGTTAGAAGTGGCCGCGGTGGCTCAGTTGGTAACGCGTCTGACTACCATGCTAAAGGTCCCGGGTTCGATCCCCGGCCGGTTCAAATCCGGGAACTTTTCTAACGTTGGAAGCAGCCCCGGCGCCCACCCAGTGTCGAATAACATGGGTACCTGGGGGAAACCCTGGGGGGAAAGGCGGTCAGGGGCGTGATGCTGATCACATCACCCCCACTCACGACCGGATCAAGAAAGTGTGGGGCGTTACCCCCACACCCCCTATACACCTTCATGGCGTTGTGCTATGCAGAGGGGAGAACTTTAGTGTTAGGGGAGTGTTAGAAAATGCAACAATGTGTTACATGTGTTCGTAGTTATTATGAAACTATGTCTGTGACAGGAGTGCAGTGTGTCTTTAGATGACAGTTCAATGTTGGTTGGTGGCTATGGACATGTACCATCTCGGAATTCCATATTGGCTTGGATGAAGAAATTTGAAGAAACATATCATGACTATTAAAAACCAAATCAAGCCATTGTTGACGAAGCTTGTGCTATTGATGAGGACCTATGGAGGAGCGTCTACAGCAACTTCCAGACATGCTTGATGTAAACAGAGGCCATCTTTCTGTTGTGGTTTTCAAAAGAATAAGCTTGTAATATGTAATAAATAGCATACTTGGATGCATTTGTAGATGGTTTCGCGTATTTTTCCCTGTATTATCTTGTAACGGTTGGTTGCGCACGTAAAAAGGCAATCAAAATTTAAAGGAAGACGCGTCAAAGGTCCGGGACCAATTTTATGTACGTACGCAGAAAAAAACAAATGAACCAACCAGTTACAAAAGTCACGGTTTTATGAGGTTAATGACAAGTGTTTAGCACTGTCGCCTCAGTCTCTTAAGAGAACCAGAAATTAATGTAGGGTACAACCCGAATGTACGGGCAATATAAAACATGCAAGTCAAAATACATTCAAGAATTACTCAAGAAACCAACCTTAACAAACAAGTAATTACGGCCCGTAGTCCATCTCCCAATAGTTGGTTGCAATTTGATTCTATCAGTTTACAAATAAAAAAAAGGGAACGCTTTTCTTTTGTATTGGCAAAAAGGACAAAATATACAGCAAGGATTTTGTTTAAGACTCTTAGTCAGAATTTATTATGCTAATCCTCCACGAAGATCGATTAGCATGCCAATCAACAAAAATATGTACATTACACAAATCTTAACATTCCATCCCATTCAACAGTCACATAAACTTCAAAAAATGATTCAACAATTATTTTTGGTCAAATTGATTTTCGTACATTAAACCGTAATGGAACAAGCACTATCATCATAAGCGCATAGGCATCCACAACATAGAAATCTTACAAAAGTTAATCTTTTTTACTGTACATTAATCCAACACATCCTCACATTCTTTGAGGCCGATTCCCCCCTTTTACTTTTGGTGCTCCCTACTTATTTTTATCTGCCCATGTGCCAAACAAGATTTACTTTTTTTTGTATTCTTCCCTCCCTGAAATCATTTGCCAAAGTCCGACTAGGATATGTCTTGCTTATGCAAATTCAAGGTTGAACGCCGCTTTTGCCTTCCACAACATTCGTCGTGACGAATATTCGTTCGATCAGTAACATATCATTATTTGACTCCCAGTTCGAGTTACCAAGCATTTGTAACTTCTTCCTTGCAATATTTAAACTCACAACTTGGTTCAAAAGACACGCGTGTCCCGCACGCTTAACTTTTCACAATACGTAAAATGGGGATGTTGAAACAGTACATACCTCAATAACCAAATAACTCGTCCTCGCCGATCAATCGAACTTCAGCAGTACACAATCAAATATGGATTTGGCGATCCTCTCGTGTAGGCTTCATGCTCGAATATAGTCCAGTGTGATACCACTCCATCTTCCTTCTCGGTCAGCTCTCGTCAGTGGCTCCATTGTCCTAGCGAAGAATCGTACACTGAAGAATAAGTCACCTGGGTCGTCAATGGTCAAACGAAACTTCCTTCTCAACCACGTTCACTTCTTCTCGTCAAAAAAAAACGTAGTTCTTCCATGCGTTTACTCCAGTCGATACAGAAAAATGAAGGAGTTCCATAGTAGTCCGAGTACGAAACAGAATGAGAGTCCAATACTACTGCACGCGATCTTCGGTAGATTGATAAGTCTCGACCAGCGAGTCGTTCCTGCTCTCTGTACACGCGTCGTGGCTCCCACCTCCTTTCGAGACTCGCTGACTGGTATGTGAGTGCCAGCTGGGTTGGGACGGAACACTGTCGAGCTTCCACGCTCGTAATCGCAGCCCTGGGAGAGGCCAGTGGAGACCTCTAGCGGTTACTCGCTCAACCAAATAAATAACAACACAGACGCAAAGCATACGACGATGTAAGGAGGAAATGTGAGGCTTTTCTACGCGGACGTTAACGTAATACCTTTTATTACGATCTGCGCAGAAAAACGTCACAATCTGCGACAATTTGAAATGTGCCAGTCTGCTCTGTGCCACCCTGTATTATATCAAGATTTTGCACACTTGAAGTTGGATTATTTTTACACCTGTCTGGATGCAGATCTTTACTAGGGAAATGTGCAAACTTGAAATGCATAATTTAAATTATAGAAACCATTTACATAACAAATCCAGAAATTTGACATTTTTATCTCAAGTATGACCAGTGATATTAGATATTATTTAGCACTCCTAATATGGTAAATGCGTGCATTTAACGTATGATGGGATGCAGCTAATCTCAGACTGCGTGGGCTGCCACCACAGTGTTGCCGCCTCGCTACATGGCTTGCGGGATTCTTGGAGGTACTTTCTGTTAGTCCAATCCAATCCAAGGTAGGCAGTGTAATATTATGAATAAACAATTTGTCATATTATGTATGAAAGCCATTTTCTTTGTGTACTGTAGTTGTTACATTTTCTAGCTTTTATCCAATCTTTACATAAATGTAATTTTCTCAGTTCTCTGTGTTATGTCGCTCATTTAAACAGTAAGTGCAACGATGAGCATGATTTGATGAAGTCGATGAAAGATCTTACCAAACATTCACACCCATGGTTTCTGTTTTCGCAGTCTCCTTTCTCTGCAAAAATAACGTGCCTACAATGTACAGCAACTTTATAACAAAGGAAAGCAGGGAAAATAAAGTGTACATAAGGGTTGTTGTGAATGTGTGCGAGTTCAGGCAATAATTCACGGCAGGAACATGGGAGTAATAGAGACAATTACGGCACTACTCAATTACAGTATCTCAACAATGCTTCCCTCCACATAACAATTTGCTTAGTAACCAAAACTTTCGGCTCACTCTCCATGTCAAAGCTGTTGGCTAGACGCAGAGTTTAAAGGGCTGTTGCTGGCGTGTGGCAACAAAGTGCATTTACTCCACATGAATTTGTAGGAACAAGGTGAAAGACACATGAGCTAGTTGCCAAGAACAACAATTCTGTCTGTTGTTTTCAATTTGTACAACATGAAAAGAGAAGATATGGAAATTTGATTTGTATTTATCCTTGTTCATCATTATGTCACCATTGGTCAGACCATTACTAACATTGCAACATTGTAATTAATCACTAATTCTGATTGTTCCATAAATGATAGGTACATTGGACATGACAGACATATTTCAACATAAACAAACTTCAATTACAAAAAAAAATCATATTTTTACAACAGTATATAAGATTTTAAGAAAAATTAAATTTTTAGAAACATTTTTCTTTGAATAGAGGATGCACAGAGTTAAAATAAATTGCATGTCGCATTGTCTTACATATCTCTAATGAGGTATAATTGACTTTTCCTCCCATGGAGTGCAGTTTTACAGTCATGTAAACAGAGGACTCGATAATTTTCACATGGATAGTAACGTATTTGAACTGTGATAAATGAAACGTGACACAGTTGTCTGTTCACAGGTACAAGTCCTGCATGTCCTGGGCTCCAGAAACTCGGATGTTCAAGAAAGAGGAATCGCCTGTTGCTGCCGTAAGTTACCACAATCCCCCTCGAAGTCCAGTGAGAGATAAGGAGAACTTGATCATTCTGAAGGTAAGCACTTTCAGATTATTTTCAGATGTCTTTCTGGAAATATTACACACACACAATAGATTTTAACTTTATGCATTTCTGTTACCTGTACTTGGATTTTCTCAAATGCCCATTATTCAATAGATATTAATTCGTATTTTATTACAAATTAACAACCACCACACTGAAACTACTACTCTTTAGAAATAGTCAAATAAAATTTGCTCTTTCCTTCCATATATATTACACATTTTAGCAGCACATAACATTTTGCTTGTTTGAGTAAAAACATCTGTCCGTCTTTAAGTTTCTCATGTTACCAGTTTAATTCAATGTATTACTAGGCCAGTTCTGATTAATTTCTTGGGTTGAGATCAAGGTGGATAGATTTACATGATTTAAATCAGGTGATTTTTTTTTTTAAAAACATCACTTTAAATGAATGATTAATAGATTTTGTTTTTGACGAAAACAAGAAATGTGAAATAACACATTGTAATGTTAATTTTCATGTTTCTGAAAGGTGTGAGGTGCATTTTCCTACCCTGTTTATTCACGAAATGATGCAAAATAGATTCCTAAACCCGAAATTTAGAGTTTATTTACGGACGCGACCCTATCTGAAGTTTGAATTATCCTATGAGTTATGCAATTCATGGAAAATTGATTGATTCTGCTGTAAATATTTGAGAAGCAAAAATGGGCCCCTTTATACAGGAATAAACTTATTACTCTGGTAACTACATAAATGTGCTATTAGAAGGGATATGTTTATTTTGTGTAATAAATTTGGTTTTTAAATCAAATTTAGGATTATAGTCACAATTTTAAAACCAAATTGTCATTTTATATTCTGCTTTTGATCCGAATTTTCACCTCTATAACAACAAAATTTTGATGGGGTGAAGTTCATACGAAAGGAAATGTAATATATAAACTATAAGGACACTTAATTAAAATTTATCTTTATTTAAAATCAATTTTTATAGGCAAATATAGCAAACATTTGTGTAGAAAATTTTACAAAATACTAATCATGTTAAACCATAAATACTGTCAATATCAATATACTGTAAATAAACATGACAGCTTATATTTTGCAAACTATCATTAAAAAAATTATCAAAATTCTGCTATAAATATTTAAGTTTAATTATAGAGTACATCCAAAATGTTTTATTTTCACTGGTAGAAAAGTTACTGAAATTATTATAGTTTCATTAACACACTCAACAAACATTTCCATAGTACAGGTTCATATATCTGTGTGTATGGTGCCAAAAACCACTAAAGCAATTTTAAGCATTCTTTTTTTTTTAAAAAAAAGAAAAAAAGAAATCTGACAAATAAAAAAGGTCATCAAAAATTATTTTTTAAATACAAATAAATCATGAATTTTTTATCCACCCTGGTAGAGATTCTGTGGAAACAGGGTTGCTATGCGACTGGAAAACCTGGAAAACAGGGAAAAGTCAGGGAATTTGGTTGGTCAAGGAAAAGTCAGGGAATTTTGCATATTTTCTGGAATTTACGCGCATTTTGGAGTTTGCAGGAGAACCAGTTACAAAATGAATGAACGGTTCATTTCCACTTTGGAATTCGGTTCTTGTGATTCCAGTCCCCCCAAAAGATTCAGTTCAGAAACTTGTTCCTCTCATCATTATGACTTCTAGTCTGTTACGTACAAAATTATGGATCCTTCGCATTTGAATTCTATATTTATTCACTCTCGGGATCTAGGTTCTTGGATACGTTCATTTCGCGACTCGTTCTTGTGAACCTGTTCAAGACCGGAATTTGGAGAGGCATGAGATTTTTCCTTAGAGAACAAGCTTCTCAAGACGAAACCTACGCACCAGCCATCCTCGGAATTTCTTGCGGAAAGAATGTTGCTTTAGCTTTGTGTGTGGTGAGGAAATTTTCTTTCTTCAAGAACACACCCGTTCTCTTTTGATACGTGAAGCGGAGCAGGTTGGTGTTCGGACAGTTCATTGATTTTGGATCTGCAATAAAGCTTGAAGAGCAGAATTTCACGTAACTGGCTGTGGTTGACGTCACACTGGAGTAAAAACAAAGGGACTCACTACTTCGTTCTCCCCGTATAACCATTCTGTGAATTTGAGTCCTTCGTTTGCGACCCGTTCAGAAGCAACGTGATCAACTAGTTCATTCGCTCGTTGTCGTAGTTTTTACATTGCAGAGATGTGTTACACCCAAGAAATTAGTGATTTTATGCAGTATCAGTGACGTCATTATTCGAATATGCACCTTTTTGTGCATGTAGAACGAATTTTTTTTTTAAAAAAACTGGTGCAAAATAGAGGAATTAAACGTACGCTGGTCACACATCGTTGTTAAGTTAGGAATGTTGGTTTCATGCCGATAGTAATTTTACGTATTGTTTGCGTGTAGAATGAAATTATGCTGAAAAGTGGTGAAAATGAGCCCAAGTTCCTTTTGTTTTATTATTACGATTTCATCATGCTACAAATGCAACTTTTACAAGGTTCGATTTCGATTTATGTCTGTTAACACATACTGCAGAGTTTTAGTGATTACTTAAGATTTTGTGAATATATGCTTTTCTGGTTACGTTAGGAATGTCAGGTTTGGTTGTCTTAGAATTAAAATAAAGAACCTGAACGCACTCTACTAAGGTTCCGATTTATTTCTACATTCATTCCCACTAGTTTACGATACTTACTGTCGCTTGTCAACCGGTGATTACCTTGTCCGTGGGAAGCATGTATGATTGAATAAGGTCATTTTGAAGTTTTTTTTTTTTTCAACATAAACAACTTTTTTCGAATCCAAATAGTGCTCATTATTTTAAGGAAGGTTCAAATTTCGTGTCACAATGATTGCCAAAATTCTATGATAATTAGTCTTCCTGGTAGGAATTTTTTTTAAAAAAAATATAAAACATTCGGAACTGTTACCTTTTAAAAGACAGATTTTGATGTTTTCCATAATATAAAATTGGTTCCAGCATGTGGAAAACTCAAATAATGGAGATATTTGATTCCAAAGTATGGCCTGCGGGGTCACCGGCCCCATTCAACTTCTGAATTTCCGTAATATGTACTATTTTCATTAATTAAAAATTATAATCATTAAACTTATTGCATATTTTCTAAAGGTACATGACCTAATTTTCTGTTGTTTCTCATTTGTATTGATATAGGCTAATTGAGGTTGTATACAGGTTACATTGTAAAGCTTTAATATATGCCACATTTTTTTATTGATATTTTTACACCATCTTAATTGTAATGACTTAGTGAAAATGGGGAAGTGCAATAGTTATTTATTTTTTCATTGAATAGCATTATATTAATCACTTGGTAAATTTTCAGCTAATAACTGTGTATATTCATATAATAATTAACGTGCCTGCATATTTAATTGAAAAACATGAGGTTCAAAAGCAAAAATCATGACGACAAACATGTCTGGAAAAATTTTTTATTTTTGGTCTGGAAAACCTGGAAAAGTCAGGGAATTTCATAATCAAAAAATCGTAGCTACCCTGGGAAAGGACACGGTAAGCCTTATTGATAGGACTTCCTCCTTTTCATTGGTATTTTATGAATATAAATAATTTTTAAGATTTAGCTGTTGTGCTAAAATATTAAAAATAACCTGTAAAACTTAAAGTATTTCTTCAGCATGACAAAAATTCTGTAAATAAAAGATAAAGTGCTCCCCTGTGCATAGCACCATGCCATGAAGGTGCATAGGGGGTGTGGAGGTAATGCCCCACACTTTCTTGATCCGGTCGTGAGTAGGGGTGATATGATCAGCATCACGCCCCTGACTGCCTTTATCCCCCAGGGTTTCCCCCAGGTACCCATGTTATTCGATGCTGGGTGGGTGCCAGGGCCGCTTCCAACATTAGAAAGGTTCCCGGATTTGAACCGGCCGTGGATCGAACCCGGGACCTTTATCATGGTAGTCAGACGCGTTACCGACTGAGCCACCACGGCCACTATTGTAAATTCTGTAATTCTGTAAATAAAAGGGAGAGGAAATATGTGATGTAAGGTTAAGAGGCAGACTATAACACACACATATAAAGCACTGAAGCAAGAGAAGTCCTCTCCTGTTTTGTCCTTGTGGAATTCCATGTCTGCTAGATGAATTGTAATCAAGACATATTTTTTGCCGACCTCCATGGCAGAGTGGTTGCCACAGCATGTTATGACACTGTTCGAATCCTGGCCTGTACTGGGTGTTCTTTGTGAGTGCCATCACATCCTTACCATCATTATTAGCCAAGTGGCAAAAAAGTGACACTAAATAGCAATAATCAAATTAAATCTAGCCATTTTGTTTTATATTGTAAGATCTATCCTATGTTTCATTGTTTTTAAGGGTTTTGTTGCTGTTTGATATGTTAAGTGAAAATAACCAAACAAATAATAAACCATTAATGGTTTTCTTTCATTTTTCATATTTTCTGTACATGTTTCTTAAGTGGGCCTCCCCTGTGGTGCAGTGGTAGCGTCGTAGCCTTGTAATCAAGGTGTCCCGGGTTCGATTTCCAGTGAAGGCACATAGTGAACCCAGTTTAAACTGTATGTCCAGTCCCGATTAGCCATACTGTGCATAAAGTGGACTTACAACACCAACTCAATCTAACTAACTAACTAACTCCCTAGCCTTCTTAAACCCGAAGGTTCATGGCTGCAGCAACACAGGCCTTCCATCTGTCCCTATCTTGAGCAAGTTCTATATACTCTTTTCCATCCCTACCTATTTCCCTTAGATCCATCTCAACGTTGTCCCTCCATCTTCGTCTTGGCCTTCCTACAGGTCTCTTACCATCAGGTTTCCCAACAAGAATCCTGTAAACTCCTCTTTCCTCTCCCATTCGTGCCACATGGCCTGCCCACCTAAGTCTTCTTGATTTAATTATTCTAATAATATTTGGACATGAATACAAATTATGTAGTTCTAAATTATGTAACCTTCTCCACTCACCTGTCTCCTCATCCCTTTTAGGTCCAAAGATTTTCCTAAGAATCTTATTTTCAAATACTCTCAATTTATGTTCCTCTTTCAATGTAAGGGACCAAGTTTCACACCCATATAATACTACAGGCAAAATTACTGTTTTGTATATTTTAACTTTTAGTTTCTTAGATATTAAACGAGAAGACAAAAGTTTATGAAGAGAGAAGTAACATGCATTTCCTGAATTAAGCCTACTTTTTATTTCCTCTTCAATATAATTTTCATTTGTTAATATTACTCCTAAGTATTTGAATTTGGAAACTGGTTCAAACGAGTTGTTATCAATAATTAGATTTTGATTATTACCTAGCACTTGGTTTCGGCCTGTAAGCATATATTTAGTTTTCTCTTTGTTAACTTCCAAACCTATTTCTTTAGCAGTTTTGAAAAATATTTTAGCATTATTCTTAATTGTATTCATATCATCCCCCAGTAAGTCTACATCATCTGCATATGCTAACAACTGAGTCACACCATTTAATTTTAGTCCTTCTTTAGTTTCTTTTACCTTTCTAACAGTATATTCTAAGGCAAAATTAAAGAGCAATGGAGATAATGCATCTCCTTGTTTTAACCCATCATGAATTGTAAATTTGTCAGACATTTTATACCCACACGAATTTTACTTTCTGTTTCACTGGTGCATATTTTTATCATACTAACAAGCTTCTTAGGTATTCCAAACTCTACTAATATATTATATAATTTATCTCTTTTGACTGAATCATATGCTTTTTTGAAATCAATGAATAGCTGATGGACATTTTGATTATATTCCCACTTTTTTTCAAGTGTCTGTCTGATGTGAAAAATTTGATCTGTAGTTGATCTGTTACGTTTAAATCCACATTGATAATCACCTATAATTTCATTAGCATATGGTGTTAGTCTTGTTAAAAGAATGTTAGACAATATTTTGTATGTTGTTGAGAGTAGAGAAATTCCACGGTAATTATTGCAGTTCATTTTATCACCTTTTTTAAACACAGGAACAATTATGGATTCTTTCCACTGTTGAGGGATTTCTTCTTTATTCCATATTAAACAAATTAATTTATGAATTTGACATATTAATGAATTTCCACCATATTTAATTAACTCAGCTGGTATTAAATCAATGCCAGGTGCTTTGTTATTCTTTAGCCTTTTAATAGCATCTTTAACTTCAGTCAAGTTAGGTTCTGGAACTAAAGGTTCGGCTGTGTGGACTTCATTTACTTCTGATTTATCTCCTACATGGACATTTAAAAGGTCATTAAAGTAGTTCTTCCATCTATTTAGAATATCGCTTGGGTCAGCTAGAAAATCACCGTCTTTATCTTTTATCAAGTTTACTTTAGGTTGCCACCCCTTTCTAAATTCATTTACACCTTTATATAAATCTCTCATATTTTTATTTTTGCTGTTTGTTTCAATTTCGTTAATTTTGCTTTTCAAGTAATCTCTTTTTTTACTTCTAAACATGCGGTTAACTTCTCGCTTTATTCTATTATAATTGTTTAGATTTGTATCAGAGTTATTTAACCACCTAAGTCTAGCCTGATTTAAAAAAAGGTAAAGTGCTCCCCTGTGCTTAGCACCACGCCATGAAGGCGTATAGGGGGTGTGGGGGTAACGCCCCACACTTTCTGGATCCGGTCGTGAGTGGGGGTGATGTGATCAGCATCACGCCCCTGACCGCCTTTACCCCCCAGGGTTTTCCCCAGGTACCCATGTTATTCGACGCTGGGTGGGCGCCGGGGCCGCTTCCATCGTTAGAAAAGTTCCCGGATAAGATTTCTAGCCTGATTTCTTATTTCTATTAGATTATGACATTCATTATCAAACCATGGCTTACTTTTTCTCGGTTTATGGTATCCTATACTTTCTTTAGCTGCTGATTCTATTGCATTACGTATGTGCTCCCAATTCTTATTTACGTCTGTTTCATTTATATTTTCATCATCATTTAAATCCTGCAAAACATCAAATCTATTTGACAGTTTAATTTGGTAATCTTTCTTAATTCTTTCATCAGTAAACTTTCCTGTATCAAATTTTATAACTTTTAGATTTTGTTGCTTATGATTTATCACTGAGAGTCTTTCTCTTAATTTAGCAATTACTAAATAATGGTCACTGGTACAGTCAGCACCTCTATGTGTACGAACGTCAATTATACTAGTATGCCTTCTCTTATCAATGAGAATATGATCTATCTGATTATGAGTTTTACCATCTGGAGAAGACCAGGTATATTTATGGATATCTTTATGTTTAAAAGTGGTACTTTTCACAATTAAATTCTTTGAGTTTGCAAAAGTAATCAATCTTATACCATTATCATTACTTAATTCATGAAGACTTTCTTTACCAATCGTGGGTTTAAATGTCTCTTCTTTGCCAATCTGTGCATTACAGTCACCTAACAGAATTTTCATATCATACTGAGAAAATTTATCAAAGACCTGTTCTAACTCTGTATAAAAATCATCTTTAGTATTATCATCTTTATCTTCCGTTGGTGCATGTATGTTTATTAAAATAATTTTACACCACCTACCCTGTAAAACTGCATATGCTATCCTATCATTAATAAATTCTACTGTTTTAAGAGTCGAGATAATTCTATTATTTATGAAAAAGCCTGTTCCAAAATTATGATTTTCAGTACCACCATAGAAAAAAGTATAATTTTTAGTTTTACAATTCCCTTCTCCTGGCCACCTAACTTCCTGGACAGCTACTACATCTAATTTATACTTAACTATCTCATTAACTGTACACTGAAATGCCCCAGACCGGTAAAGGCTCAGAACATTCCAGGTGCCTAATTTAATATCCTTATTCCTAATGTAGATCTTATTCTTAGTCCAGGGACCTCCCAAAGTAGTCCCCACCCAGAGATCCGAACGGGGGACTATTTTACCTCCGGAATATTTTACCTTTGGAACATCCATGGCCTATATTGTTGTTTCTTGACATGTCTTTTTACAGTGCAGAGTTGTCAGCTCTACGCCTAACCCCCAATATGAATGGAGGAACTACTACACAAGATAAACACAAACACATTAGACAACACAATTACTACACAAGACGAACACAAACACATTAGACAGCACAACTACTACACAAGACTCATACAAACACATCACAACTATAACACAATATAAACACAAACACACCACATGTAATGTATATTCGGAGATATTCTTTTAAAGCTTTTGAATGCATAACAGACATGTGTGTTTAATCTTCAATTGTGCAAGGGTTGATCAAAAAGTAATTGGGCCAAATTTAGATTGAAATAATCACAACCAATTGTTCTTTGGCTTCAAATAAGTGAAGTAGATATGCGAGGGTTGCCCATGAGGTAAACTGGAGTACACGACAATTTCTTTGTAGTAGATTACAATTGACCTTTGCTTAGAGTGACCAGACGTCCTCTTTTGTCCGGACATGTCCTCATTTTTAGGTGTCTGTCCGGCGTCCGGGCGGATTTTTTAGAAATCGGTAAATGTCCTCCTTTTTGGAAACAATATAACAAAGACCATAGGAAATGTGCTGCCTAGAGAATGCTTCCACATGTAACGATCATCATTTAAGGCATATCATCAACACCAACTCAATCAATCAATGTTTTTCAAGCTCGTCATTAAATATATTCGCCAAGGGTTGTAAGGGAAGCGGGAGGAATGACGTCAGGGTGAGATTCCCTGAAGTCATTCCACCGGCTTGAGAAAGGTTCCTGGACATTCAGCGGTAAACGGTTGGAAGCATTTGCACGCTGGAAGCAAAGAAATGTATGCATCGAAATTGGTTTGGAAGAATATTGCGAAGAAATGTGTGTGTGTGTATATATGTATATACAGGGTGATTCTAAAGGTATAGTACAAACGAAAACCACAGATACCTCCCATGAAATAAGAGACGAAAGTTCCCCTTCCACTTTGCCGAGAGACGCCTCCGTGAGGAGCTAGACTACGCCGAAAACGTGTGAAAATGAACTTCACACCTCTGTACAGCCAGTACCAGTGAAGATAGAAAGGCAGAACAAACGAAGTCAAAAGGAACACCAAAGTCGCCCATCCGAAAAACACTAGGCGGCAGCTGCGCAACGCATGCGCATGGGGTTCCACAAAGGAAATAGGAGTGTCCCGCAAGACAAGTGAAGGGAAAGGGTAGCGATCGACAATGGTAGGGAGAAAAGAAGCTATGAAGCATGAAGTAACAATTGCACAGCGGGAAACAAACACCATGACTGAAGCAGTGCAGTCGAGAAAAGTAGTGCGGGGTTGCAGAACCACAGGAGGACGACGTAGGATGTAAAAACACACTGAGAATGCAAGCAAAGTGGTCCGTGACACTCGACAGGCAACAGACGCGTACATGGTTCGGGGCAGAAATGGCAGCGCTGGCGGTGCAGCGCAAGGGGAGTCCCCAAAACACAGTGGGGAGACACCGCAGCAAGAACAAAGCACGGTGCTGCAAAAGAGAAAGAGGACCGGACGGGAAATGGTACCTGCCAAGGAGACAACAAATGCGGGACAAGGGATTCCCCATAGCAGCACCGAGGGGATGTCACACAGAGGTCGTGCGCCAGCAGGACAAACACAGCAACTACGGGCACAGGAGGTTATTGCTAATGAAAGGTGCACGTACAGATAGGACCACGTACCCCGTACTGACGTTGTAACAAACGTCGTGATGGGGCCCAATCAGCCTCTTAGAAATGAAGCCGGAGGCACATCGGTGGGTGGGAGCGGGCGAAAGGCTGTTGGAGTGTCGTACGGACCCCACCACTCCGTACGGTGGACGACACTAATGGACGATATCGGAATGTTTCCATCCCGATCACCAGGTCCACCGTTCCCAGACCTGACGCGGCTGCTTGCTTCCGAGCGCAACCCCACCCGAACAACTCGAGTCCCTCCTCGACCACAGCCTTACGCTCCGAAACCAAGCGTGGCCTCACACCACCGCAGCCGCACACTGCCGCGTGGGTGTGAGACCGGACCGAGCAAGGCTGGACAGATAAACTGCATGGGACAACCGTGTAATGAAGCTACGTGGGGGTATGCACGTCTGTTCAACTGCTGGGTTACCCCACATTTTTGTACACAAACACCACACGATCGTACGTAGTGCTCCCCATCGGCTCGAGCAAGACGGACGAAGTACGTGTTGTGAGTGAATGGGGCAAGAATGAAGGACGCTACATGTGTTCCACGATGACAAGGCCCCAGAGTACATGGCCCCACCTGACGGCAGTGGTCAGGTAGTGAAGAGCACAGGCACGGGTGGCTCAGGAACGTCAGCTGATTGTACCACAGCGCCGTGCGGACGTGTGCGCTGATTGGAAGTGCAGCGTCAGGGAGCGTGTCAGTGAAAGAGCCGGTGCGGTGGTGGTGTGCTTGACGTACAACAATTGAGTACGTTGTTTCGAAGCCGTTGTGACCAGTGTGTGTGTGCCACCTGTGCACTGCAGTACAGTATTCCATAATTGGCACTATCCTCACCATACCATGGAACGCTACACATTTGTAGAACCGAGGGACATGCATTTTGTCTACGGCCTTGCAGATGGCAATGGCCGAGCAGTTGCACGCCTTTATCGCGGACGGTATCCGGAGAGGCGACAACCCGACAGCAGGTTGTTTTCGAACGTGCACCGTACACTTGGTAAATCGGGTGTGTTACGTGCAGGCCATCATGTCGGTCACCCAAGACATGTGCGCACCGCGGCGGTCGAGGAGGACGTACTTGCTCGCGTGGACGACACACCGTCCACTAGCACCCGTAGCATTGCACGTGCAGTGGGAGTATCACAGTCGACAGTGTGGCGTGTCCTTCATTATGATCTGCTGTATCCCTATCATCGACAGCGAGTCCACGCGTTGCAGGCTGGGGATTACCCACGACGTGTGGAATTCTGTCAAGGACTGTTGCAGTTTTGTACCGATGATCCCCGTTTTTTGCGCCATGTGCTTCTCACGGACGAGGCAACATTCATCCGTGAGGGCATCTTCAATTGCCGAAGCAGCCATGTGTGGGATTATGAAAATCCACATGCAGCAGTCGAGGTGCACCATCAGACCCAGTTTGCAGTGAATATCTGGGCAGGTATCATCGATGAACAGATTAATAGTCCATACCTGCTGCCACCACGTTTAAATGGCCGCCTCTATCACACCTTTCTTGCATCAGTCCTTCCAGAGCTGCTAGAAGATGTACCCCTCAACGTGCGACATCGTATGTGGTTTCAATTGGATGGAGCGCCTGCACATTTTGATGGCACAGTGCGAACCCTTTTGCACCGTACCTACCCACAGTGCTGGATCGGCAGAGAGGGCCCCGTCCCCTGGCCTGCCCGTTCGCCTGACCTCACACCAATGGATTTCTTCTTGTGGGGCCATGTGAAAACACTCGTCTACGAGACCCCGGTGCCTGACAAGGAAACATTGGTAGCGCGGATACTTGCAGCATCGGCCGAGGTGTGTACCAAGCCAGGGATTTTTGATAGGGTTCGCCAGAATTTCCTGTGACGCTGCAATGCCTGCATTGAATGTGGTGGTCGTCAATTTGAGCAACTTTTGTAACAACGTCAGTCCGGGGTACGACTACGTACTACGTACTATTCCTATCTGTAAGTGCACCTTTGCGTGGCAATAAACCTCCTGTGCCCGTAGTTGCTGTGTTTCTCCTGCTACCGCACGACCTCTGTGTGACATCCCCTCGGTGCTGCTACGGGGAATCCCTCGTCCCGCATTTGTTGTCTCCTTGACTGGTACCATTCCCCGTCGGGTCATCTTTCTCTTTTGTTGCACCATGCTTTGTTCTTGCTGTGGTGTCTCCCCACTGTGTTTGGGGACTCCCCACGCGCTGCATGTGTTTGTTTCCCGCTGTGCAATTGTTACTTCATGCTTCATTGCTTCTTTTGTCCCTACCGTTGTCGATCGCTACCCTTTCCCTTCACTTGTCTTGCGGGACACTCCTATTTCCTTTGTGGAACCCCATGCGCATGCATTGCGCAGCTGCCACCTAGTGTTTTTCGGATGGGCAACTTTGGTGTTCCTTTTGACTTCGTTTGTTCCGCCTTTCTATCTTCACTGGTATTGGCTGTACAGAGGTGTGAAGTTCATTTTCACACATTTTCGGCGTTGTCTAGCTCCTCACGGAAGCATCTCTCGGCAAAGTGGAAGGGGAACTTTCGTCTCTATTTCATGTGAGGTATCTGTGGTTTTCGTTTGTACTATTTTGCCTCTCTCAACAATTTAAATCCTCATTTGATTTAGACAGAAATTTGGCTAGAAAAGAGAGAGAGTTCGTAGTTCGCTTTCAGTTGCTCATTTCTGCCCAAAACTCGCAATAGTGTAAGTTGTATGATTACGCGACGTTTTTTCATGAAATCCATTTGTTCCAAAACATAATTTTGAACATTACATATCTGTACTCTTGTTTCTCATTAAACACTTTTCGAGAGTGAACAACATGCACTTTCCGATATGCAAGAAATCCTGATAACACGTGAAAAACATCACCTAGTTGGTTCACAACTACACTGTTGCCACATATACTTCTGGTTAGAATGGTCCTTCAGAAAGCCAAAACACCGGTAGATTTTCGTATCCCTCCAATACTGTAAATCACGGCTGCTAATGACAACATCTAAGTTACAAGGAAGTAGCCTCTCAAAACTTCCATGCATCCATCAATTTCCAGTAGGCATACAGAAGAAACTTGGCAACATCGCTTCCTCGTGGTAGTTTTCTCGAATCTTCACCTGTGACTTATAACACCATAAGGCATAGGAAAGAAACTGCAAACTTCCGTAAACTCCAGCCAGAATGTTCTTATACGTATCTCTTGTCAAAATTACAGGAACGTAATATTCTTTACACTTTGACGTTCACCCAAAATGGTCATCTTTCATATTTCTTCATCTAAAATCTGCACGGCTATGCACAGAAGTGCCATCGTTCTACGTGCATGTTCATTGAAAGAAGTCAAATGCACTTCGTAACAAAAATAGGAGTCCATTGTACTTCATGTCAGAAAATAACACCTTCATGCTGACCGTTGTAAACTTGTCTTTTCATTGTAGTTGGCCAAACTCGAGAAACTTCGTCGTCTAACTATCTTGTACACCTCACATCCACGTAATATGCAACCAAGTCCAGCAGGTTGATGACGACGAGAAGTTCAGCATGAAGTAGATCAAATTGCTGTGGTTGCCGATAGAAGGTCTAGTTCCTGGCAGGCATAAAGAACAACTGTTTCTGCGTTGTAGAGATAACGACAACATTTTTTTTTATCTTGCCAGACAAAACAAATCGACATCAGGCACAATACTGGCATCTAGCGTAATCAAGGTGAACCATTTACAAATAAAGGGGAATCATTGCGGCCTTACCAAGAACAGGGTGGGGGGGGACAACTGAATTGTGATGGGAAATCACGTAAATGTAATTTAAATATAGTTTGCTTCGTGATTTCCATCACAAGCTTGACCCAAACTTACACATTCCAAAGCCCAGATTAACATCACAGTTGGGTCTCCCTTGTTATAAGTTTTAGGTCAAGTTATGTTATGATAACAACTCGTTTGAAACAGTTTCCAAATTCAAATACTTAGGAGTAATATTAACAAATGGAAATTATATTAAAGAGGAAATAAAAAGTAGGCTTAATTCAGGAAATGCATGTTACTTCTCTCTTCATAAACTTTTGTCTTCTCGTTTAATATCTAAGAAACTAAAAGTTAAAATATACAAAACCGTAATTTTGCCTGTAGTATTATATGGGTGTGAAACTTGGTCCCTTATATTGAAAGAAGAACATACATTGAGAGTATTTGAAAATAAGATCCTTAGGATAATATTTGGACCTAAAAGGGATGAGGAGACAGGTGAGTGGAGAAGGTTACATAATTTAGAACTACATAATTTGTAAACTACATAATTTGTATTCATGTCCAGATATTATTAGAATGATTAAATCAAGAAGACTTAGTTGGGCAGGCCATGTGGCACGAATGGGAGAGGAAAGATGAGTTCACAGGATTCTTCTTGGGAAACCTGATGGTAAGAGACCTATAGGAAGGCCAAGACGAAGATGGAGGGACAACATTGAGATTGACCTAAATAAAATCGGTCGAGATGGAAAGGAGTATATAGATCTTGCTCAAGATAGGGACAGATGGAAGGCCGGTGTTGCTGCAGCCATGAACCTTTGGGTTTAAGAAGGCGAGAGAGTTAGTTAGTTAGTTATGTCCGATGTTTAGTTATATTTTTACCACACATCTTATATTTCACTTTGAAAGTACATGGTGACATGACCTTTAGCATGAAGCGTTTTTTATTTGGTTTATTTTACTTTGCTTTTCTGCTACATTTAACTAGTCACAAAGATGAGGATGAGTGATGATGAAATTGATGATACCGCTACCGCATGGGAATTTGTAATCTCACTGCCAAATATTCAGGATTTGGGGGCCTCCCCGACAACATAGTGGTAACATTGTCACCTTGTAATCAAGGAGTCCCAGGTGGAGGCACATTTCATAGTGGTTCGGATGCACTTTAAACTCTGTATGTCCGGTCCCAATTAGCCTTTCTGTGCCTAAAGTGGGCTTAAAAGAACAAGTCAATCAGGATTTGGGTCCCAGGTTGACCGGTTGGACATAGATGTTAACTCTGCCAGCATCATTTAATCGCTTGCTGTCTGAGTGAATGTGTATGCAAGCGCACACAGAAAGCAAGTTGATTTCAACTAGTGTAACTCGACACTACACAGGTAGATGGGATTACGTCCCCTTCTCACTGCAAAGTGTTCTCCATAATGCTTACTTTTTACGCCATCATGGCATGAGACTGTCTTATATACAAGGATCAGCTGAAAGTACACGCTTTAAAGAAAGGAGTCTAGGAACATTGGATGGAATAGGTAGGCTATCTCCCATTGGTAAATACTGCTGTCATCATTTGGAGGCCGTAACTAGAGTTTCGCTCCACCTGACGTAAGTCCAGTCCACTACAAGTGCCATAGTCTTTTACAGGGAAACTGTTGGCTTTGAGGACAAGGGCATCAAGTAAGGTCACACGGTAACCGTCGTAATTTATTAGGCCTGTAAATTTACAGTCTAAGGTACATCTTGCCCTTTGCATAAGTATTTACAGAATGGATACATCTTGCCCTTTGAATAAGTATTTACAGAATGGATATTTCATGCAAATGACAAATAAAATTGACCACTGACATGTGCGAATCCTGACGTCAAATGAAACCAGCGGATGCTCTAAGGGGAGAGCCGCCGTGCCATGGCTCTACCCTCAGAAAGAGAGAAAGCACTTGCTTTGCCAAAATATAGTTAAATTAATAAATTTACGAACGAGGAGATTTGAATCTCGTAAGCGTTTGAGCTTACGGTTGCCTCAATTCCTGCGCAGCATCCCCAGCTGTTCTCTCACTTGCTCTGGGCCAGCATAGTCTGGCCTGTGCGCAGAGGCATGAAAAAGTCTCCGCAGTTAACAAGCGAGGAGGTGGTAGCCATAAGAGAACCAGCCGTGCCCCTTTTTGACTGGCACGACGCGAGAGCTTTCGCATTGTGTTGACATAGTCGCAAACTTCACAGAGAAGTGACATCCTGACCGATTTGTTCGTTGGAGGAGTAATTCTCGAGAAAGATACTTTCCTGCATACTTGGCAAGAACGAACGTAATATCTTCCCCAAATGTATATATCTATTTAGATAGATGCGTCTAAAGATCCATCCAGACTTTTTTGTTATCGATTTCTTCCTTAAGAAAAGATATATCCCTTGCTCTCACGCACCAGACACTCATGTGTTGCAACTGACATTGACAACATTGAAGACATTTTCTGTACAAAAGAATTGGCTAAATATCAAAGGGAATTCACATCACCAGGTTATTTTTTACTTTAATATTTGTAAAGAATCACACGGAAAATCTATCAGTATAAGAATTTCACTTGGAGATATAATTCAATTTCTTGCATTGAATTCTAAAAATTGTAGATCTACAGTTCATTTAGGAGATAATCATATTTCAGTTGTTAGTAACACCGATTTTTGATGTACATCTGCCGTGCTAGGGTTGCAAATTATAAACAAAGCAAGGCGAGAATACCGTGATCGACTCCATGTCTCAAATTGTTCAGTGTTTTTCTTTTTAGTGAAGTGAAAGTGTCGGATGGTGTGTGAAAGGAAGGGTAGTTAGTAAAGATCAGATTAGAACATTATTACATACACCGTTTTCCAAGGTACTATAGGATATTAAATTAAAAGTTAAACAACTTGGCTGTCCCACGCCAGATTTAAACATCAATTCTATTTAAAAATATTAAAGAAAATGGTAAAGGTGACAGGCCTCGAAATTTTAATAGTCGCATTTATTTCCCAGAAACTCTGCCCGACCTCCGCACAGCATGCTACGACGCCAGGGATTGCGGGTTCGAATCTCGGCCTGGGCATCTGTGTTCTTTGTGAGTGTTCACTCATCCTTATCTTCGCGATTAACCAAAAGTAGTACAAATGCGAAGTAAAATAAACCAATCTTAGGAACTCTGAATTTTTGTCTGCAATTTTAGTAAACAAAGTTCCATTAAAATTACCTCTTTCATTAGATTTCTATGACATATTTTAACAAATACCTCAATTGCATGCACCATTGTTCACAATAAAAAAGAAAATTGCACTCTTTTAATAAAAAAAATGCTTTAAAGGATGTTCTCATTAAAATTTCTCTGAAAAAATGAACTTGTGGTACATATTGTGCTAATTGTGCACAAATAATTCACAATAGTTTGAATTAAAAGAAGGATAACATAACCTGGTTAACTTAAAGCATTTACATTACTTTTTTTTTGTACGAGTATGTGACCTGTTTATCTGTGTATGCGCATGAAATTTTATAATAAATCATATCGTTTGAATTGGTGTAATTTTCTTTGTGCAATATGAGGCCACTAAAGTATGTTTTTCACATATCTTAATCTCAGGATTGTTGTATTCGGAACTGAGGTAATGTTAGATCATAGGCGTAACATGGCGGTGGCAAGGGGCACTCCCCCCCCCCCTTTCATTTTCAAGTTTATTAACGTTTACGAGTTTTTGTTGGCCTCCTGTGACCTGAGAAAAAGATAAATAGTTAAATTTTATAATTTCCGAAGTGTTGCAAACTAGTTGTGGACGTTATTCTAATGGAATGGAAAACTTCTCGATTCTCCCTTCCCATAAATGTTAAGCCCTCTATTCGATTCCCCCGCCTCCCGATGTTTGGTCCCAAGTTACGCCCATGTGTGAATTGATGGCTCGTCACAGTATCCATTGTTCACCATTAAACTGTTTCTTTCCGAAAAACTCAAAAACAAACTCTGTCCTGGAAACATTTTCAGATTAGTCGGAAACAGAGATGTCATGTCCAGCCTCCTAAGGCCCGGCCTAGAGCTCGGAGGCTGAGGCCGTTGGAGGCCGGAGTCCGATGGGGAGTTCGGAGGCCGACCTTGAGCTCTGAGGCTGAGGCCGGAGTCCAAGATGGAGCTCGGAGGCCGGGCCTCGCAAGGCCGAAGTCAAATGGACATCTTTGGTCAGAGCCACAGGCATCATGGCAGATGGATAGATTGGCTAGGAAATTTTATGTTTATTTTTCCTGGAATGCCTAGACACATCGCACAGGTGTTCACCATCGGGAGGGCGACCCTCATCATCATCATCACCGTCCGGAATATTTGTTAGGGTGAGAGCGGGCCGTGAGATGAGGCGTACACCGCTCGCATTTCTAGATGGCGGCTGGGAAACAACGAATCAGTTCAGTTCTCTTCGACTGACATCGGGCATTTTCGTATGTCAAGGTACCCGAACATCGTCGAATGCACCGCATGTTGCCAAACGTACTGTAAAGCTTAAGGCCCACTGAGACACGGAGAAACGCGGCAACAGAAAACAAGGGAGCTTCTGTTGTTGTCTGCTTCTATTGAAATCAAACGGTGCAACGCCCAATACAGAGAAACGCGTGGGACCGAAGCAGGAATTTCCGTGCCAGAAGTTTGCAGGGTATCTTAAAGGTTATCGCCCACTGAGACGCCGGAAACGCTTCTGTTGCCGTGCCTCAGCGTGCGTCAAGCTTAAAATGGGAGAGAGAGATTGATTGAGTTGGTGTTTAAGTCCACTTTATGCACAGTAAGGTTAATCGGGACTGGACCTACAGCTTAAAGTGGGATCGGAACCACTGTGTGCCTCTACTGGGTACGGGAGAGAGAGAGTTGATCAGCGCCGGATAAACGTTGTACAGTAGTACACAAAAGAACCAACAATTAGTACATAAACTAATAAAAACAAGTGACAAAAACAAACGTACGCTTGGCAAAGTTGTAGCGATGTTACTCCTACAACTTTTACTTCGCAACTGAGGTTGTTGGCACTCATCGAGCCACACACCCCCGAAGACGATTGGTGGGGACAGAAGGTGCTATGTAGTCCAGCCACCAGTTGGGCCTGTATAATAATGATGACGGCGACGTCAGTTCGAGAGGGTCGGTGCAAGGGAAAGTCGTAAGTGTGGTTGATTTAAAATGAACACCTCTGCTCTGATCCAGTGATTTATCCACACACACCCCAACACCCTCCCAAATTTTGACGAACAGAAAAGTGGAACACCCCTTGCAGGGGTGGTGTAAATGTGGATCTTTATATGAACAATAGAATGACAACACCTCAACATAAAGGAATCATTTGTATAGCTACAAGGAGCGAAGTTCAATTCAAAAAAGGAGGGTGGAATGTTCAGCATGGTCATTTCCTGGAAACACCAGGCTCCCTTAATAAGGCTTCGGTCAGCTTTAGGGAAGGGGCACTGCCATCTGGAAAATGTCAAACTGACCTCTCGCCCTCCATCCAGGGAGACATACCGCACACAGTGTTGACAGTTCAGCGTTTGAATACCTAAATAAATATTTCTTAAATACGTTACAGATTTGTAAATTCAACCCCCGAGTCAATGAAATTTATATTTCGTTGCATTTTCCTTTCGATTCCGTCATGTGAAAAATGTACGATAAAAGTAAGGGAAGAAATTCAAAGATACAGGTTTGACTCCTCGTAGTGAATTGTGTTACTATGGTTAGCAACACTATTTTCTGTAACTTGGGCAAGATGGATGATTTTGGAGTGGTAAAAAAGAGAACAGTCAAATGGCTTAGAACTTAGGTCAGTCTTAGTGTAGCATGTCATTTCGTGTGTTGTCGTTCTGCTTAGTGTAACAATGTCTGAAACTTTACTACAAAACTGGCTGAAGAAGGTAGAGAAAATGAAACCAGACAGAAAGAAACCGAAAGTGGTGAGTAGAAAAGCAGTGACACTATATGTAGGTACAATTTCTTTCAACGGATATTCATAAAGTACGAATATAAAATTTACTGACCGAGTATTCGATATAAAACGGCAAGTAAACCATGAAGAACCTAAGTGATTCATTCACGTCTATAGTTGATGCATGTAACCATTTTTGTGGCTCCAAGAGTTCTTACCTTTGTAAAATAAATTATATATTAGAAAGGGAGTTGTAAACGGAAGGAGGGGGGGGGGGGGCGTTTGGTCGCGCGTGGTTTGCCTGGTCGCAAAGCACAAATGGGCTGCCGAACAAGCAAACCGATATAAATAGAAAAGCGTAGTGCCCTGTGAAATTACTGGCACCCTATTGAATTAAAGTTATTGTCAGTTTGCAAAGATATTGTAAAAATTGTCTTCCTCTTTCTATCTAGTCTGTTCCCTGACATAATGACATTTAATTTTTTCCAACTTTGCAGAAGAACAAAGGAAGTATAAGGAATTAAATATAAAAATAAATTTTATTTACATTAAGTCCCAAATTTGTATTAGACCCCAGGCGCACCAGTGGGGACACGACGGTGCTTGTCACTGCCTGCTGGAAAACGTGGAGAGAAAATATTAGCTTGTTTCATTGTGCTCTTTGTGTTGCAAAGTGAAATAAATGCTATTCAGTTTCTAAATAATCGAAAATACAAGCATTACATCAAATTAGAAGTGAAAATTCCTTGTCTTCCCTTTGCAGCTAACATGCCATGCGTTTATTTGCACATGTTATTTCGTTTTATTTTAAGGCAAAGAGGCACAATTCCCTAGAGTCTCTCGTTCAGTATTTGAAAGATAAACTCTGAACAGCGCCAAGCGTATTTTCCAAAGTTTTGTAAGGGTATAAGACTTCAATATCAAATTCCTTGACCGATTCCATTCAAAAGCAATACCAGGCAGTGGCGTGCGGTGATAAATCAGGCAGGGGAACAGGTCACCTGCACTTGCTCCCCATCGCATGGGTGTCTTAATATAATACAATAGATCAAGTAAAATTCAACCCTTATTGAAATGTCAGAAGTGACAAACATGAGGCACGTTAAAATTATATGACAATAATAATTTTAAAGCAAATGTGATATAATATAAAGAAAACATTAAAAATAAAATTGTTGATGGGCAACAAAGAAAAATTTGATAATATAAATTTATGAGTCATCAGAGAAAGAAAATAATATTTTGTCGTGACCTGTTTCATCTCTTTATTCGTAGATTAAGTTGACGTTTTTTCATAGAGTTGAGTATTCTTGTAATTCAAACTTTCTCAATCCAATAATGGCACACAGATGGTTGAGTTTTTCATGACGTTCGCTAGATTAGTCAGGGTGGCTACTGTAGGACCATAGTAAAATTCAAGTATAATTCCCGGTTTTCAAAGCGAACTTTACAAAAATTCAAGCAGATGTTTTCTCTATTTCAAACTAAGGTTTTACAGTCTCTCACCACCCACACACATACACACAAACAAATACTTATATTAACAATATATGGTTTGTGCGATTCCAATGAATCCAATAATTCTAATTCACTTGGACGGTACATATATATAATTTAAGGTGCGGAGTTTACATTTGTCATTTCACATAGCTACTCGGCAGTGGCGTGCCCAAGGGGGGGTTGGTAGGGGTTATACCCCCCCCCCCCCCTTTGGCCCAATATTCCTAAAAAAAGAACGTCAATGGTAGGAAAATATGACAAAATGAGGACGGACTACCGAGAAAAAGTATAGGTAACCCCTCCCTTACAAAAATCCTGGGCACGCCACTGCTACTCGGGACTATAAATACATCTACAAACACAAGTCACATATGTTACGGGAAATAGTAATCTACGAAAAATTGTTAATTCTATAAGAATTTTAAATTTACCTAATCAACTTCAAGATATTTTATCTTGCAATAATCTTCAGTCTATCAGATGGATTGATCTTCAAAGAACACTAACAAAGCAAATGGATTGAGAGAATTCTGTTTTATTTTCCACGCAGCTTTATTTACCTTCCTCAATAAAAATAAAACCTAAACTGTGAAAAACTTGTTTCAGGTCATTAATAAATATGTATAAATTCAATGGAATTGGGATTTTAAAAAGTTGCAATTTTTCATGTCTATAGAGAAAATTTCAAGCAGAATTCACGCACAATTCCCGGAGCCAATAATTCACGCATAATTCCCGGAATTCAAGAAATTCCCGGTGAGTAGCCACCCTGTTAGTAGAAGTTGTTAATGTGACAAAACCCGACCTGTTCCAGACTCCCTTCTCTGGATTAAACAAGGACAACAATATAATTTGCCACTGGAAGAATATTCAGTTAATAATTTACAGAGTTGTAGTAACTCGTTTGAAAATGCTCTGTGTATGATTTCGTTTTAGTTTTTAATTCAGTTAGAATATGTGTTGGTTTGTTGTATTTTCTGCAAAGTTGAATGAACTAAAGGCTTTCGTCCTCAGCCGGTCGATCATACAACACTCGCACCATTCGCTTCTTGTCCTGCCACTGCATGCCTTGAAACTTTGGTCTTGGGGTTGGTGGAACAGGTGGATGTGAGCTGTTCCCTCGGAAGCTATTTCCCAGCGTTTAGCCAAGGCATTTAGCAGACGCTTAGACTGTAGAAGATGTTTCCAGTTCGTTATGAATGTCAGACGCAAGTTCTCAACGAGATTAGGAAGTTATAGACTTTCTACACTCAAATGTATCACTTGTGACGCGATTAAACTTCAGCACATAGCAAAAACTGGAAGAAAAGCGAATCCGCAATATCTCTCTGAGGGAACAGCTAGAGTGTTCAGCTTCCGTGGTGCCGTGGGGATCGTTTACGTTCGGGCGTGGTCGGAAATACTCGGCTTCAGACAGTAGAGGGCATGATACTAAGAGACCATGGTAGAGCATGGGGTGAGAACCATGATGCGTTGGGGGTAGATGACGTCAACAAACGTCCAGCCACGGTGAAAGATTTTCTTCAGTGTTACTTTTGGAAACGTTGATTTCGAGAGAAAAGTGTTCTTATTATGTTAATATAAATAATTTAAATAGCCCAAAAGCGCAGTAAGTAGGAGGGAACAGCCTGTTCCCTCTGTTCCATGGAGGGACCGCCACTGATACCAGGTATCTATAAAACGTGCATCCAAACTTCCGACTATATTTTAAAGTCTTCATGGCCGTGCTAGAGTTTCATTACTTTATTTTAGTTTTGTGAATCATTGTTTAAACAGAGATTTGAACACACTCGCAACATAGAATTATTATTATTATTATTATTATTTTATTATATATTCATATTTTCTAACTGAAGCTGGTCTCTCTGATGGCGCAGTGGTAGCGTCGTCGGCTTGTAATCAAGGGGTCCCGGGTTCGATATCCGGTGGAGGCACATAGTGGTTCGAATCCCACTTTAAACTGTAGGTCCAGTCTCGATTAGCCTTACTGTACATGAAGTGGACTTAAAAGACCAACTCAATCACTCAATAAATCTAACTGAAGGTAGAACAAGAGGGGGCAGGGGGCATGTGCTGAGGTAAAGAGGACACGGAAAGCAAGATTCTACAGAGTAAACGTACTGTGAAATGAAAGTATTGTCGCTATGCTTAATTAATAATATGCATTATCAGTTTGCAAATAAATAGTTCTAAAAATTTTCTTGCTCGCTTCGCTCGCAGTATGGTCGTTTATTTAAGAGTCATATTATATCTGTAGATACATGCACTTATTACTACTACTTCAGACAGGCAAGAGCGCACGCACCCATGCAATGCATTCTCGCCAATATTTCATCAATGAATTGGGCTGAGTTACACCTACGATAAGAACCATACAAATACAGTAAAAAAATATTGCGCAAGTGTTCCTAATTTCTTTATAACCAGCTGAAGAAATGAATGAAATAATCCCTGGTAATAATATGTTTAAATGTTGTAAGGTAGGTGTGCGCAATTTCGCCACGTTAAGCTTTGAACGACCGTTACAAATTCCTGATAAGTATGATGATAACGTCTGTACTGGAAATGGATAGTATATATGTTACGGTATGTGTGGGGAAAAAAACACGTTCATGCGCTATTGTTCAGGTACTTCAAAAGACAAAAGAAAAAAACCTTGCAACTGGCGAAATTGCATACACCCTGTACACAATTTTGCCACCCACTGTAAACAGAGGGGACAGGACAAACCGCGCTACAAAACAAACATATTTTCACCCCATGAATATAATGAAAAAAGTATAGATAGTAATGACATACATAATATACAGGGTGGGCCAAAAGTCCCTTACCACCCCTTGTAAAAATCGTTTTAGTGGAAATTGATGAATAACAACCATGTGTGACCACATTAGGCCTAGGGGGAAGTCATAAGGGGGGGGTGCCCTTGACGGCGGCCATCTTGAAAGCCGCCATCTTGGATACAAGTCCAGTTTTGTAAATAGGAAGGTAGGCATGCGATACATGGCGAAATTGCAAGCACTTCCAATGACTACACAAATGGGGTGAAAATATGACTCTCAATGTATACGACACAACACTACACATATCATTGTAGGCAGAAAGCGTTCGTCTTCACAATGCAATACTTGCTACATAGCTTCGAACCCTCCTTCCTGGACAAAAGGACCGCACTTTGTTGCTCTCGATCTTGAAAGCCGCCATCTTGGATACAAGTCCAGTTTTGTAAATAGGAAGGTAGGCATGCGATACATGGCGAAATTGCAAGCACTTCCAATGACTACACAAATGGGGTGAAAATATGACTCTCAATGTATACGACACAACACTACACATATCATTGTAGGCAGAAAGCGTTCGTCTTCACAATGCAATAGGCTGCCTGTCTTTTCCGTCTAGCTCCTCCCCATCAACATGAGACAAAACACGATCAGCGTGCGCTACCTACCTATACACTAGCACCATCTGCCGACTTAGGCCGACGTGTTGGGAAATACAGGTATCTGGCAGAATTGAAAACATGGCGAAATTGCGCACACCCACCTTATTTGTCACTGTCATGACTTGTGTTTGTCTAACGACTGATTGAATCAAGTACATTATTGAACATTATTGGAAAACAATACTTGAAAAGTTAGACTTAAATGTTAACATTACCACAAAAATCTATTTTCCAGCATTTGACATATTTTCTTCTTCTAAAACGTTACGTGAAGGGAAGGGAAACATCTATGAACAAATTGAATTAGGGCGAACATTTTAAAAACAGTCCAAAATATGCACATAACATCCCCAAACGTACACCCCCAAAAGTTTCCAACACTCCCCCCCCCCCCCCCCAAGGGAAAAATCCTTGATAAACCCCTGCTCTGATCACAGGTAGATCTGTAAATCAAGTGCATCAAGAATAGCCGCAATATATTTTCAGCAAGGAAGCAAGGTATTTAATTTCCAAAACATTACTACCAGACCCATAAATTAAAGTATAGGGGCGGTTGTCCGGGCGCCGAGACAAGGGGAGTACCAGACGAATAAAAAATGGAAAAAGTTTGATAAGTTGTAAACATCACGGTGCCCCGCGAAAGTATTGCCGCCCTATTAAATAAATATTATTGTCGATTTTTGACTGTACCAGAATTTGCAGTACATTTTAAACTTATTGCTTAAACTTTAAAAATATATATAAGTACTATTTGTTCGTTGTTATATATGTATGCTACTGTGTAATGGAGGAGTTTTGAAATTACAAACGGGCAAAACATTGTTTGTTTTAACCAATTATAATAAAACATTGTTTGTTTTAACCAATTATAATACATTACGTCCTAAGTGTTATCACAAAACCTGCGGGAAATATATCAGAGTGACGTGCTTCTCACGTCACGGAAGATTAGATTGGGATATCGATGAGATAGTAACTATGGTATCTTAATCAGGTGGGCTTGGATAATGGGCTTGTAATGCAGTGCTTTTAAAATGGCCCGTGATTGTTCTAATTTTTTGTTATTGTGTATTTTCCCAGTGTTGTTTTGCTACGTACAAGTAGATAGTTATGTGCCTGGAATGATTGGTAAGTCATATTACAGTTCTTTTAGTATCGACACATCATCAAAATTCAAAAAGTATTTGTTTCAATTGACAGTGAAGGCTCCAATATGGCTTACTTATGAAATGAAATCGTATTGTCATAGATACATACTAATCGCCCCCTTTGCTCGCCTGTTTAGAGAATACGAAGTTAATTTTGAAACATGCATAAAAGAATTTTGCCACAAACTTGAAGTTTCGAAAAATATTCTCGTTTGAGGGGAGTACTTAAGAGAAACAAGAAGACTTATGCAAGTCTAGGCGCCGACAAAACGCTTCATTTTCAGATAATTAATGTATCTTCTCAAGCAAATTGTAGATGGCGGCACGATATGTGTCTCCTTGCGCTTCAGACGGGCTCGTTTAAATACTTGTGGAATTATATATGCTTGACGTGCTGTTATTAAATTGCACTTTAATTTTGAGAAATTATGTCGCAAAATGATATATGAATAATCAATCATTTCTTTAAAACTAGGATTTTAAAAAAAAATATATGGTCTTTGACAACAGAAAAGGCATCAGAATGGACATTTCCACTCAATTTTTTTACAACAATTTTAAAAACTACACCCTGGAAAAATGGCCCCTGCAAGTTCTCGCGTTTCTCTGCGTCCAGTTTAAGGCAGAAATGAGACGTCCAAAGTTGCGAGGCCAGCGTTGCGCTGAAAACACGCCGCCGCCATGTTAATACGTCACGCCTTAGGGAGAGCTCGTTTGTCGTCTGCTTCGAGCGTCCAGTTTACTGCGGCTAGCCCGCGGTGAGCGAACATATGCAGCAGTTTTACAAATCTGTACAGATTTAAATAATGGAAGAAGGAGCGATAGTGGAAAGGAAAGCTATGCTTTGTAATGATCATTCTTCCATGAAATATCCCTGCTGCTCACATGCAAGATAAATGAAAGGGTTCTGCTGCGTGCGTGTTCTCAGGTCATGCGAAAAATATTGCTTGTGAAATTGGTTGATGACCACACTTTCAAAAATATATATATTTTAAACTTATAATTATCGAAATTTACCGTAACCTATGTAGTGCAAAATAAGAATTTTCACATTCTTCACTTTATTTATAAAGCCTATTTTACTTTATTTTCCATAAAGAAAATTTCAGCTTGTGTTTCATTTCTGTTGCGCAAGTTATGATCAAATATTCTTGGGCAATTAAGAGAAAATACACTGATAAGATTACATCAGTTGCACAGTACATATTAATACTTAGTTTATGTATAATTATTACAAGGAAATAATATGTATAACCAAGGGCGTATTTAAGGGGGGTTTCACCCCCCTTTGGTTCAGTAAAATTGCCAGAGTTACCTGTTCATCTGCTTGTTCATAAAAATTTCTTCGGACTTATTTTATTCTCTTAAATTAGAGACGTAAGACGGGATACGTAATTCCACACACCAGATGGGACTGCAGACCAAATGTCTGCAATTTCCTGATAGTTTCGGAATTTCTGCGATAAGAAACTGCATTGAGACTGTCAAATCAGTTATTTTTTCCCCCTCGAGTTATCTTAAAGATATTTGGTTTTTAAAAACGCAGTGACACAAGATGAACAGAAAACTATCAATAGTAGCGTGACTTCGTGACTACATACACACAACTTTGTCGGGTCCAGCACCCCTGCTCCCCAACAAGCTTCCGGCCAGCAGTGTCCTGGATTTTCACTTACAAAATAAAGCAACCCTAATCATAAAAAAAGGCATCTTCGTCCAGACATTACATATTTTTTAGATTAACATAATTTGAAAAATCATATTTGAAGAATCATATTTGGCCTAACTACACTAGGGTTACAGAAATAGGACTTCGGATCCTATTTCAGTCGTCCAAAAATGTTTTTCTCTCGTTTCAGGGATGGTTCAAATATATTTGTTTTTTTTTTTATTTCTTTACTACAGAAAGGACGTTGAAGAGGTGATGAACTGATGATGATTCGAATTGAGAATGGGCAGTAAAAACGTAGTCGAAAGAAGGTGAAGTTGCAAATAAAAAGCCGTTAAGGCCTAAAAAAGACCAATAAGCCAAAAAACGCCGAAAAAGGCAAAAAAGGACAAATAAAACCCACCTTTTTCTGGCCTACAATGCCTCAAAATGAACATATATTATGTTGGGCCTCGTCTTCGGACACTAGGAAAGAAAAGGATTTTTCCTCAACTTCCGAGCCCTACTTATCATTATAAATACAAATTAAAAACCTTTCTTAATATTTTTTTTTGACTCCTCGTTTTAACGGTACGAGCCCTCGAAAAGTGAATATTATCCTGCTTATATATGCAAACCAAACCGCAGATTCAGAATTACCAGAAATGAACTGGCGTTATAATTATTATACACAAAATTCATGATTTATCTGAGGAAGTCGCATGTTCTAGGTTTGACTCTCGACCTGGGCATGACTGTTCCCTTGTGCGTGACATTTCATTGAACTGGAAATTGTTACACGGGAGGATGTTTGCTCGAGACTTTGGGGACAACTAGGGGGATGCTTATATTGTTAATGTTAGTGTTGCTCACGAGCGAGACATTTCCCGTCTCGTCTCATAAAAGGAGATGGGACAAAGAACTAGTAATGTTTTCGAAATGAGATGGGAAAGAAGAAAAAGTTCGTTTCGTATCGTGGCAGGTTGGGTGATACTTAGATTGTGCTTGTTTGTGGTGGTGATATAGTGTGTGTGTGTGTGGGGGGGGGGGGTGTCCTCCTGCACCCCGACTTCGAATACTGCTTGTAGTCATTCATCTTCATTGTAGCGATTAGCCAAAAGTGGGAAGAAATGTGATGTTAGAGAAGATACATACTAAATTAACCATGCGTTCTCATCGTTGCGGTTAAACAAAGTGACGGAATAGCGACATAAAAGTAGGCTAAATACAAAAATTTGCAATATATATATTAACTGAAGAAAACTGTCATTTACTGCAGGAAATTTAAAAACTCACCGTACCTTTTTATACCGTATCACCTCTTATATTGCAGAAATTGGCGTGTAAACCAGTGTGTTTTAAAAGTATGATCTTAAAATTTGTGAAGAAAATATTATGACGAAAATAATTGTAGTAATTCCAGAAAAGGCATTCCTATAACATTAAGTTCTTGCCAGTCAGAACTAACCTATGTATTCGCAATGAACAAGGCTGTTCACGTGTTCAGCCATTGACTGTTACAAGGTTTGCTTTGTCACCCTAATGGGAAAACCCTATACCGAGTGGCTGAATTATAGTAAATATTACTATACTGCTAGGGCATAATTCATCTCCAAGAAATGGAGCACAGATTTTTGCACTGGAAGTTACAAGATACTTGTTTTACGCAGTAACAAGTGACTGCTGTCGCTTCCGCGGCTCATGCTAAGTTGACGGGACGAGCAGAAGCCCCGCCTGCACGCATTTCTATGTGATGACGTTAGAGGACCTCGTGTCTGTGGAGAGGACGTTTTCAAATCCGTGACGTAGGAGGTGAATTTCAGCGGTGTTTGAAGGCGTGTTTCTCGAGAACCAAAACAAATATCGCCGAGATATTTTGCTCATCTCATGTTTGTGTCATTATCTGTAAAATGAATGAATTTAAAACATTTTTCATGTCAAAGTGGAAATGTCCATTAAAAAGAGAAACTTAAAATTTGCATAATGTTTGTTTACGTCACTTGCATTTTTTACAGTATTTTATTGTAGTGAGTTGGCGCGTTAAAGAATAATATTTTACTATATTTCACTGTATCCATGAATTTTATTTCATTGCATTATTATATTGCAATGTTTATGATATTGTAAACACATATTGACATGTCCGATATCACAGCATGTGAATGCAAACAAGTGATTCGTGGACGAAATAAATCTATTTATCTATTCATAATAATTAAGTACGACTGTACTTACATTTTCATGGTTGTTGTTAATAATCGACTTTTCTACATGTCACACTTTTCGACGTGGTTAGTAAAAAAGTGGTCCCCCTGTTCTAGAAATTTGTCAAGAATAATTATTTTTAAAAATCTGTTTCAGGTCTCGCATCTTCTAGGGCGTTCATATTTACAGAAATTATAATTTGAAAAGTGTTGTAACAAAAAATAGGAGAAAAGTAGAAGGGGAAAATGTCTTCTTAATACAAAGGAAGCGTATGTTAACATTAAATTATTGGAGAGGACATACTGTATAATAATAAATATCATTGGCGTACGACATTCCTTTCTGCATTATTGGGAGCAGTGATTTATCCACACACCCCTAAAATGCTTTACAAAGGCCCAATTTTTTGGCCAGGATCTTAACTAGGCTGGGGTAGCCGGGTCCCCCGATCTAAAGTGTCCCCAAAAGGGGTGACGTGTGAGGCCCAACGCCGGTGGTTTCGTTTGGATGGATGCAGTAATTATGCCACAATTTCCCATTATGCTGAGCAAAGAATGCAATCTTTTCCTGCCTTTCGCTTTTTTTTCTGGGCCAAAGGGGGATGCGTTATGTGTGTTGCCTAACTCAACGGTGATGGCAGAACTTTCTATTTAAGAAGTTGCTATTGAAGTCGATTGATGGCCGTGGAATTGGGCAACACGCGTAAAGTAATGCAGGAAAGTGAGTATTTCAGGATGTATATGCCCTATTTTTATTACCAGTGACTGTATAGTCCTCGCGTTTACTTCTTTAACGTCGCAGAACTGAAGAAAGCCGCCGCCACGAACGTGGGTGGGGATAAACAGCGGGCGAGCTGTTTTCGTCCAATCACACTCAACCCTCAGCCAATGGGCGCAGCTGTCATTCTGCTCGTCTACTCCACGTGAAGTCTCAGTCACATGACTGCAGATACACTGTTGCCGTACTTTGCAACTTCAATGTGGAGACGTGGGAAGGTGCTCGTGCGCGGAGGGACAAGGTGGCGTAGAGTAGATGTGTGGCAACACTGTGCGTTGAATGTGATTGTTGCAGCTGGTGGGCGCGCTCCGTGGACTTCAAAGCCAGCCGGTCGTTAACGTAGCTAGTGCGTCGACTATACCTTACTGTTCCTTTCACAGCAGCAATGACAGAGAGATCGTTTCGTAAATTTAAAATTATTTGGAAACCTATTTACACAGTACTAGGAGTCAGAAACGTCTTAGTGGTCTGGCTTTATTTTCAACTGAAAATGACAGAGCCAAATAGAATCAAGTTTAAGAAAGTAATCGATGCTTTTGCGCAGGGACGGCGCCAGGGGTGGGCACGGGTGGGCAAGCGCCCACTCAAAAATTCCTGTGCCCACCCGATTGCCCACCCAATCAAATCCAATAAGTACATATACTTGGAGATATATGAATAATTCGATAAATAAGTGTATTCTGGTGTTCATAACATGTACTATATTTTACTTGTGAATATTATCTATGCTAGAAATATTCATATCTTATCAACCGATAAAAAGCCAATTTTGTCATTATAAAGTGAAAGTAAATACTAGAGCTATTGAAACAAAAACTGTGATCAAATGAATCCTTCCATGAATAAAAGCAGTTAGTAGGCTTTGGAGGTTCAAAATTATGCAGGGTATGATCAAGATTAGATCAGAATTTAGGTTGAACTTGTGGACTGCAGCTCCGAGCCTCCACATTACGTATATAAATTCCGGCTTGGGTATGGTTAAAATAATATCCAAATAAACAAATAAAAACATCATCTTAGCGTTACTTCCTCCGGCAACACAATACATTAGTTTGATTTTTTAATTATTATTATTAGAATAATTTAATCAAGAAGACTTAGATGGGCAGGCCATGTGACACGAATGGCAGAGGAAATGAACAGTTTACACGTTTCTTGTTGGGAAACCTGATGGTAAGAGACCAGTAGGAAGGCCAAGACGAGGATGGAGGATAACGTTGAGAAGGACCTAAAATAAATCGGCAAGGATCGAAATCATTGGATTGATCTTAACCCGAATAGGGACAGATGGAAGGCTTCTGTTGCTGAAGCCATAAACCCTCGGGTTTAATTATGCTAGAGAGTATAATATAGTTTTAATTAGCTCTGCATTAAAATTCCAGAAGTGTCCCTTTTTTATTTCATTACAATTTTTATATATTTGTTATCTTCAAATATCAATATGGTATGCGAAATATCAACTTTATATTCATTCTACTAATAAGAAGAAATCATAATAATCACTACAATACTGCAGTTAATAAATTTTAATAAACCAGTTATGTATGGAAAAAGCTACACAATTATTCAATTGCTAATGAGTGGCTTATCCTATTTAGAAATCCTCGTTCCACACATAAATTTTGCCACATGAATCAGCCGAAAATGTCAACAGAATCGGTAGATGCAGCTCAAGTATCCAGAAGACGATTTTATTAGTTTGTTTTTAAATCCACTTTTATGCTCAGATAGGCTAATCGGGACTAAACCTACAGTTTAACGTGGAACCGTGTGCATTGTGCTTCCACCAGAGGAGGGGGGAGTGGAACACAGGACGTCTTCATTATAATGCGACAGCGTTATGCCTTTGGGGAAAAATATACAGAAAGAACTCGCACCAAACGTGGCATTTTATCACCACAGAAGATGCGTCCATTTTAGGAGGGTGATTGCCTGAGACAAATATTTGAGACTTTCGGAAAACAGCATCATTGTTCACGGAATTAGCTGCCTTGACTTGATCCACTAATGAAACGCTGTGCAATTGAAACTACCTTCTCGATTTTCTAAGAGGTATGAACTAATGCAACTCCATTTTTGGAAGAGTAAGTTGTGGTTGATTTTTTATATTTAACCTTTAAAGAGCCGAGCCGGTTTTCGAAAGTAACCCCCTCTCGCGGCGGCCTTTGCGCGCGATTTTTAAATTTTTACACTTATTTCAGAAAAACGTTATATCTCTGAGACTATTTGAGCAATCTACTTTGGATAAATTTTGTTTGAAAACAAAAACATCGGAGCAGGCGACCGTGTACAATTTAGAAAACCCAAGTGAAAAAAACGGGGTTGGGAGGTGCCAAGTTCCCAAATTTCAATGAAAAACAAATCTGGCGTTCGCCCCCTCTTTTCCCGTTATTTAGGAAAAAGGACGCAAACTTTTGCATTGTTTTCAAAGAGTAGACCTTTTGAAACAAAGTGAAACTTGTTTCAAGTTCTAGTTCTCATACAAGCTGAAATATGACGCAATATGTACAATTTTCATTTTGGCTAAAAATAGCTAATTTGCATATTAGAGAAAGGGGGAGGGGGTGGGTTTAATTCCACATGACATTTCAGTCTTATCTCAACATCTGTCAGCGTTTACAACCTCACATACAAGTATGAAGGTCCTAAAAGCACGTGAATGTTGTAATCGGCACAATGGGTCATATATGACCCATTGGCTGTTTAAAGGTTAAAGTCATTTTTCTGCTAATTTTGATAATGATGACGGTAAGGTTCAATGGTGATTAGATTCAAGTTAGGAAGGGGCGAAAACAAACACAAGCTGACACTCAAAATACAAACCCTCATAAATTATTACTATGACAGTAGTTCCAAGCACCAGGGACTCGTTGCCCTGAAAGAATAAAGTTTCCAGGGTATGCTGCACAGGATAGAGGTTGACATTCTAGTGTGTTCGAAATGGTCACGCCATGCAACCCAAGTCATTATAAAAAATATATGAATTATTACTGGCACGGTGATCAACTTCGATGAATTCCTTGTCCTAAATCATTTTGTTACCTCAAAATTATGTTCATGTAACCAACCATACGTGTGTTGCTTCACCCGTATTAGTAACATGAGAGTTCAGAAAACAAATAGCAACTTAGCTAATAATCTCTTCAATTCTGAACAGATTTTTTGATCTTACTTGTTTGTGAGTGATAGATATTCTGTCAAAATAGCCTTTCATTAGCCTAGGAATACTTCATGGAAAATGAACAAAGAATCTGATTTCGGTGTGTGTTTTAAATCATTCCTCATAAGAAGGTGCCAGCGATTAGGAGGAGCGAGAAGTCCCACCGCCACATTTTGCCACTTTTTGCCCCCGCACTATGGTCTCTTTATGCTAAGCCTTTCCTACCAAGAAAAGGTATATTGTCCTTGCCCCTCAAATGTTGGCACCCAATAGCCGCTACTACAAACATTCAGTTAAAATTTCTCAGTTGTACAAACCTTGTAAGCTAAGAAAAGTGACCCCCAAGGAGTAAGAAAACTCTTTCAGTCAAAAACTCATACGATGAAAATACTATGCTCAGGAACATGCATTTAAATTACGAGAAACTTCACGATTGTCTACCGTCGCACTTTCTATCATTGACGTCGAATACATAAAATCAAGTATGTGCCTTGTATTTGCAACACAAGCTTAAACCTAATTCACATTTATTTCACTGTATTAACATGCATGATAGAATGTGATTTAGAATATATGACTGGGGTATGGCTGCAAAAAAAAAAAAAAAAAAAGGTAAAGTGCTTAAGGTGGCCGCGGTGGCTCAGTCGGTAACGCGTCTGACTACCATGCTCAAGGTCCCGGGTTCGATCCCCGGCCGGTTCAAATCCGGGAACTTTTCTAACGGTGGAAGCGGCCCCGGCGCCCACCCAGCGTCGAATAACATGGGTACCTGGGGGAAACCCTGGGGGGTAAAGGCGGTCAGGGGCGTGATGCTGATCACATCACCCCCACTCACGACCGGATCAAGAAAGTGTGGGGCGTTACCCCCACACCCCCTATACGCCTTCATGGCGTGGTGCTATGCACAGGGGAACACTTTACCTTTTTTTACCTTTTTAAAGTGCTCCCCTGTGCTTAGCACCACACCATGAAGGCGTATAGGGGGTGTGGGGGTATGGCTGCGCATGGGTAAACACTTCCTTGAAATAATTGTGTCCATCAGAGACAAAGCGAAAGGAAATGGAACAAGATTCGACAATAGATTAGAAAAGAATAAAGAGGAAAACAAGAAAAGGAAAGGGAAAAGAAGTAAGAGGAAAATCTGGAGTGTGAGAGAGAGGGGGATACATACGTCTTACGTACACATACATGGTCTTACATTTATACTGCCCACCCTAATATATCAATAAAGAGCTTCTGCCCACCCGGTCGGAAATTTCTGGCGCCGCCCCTGCTTTTGCGTAAATGATAGTAAATTAATCTATAATGTTATCGTAATCATTAATCTTAATTGTTAATGAGTATAGAATTTATTTCACAGTATCTATTTTATTAGTTGTTTTGTACTATTCGTCTCTAGCATTTATAAAAAACAAACACTTGTTTAGTTATAACAAAGATAATTATATTTGCTTATGCGTTATGTGCTAACTCTTCGCGATAGCAGAATTTTGTATTAAACAAAGTTGCTATTGAAGTCGGCTGATCGCCGTAGAATTGGGCAACACAAACATCGCATTTTTTTGTATACGTATATCCAGCCACTATAATACTGTAGCAGTAACTGGGTATATACCCACTATGGTAGTCTGCCATGGAGCCCCCATGAGTCTCGTTACGACCCGTACATCGCCGTAAAAAGGAACCTACACCCCCAAAATGAAAAACTCTGGATGATCCCCTGTTGGAGAGTTTCTCCGATTCTGATACCCGCCTTTGAGTTCCAACCAGAAATAACCTAAAACATAGTGCAGGTAGAATCTACATGTTTGAACTGTGAGTCTACGGCAGCTGAAAATGACCCAAATGACAGTGTTTACTGTTTAGTGCTCTTTGTGCATAAATATGCTCTATTTACGCCGTTCGAGCTACCCCTGCATTTGAACTTTAACATGTTAATTCTTAGTTTCGCAAGAATGTCATTTTCGGAAACTTATGAATTGCTACATTAGCTAAAAGGTTTACGAAACATTTTTGTTACAGCTCACTTCGGTGAAAATAACGTTTGAACTTGGGGTAATCAACTGACGGACGAAATTTGCCAAAGACTAGGGTGATCATACGACCTGTTTTGACAGGGACAGTCCCGTTTCAGAGTTATGTCCCGGTCGTCCCGTCGATATTATTAAAAACCTCTATTTGTCTAGGAGTTAGCTTGAAAACCAAATATAAATTCGAGAAGCTTGAAAACCAAATATAAATTCGAGACATTTCACGTTAAAAAGAAGTTGTATTGCTTTGTGTGCGTTCCGTTATCTGTAGAGCAGTGAATAAGCATCGCCTACATGAGTTTCAATACGAACTTACAACAAAAATGTAAATTTCAGCACCTTGACTCAAACTCCAAAGACAAATCTCGCGTTGTGTCAGATATGTAGGGCTAATTTTTCGGGAAGTTTTATGAGGTGAAGTATAAAGCTGCTCTCATTCACTGCTCTACAAATATTGGGTTGGTGCGAATGAAATGTCCGGCCCAGGTGCGTCATTGCCAAAGGCCAAAAAAATCAAAAGTACAATACCTGGTTAATCAAAATAGTCGCCGTCTGCAGCCACACACTTTTGTCATCGCTCAGCCAACAATTGGATTTCATGGCGAAAGAAGTCTGGAGTGTGCGACGCAAAGATCTCCTCCACGGCATGTTGCACCGCTCGAACATCAGCAAAGTTCTTCCTTATCAGGAAGTGATCGAGATGCCGAAAGAGATGGTAGTCAGTGGGAGGGAGGTAGGGAGAATATGCTGGATGAGGAAGGGTTTCATATTGCAACTCATGGAGAGCCTGCACCGTCCTTTGCGCGACATGTGGGGAGCATTGTCGTTCAACATGAGGACACCATGTCTGTGGACCATTTCTGGATGCTTGCGGAGAAGTTTGCGGTGCATTTCATGGAGTTCAGCACTGTAACGATCTGCAGTGATGGTTTCACCTCGCCTGAGAAAGACATGATGGATCACACCCACCATAGACCACCATACCAGCAACAACACCTTCCGTGGGTGGAGAGGTGGTTTCGGAAACAGCCCTGGACGTTGATCACGACCCAACCATTGTCCTGACCGTTTACGATTGTCATAGCAGATCCATTTTTCATCTGAAGTGACAATCCGATGCAGGAAACCATCCCGGTTATTCCTTACACTCAGAGAACTGCACACCTCCAGACACGCCGAGTCTTGTTGACCGGTGTCAATTCATGTGGTACACATGAGTCCAAATTTTTCACTTTACCGATCGCACGGAGCCGCCGAACGACAGTGGTATGGTGTATGCCTAACTCGTCTGCAATGGCCTGACCGGAACACTTTTCTGAGGGTCCGCTTCTACGGGGTTCCTGATGAGCTCATCCGAACATGATGTTGGTTGATGACTACGGGGTTAATTTTGCAATGCTGTGTCACCGGAATGAAACTTGACAAACTAGCAGCGAATGGTGCGTTCATTTACCATTCCTGGCCTAAATGCACTGTTAGTGTTTTTGGTGGCTTGCTGAGCAGAATGTCCCAGTTTGAATTCGTAAAGACAAATCACTCGCAATTGTGTGTTCTCCATGGTGCACTTTCAGACGACCCTGTCCAGCAACACACTGCCTCCTGACTATCTGGGTGCTTCAGCCTGTTTGCTGGACATATACAGAGTTTATGACGTTAGACCTGTGACCTCAGTCAATCCCCGTGTTGTGTTGTTGAGGTGAGTTTCCCACCAGACGTCAAAGCGGACATTTCATTCGCACCAACCCAATACTTCTGGCATTCCTCAATGTCAACATAGTACGAACATCAAAGCTGAAGGACCAGAAACGTTATGTGAGTTACACCGAGTTTGAAAAAGGGAGATCATATTTGTATGAATCATTTATGAGATCCATATTTTAATAAATATTAATAATACGTTAATGATTGATAACAATAATTTTATAGCCGGACCCTGTGGCCAAGTGGTTAGCACATCGCGCTGCGACGCCAAGGATCCCGGGTTCGAACTTGGGCTTGGTTGTTTGTGAATGTCCATTCATCAATTTCATCTCTAATCCCCATCTTCGCAAATTAGCCAAGATGCACAAAACGCGAAGTTTGAGTTTGAGTTTGTGTTTTAAGTCCACTTTATGCACAGTAATGCTAATCGGGACTGGACCTACAGTTTAAAGTGGGATCCGAACCACTATATGCCTCCACCGGGAATCGAACCCGGGACCCCTTGCTTACAAGGCGACGACGCTACCACTGCGCCATCGGGGAGGCACTACAAAATGCGAAGTAAAATGAACTCAATCAATCAATAATTTTATAATTAGGAATAACAGAATTTTCAGGAGGGGTGTAAACTGACCTCCTTCGATGAATACATTTAGAATGTTCGAAAATACTTCGTAACATATAATGTTGATGTGGAAAAATCACGTTTTTAGGCAGAAATTTCAATTCGGAAGCATGGGAAACATCGCACCGCAAATGTCGAAGTGATGCAAGAACTTGTTCAGTGCAACATTTTTTTCACCAGATGTGTGCGGACTGCTTCATCCTTTCCTATCGCCTTTGCTGATTAAAGCTGCGGTGATAACGATAAGAAGTATGCACAGGGACTTATTTTTACATTATGTCAGAGGAAGCTTGAAGTGTGTCCTTTTCTTCTTTCTTTCTTAAGATAGCCAAAACAACACGATTATAAAGGACATAAATTTGAACGGCCACAATTTACAATGGAATATTACAATGAAGTGACCCGGCCTGACATGGGTGTTCTTTGTGAGTGTCCCTTCATCATACCATCTCTCATCCTCACCGTCGCGATTAGACAAAAGTGGCAGAAATCGATGTAAAATAACCAAATAAATCAATCATGCAACTGAATATACGAGGGCGCACTGAAAAGTAATGCGTCCTAATTTTTTTGTTACTGTTAAACGCACTTTGGATTTTGAGCAACCATGCACTGTACTCATCAGACTTTCCCGCTTCTCCATTGCACGTTTCATACTTCTATCGCCAGGGGTAGCTGAACTATAGCGAAGAAAATGAAGGCATGAAACCATACTGTGTCGGTGTTGAAGCAGTGTAAGGTGATCGAGTTTTTAACCGCAGAAAATGTGCCCTCAATGGACATTTCCACTTTGACATGAAAAACATTTTAAATTCATTCATTTTACGAATATGACACAAATATGAAATGTTTAAAATATCTCGGCGATATTTGTTTTTGTTCTCGAGAAACACGCCTTCAAACACCGCTGAAATTCACCTCCTACGTCACTGATTTGAAAACGTCCTCTGCACAGACTAGAGGTCCTCTGACGTCACCACGTAGATATGCGTGCAACCGGGGCTTCTGCTCGTCCCGTCAACTTAGCATGAGCCGTGAAAGCGACAGCAAAGACACTTGTTACTGTGTAAAACAAGTATCTTGTAACTTCCAGTGCAAAAATGTGTGCTCCATTTCTAGGAGATGAATTATGTCCTAAAAGTGTATTTACTATAATTCAGCCACTCGGTAGAGGGTTTTCCCATTAGGCTGACAAAGCAAAACATGTAACAGTCAATGGCTGAACACGTGAACAGCCTTGTTCATTGCGAATACATAGGTTGGTTCTGACTGGCAAGAATTTATTGTTATAGCAATGCCTTTTCTGGAATTACAATTATTTTCGTCATAATATTTTCTGCGCAAATTTTAAAATAACAATACGTTTAGAACACTCTGATTCACATGCCAATTTCTGCAATATAAGAGGTGATACGGTATAAAAAGGTACGAGGAGTTTTTTTTTAATTCATCGGAGAGTTATGGCTTAGTTATGGGATGAATGTGTAGGCGGTGCGACGCTGGGCTGTTCGTGCTCGTGATGAAAACCCCAGCCGATGAACTCCCAACGTGTGTGACAAAGAACGGAGTGGAACGATCTTCTTGGACATTGAAGGTGTAATGCACTTGGAATTCATGCATAAAAGCCCGACCATAAATTCCGACCAATACTCTTAAGACTAACACAACTGAAGGCAGGCACGAATTCGTAGAGTTCATCCTGATATGGAGCAATATCTCCTTCAGCACAACAATGCTCGAACTCGTAGTCTTGGTTTCACTGTCGTAAGTCATCCACCATACAGTCCGGATCTGGCTCCGTCAGATTTTCACGTGTTTCCAAAGCTTAAGGAACACTTGAGAGGAGTTCACTTTGATTCTGATGATTCAGTGCAAACAGAAGCGAGACTGTGGCTTATCGAGATCGCCAATTCTACAGTGATGGCATTAAGGGGACAGTTACAGTCTCGCACCATTTGTTCATTTATCTCAGCATCGTCCGAATGGACACTTATATGCGTAATCCTTATAGGGAATCAACTTCAAGTTACGGCTAATCAAATTGAAGTTCCGACTTTTAAACCTATCAATTACATGTTCAAACTGTCCCCTTCCCGTTGATTTATTTTTCTATGCCATCGGATATTCCCAAGAGAACAAATAAAATAATACTCCCATGAGCGTAATGCATTTCTCCTTGCCTCCTACAGCCATCCTGGCAGTGTTGAAAAACGTGATGGCCATGAAAGAGCTAAATTTCACCTTAAATGGAGTTAAAACTTACTTTCAAGGAGCTAGATTTACGAAGGCTGGATATAGTACCTCCTAGGATAATTTTAGTTGTCAAGGAGGTGGGGGCCGCTGATATTACCATTACCTTTAAAGCAATGCAATTTATTCTTAGTTTTCACCATCTAGATCTGGAGGCATCACCCATCTCAATAATCCACCGATGGTCGTATGAAATCGAAAATAAAGTATTCCCAGACATTACATAAAAGTAGCTGGGGAGATAAGAGGGGGTGGGGTGACGTAGCCAATATGACAATATCACGTCACGTGCAAAATGTATATATATGGCAAAATTTGGTCTGTGTGGGCCGGAGCCAGTGATGGCATCATAGTGGGGCACGGAGGGCGGGCGCCCCAGTTCGCAGCCAAACGAGTCCACCAAAGAGCCAGATCTGGCTCCAAAAGAGCTAAGTTGGCAACAGTGCCGCAGAGGGAAGAGCCTTACGGAAACTGTACCTCATGCACTTAAGAACCTGGTCTCTCGTTGGCAGACAGTTGATCGCCAGGGTGATTATGTGGAAAAGTAATTGTGTAGATGTGGACAATAAAGTTCTAGAAAGTTACCTGCATTTTTTTCATTCAAATAAATTCAACCATTTTCCAATAATAAAATTAGGAGTCACTACATTTCAGCATGCCCCCGTATATGCATTTATATTAATGGCTCGTGCAAAAGTATAATCTTTTATGAATACACTTGTCACAATTTGATTTGATTTTTGTTTTTTAGCCTCACTTCTCTGCCACTTCTGGGCTTCAATACCCGGATGAGACACATAATGGTATGGATCCCACCTTAAACTGTAGGTCCAGTCCCTATTAGCCTTTCTGCGCATAAAGTGGACTTAAAAACAAACTCAAACAAACATGGGGTGTCAATTATACATGTCTGTCGTGTGACCAGAGGCGTCGCCTGAAGGGGGTTCACAGAGCACACAAACCTCCAACCGAAAACGGAAAATTTTCAATTTCTTTTCTTTTCTGCAATATAAAACACTACATTTCAATATACTCATTTTACAAAGCAGCTATTTTCATTCATAAAGTCTTCACAATGCTTAAAATTTCCCAATTTCCCCCGACTGTTGACAAGAAAGGCTCACCAGGTTAGGCAGCGAGAGCCCGGGTCACATCTGGCGTTGTGGACTCCCTCTGCTGTATTCTTCCCGTGTTCTCCTACAGGTAAATTTTAAAACAATAATTTTAAGTTTCGCGAATTGTTTGATTGATTGATTTGCTTTATTGTATTTCGATTTTTGTGCCACTTTTGGCTAATTTGCGAAGATGGGGATGAGTGATGACATGATGAAATTAATGAATGCACACTCACAAACATCCATGCACAGGCCAGGATTCGAACCCGGGTATCCACTCCGCCACGGGGGCCGGCTCGCGAATTTCAATTCTCATCATGAAGTTTGAGCATTGCCAGGGGCTTACTTACCAAGCCAAGCTGCTGTCAAATTTCAAATAGCTATCGAATTTTTTTTTTTTTTAAAAAAAATCAAACATATTCGTCGATATCACGGTTAGTAGAAATGGTGGAGGTTAATTCTTAGGAACAGGCAAAATAATTTCCAATGAGGAGAGAAGTAAGGCATTTCAATATCTTACACGGGAAAAAAATATATTGTTTATCTTAGTAATGTCCCCATGTTTTTGAGGGCATTGACGGCCGAGGAGGGGGAAGGTGTTAAGCGGAAACTATAATAATTCACAGTAAATGAAAATTGGCCTGTGTTTTTTTGTAAATGGATTTTCGTTTGGCGTTCTGGCGGACTGGCTAGCACAGTACAAGGTCCCATGTTCTTCATAAAACATGAATTATTATAATTATTCATATTTCTTGTTTTACTTTAATTTATTATTTTTTCTTGTACTCTAAAATTTATTAAATAAATATATTCTGACTTCACTAGAACAGTTCTGTACCGTTTAAATGTGTATAACTAAAATATAAATTTTATTATATATATATATATATATATATACATACATAATAACCTATGGTGCGACATCCCTCGAAGGGCCTTGGCCTATCTCCCGAATGCCAGTCTCCCTCCCACAATCCTACCTAGAGGTGTGAAGTTCTTCAACCAGTAATGGGGTGAAGTGTGGTCAGCATGTGTTCTTTCTGAATTAGTGGTTTGTGTATCAGTGATTCACATTTGGGAGGTCGTGGGTTAAAATTTCGTGGCTCGACATTCTGAGGTTATCCGTGGCCTCCTTCAGTCACTCCCGATGGATGGTGGGGTGATACATTTGATGAACGCCGCTTACCACTTTCTAGGGCTTTCCTGCGTTCTGTCATAACGTCGAGATGAATGGCGTTAATCAAATCGATCAGCATAGGTTCTTGTAGCCTTGTGTAAAACTTGGTAAACAGTGATATGTTTTTGCGAGTATTGACGCAGAATAGTTGATAGTTGTTAGTAGTGTCAATTTGAAAAGTTTCAGCTCTTAATGTTTACTAAATTTGCTTACTATTTTTGTCCTCAGAAACTCTATACAAATACCGAGATAATCTTGTTACTTGGCTAATGTAGGGTACTCTAAAAACGGAAGTCATAGCTTCGATTCTTGTCTCAAATTTCGCCTTTTTGTATGCTCAATTAATCAGTTGTCCACATTTACCGTTTTCTTCTCTGTGATTGTGATCAACAAATTGGTTCTCAATGTGTTTGTATCCCCCCGGTCTTGGGAAGGGGGGCGGGGTAAAATTTTCTGTGAATTTAGGCTGGGTGTGAACACGGGGGGGGGGGTAAATTTTCTCTGAATTTAGGCTGGGTGAACACCAAACGCGACGCCACTGTGTGTAACCCCTTGTGATGCAACCTGCATGGTGTAGGTTTACATCATCTTGGAAGGCAGTGATCATGAATATATCTCGTGACTTTGGTAACCTGCAAATTCCGTAACTTTGAGCACCAGCATGTATAAAGAGAGTAGTCATTACATGATTTTTTCTTGATATTTCTTTGAAAGAATAACAATATTCTTGATGTGCTTTTACCTCAATGCACTCTTTTGCACCTTTCATATTCTCACTAAAATCAAATACTACATAAAAATTTTTCTATGAACCAATTTTTACCCCTGTTACCATAAATATACACTAAAAATATAAATTGAAAACAGATTTTCTGTGAGGACAATTGCACAGTATTTTAAAGTAATTCACAGTTTTGGAAAATATTTTAGAGATAAATATAAAATGTGTTTATCAACTAATTTCTGTTGAATTTCTTTTAGGTTTCAATTTTTCGAATGGTTTATACAGCTTACTTTCTGAAGACTTTATTCGCGACAATTCAAGTTTTACACCAGAGGCTAATGTTGAAGAGGAGGAAGATGAAGAAAAGTATGAAGTGAAAGAGCCAGACAAACATAATTTTGGATATTTTTTTACTACCCTGCCAGAAAGTAGTAAGTGTTCACATTGTTACTTCTGATTTTTAGGCTGAGAATAATAAAAATTTTAAAAAAATTATTAATAAACTTGGATTCTCTTCTCCTTGTTAATATTAATTTATTTATCGCACTGTTGTTATTGAAAAACAGGGGTGATGGGATCTGATGCGCTGACCACGTGTCACCCAATGAAAAGTCATTCTGGTAGGCCCTGGCACTTCGAGGGTTGTTGCACTACGGAGTTTAGTTTTGGTTGTTCTGCAGCTGGTTCATCAAAAATAGTTATTATTAGGAAATAATCAAAATTAAAAATGTAATTAATGATAACAACTCGTTTGAATCAGTTTCGAAATTCAAGTACTTAGGAGTAATACTAACAAATTAAAATGATATTAAAGATGAATTGAAAAGCAGACTTAATTCAGGAAATGCATGTTACTTTTCTCTTCATAAACTTTTATCTTCTTGTATAGTATCTAAGACACTAAAAGTTAAAATATGCAAGACAATGATTTTGCCTGTAGTATCAGGAACGTCGGAACCGGGAGGAGGAGGAGGGGGGGAGACTTGCCCCTACTCATCATGGAGGGGGGTAATATAGTATTTTTGCCCCCCCACCCCCCCCCCCCCCCCCCGTCGCATGCTAAAAATGAGACTATATTTCTTTCAACTTACCTCTGGTTTTTAAAAAATGGGAAAAAATGTTTTGTGCTAGTTGGATCAACGTGACACAAAGATTGACGTGTAGATTAGAATTGCAGCCATGTCTCCACAAATCAAGTGTAACATGGAATAATTCCCTTATTATTATTCCCTTAGGAATTAGCTGCCTCTGTTTCCAGGTTTCCATTGAATCTACCACAGGCGAGGTCGGTGTGAAACAATAAACCCAGTGTACCCCGGTGAGAAAGGAGTGGGAGACAAGGGGGCAGAGGACAGCTTCATTTTAAATCTCTTCTTTTCCATCTACAACTACATGGCAAGGGCTCCGAACAAGGGGGTACATGGAGCTTGAGCCTTTTATGTTAAAAATTCAAGGTGGAAAATATTCGAGACGACCTCTTAACAATAACGATAAGACGAGACTAGATCCTCCAAGACTTGTAGAAACAAGACCAAGAATGAGACAGACCTCTGTAAAGTCTAAAAGGAGAATCGAACAGAACGGCTATTTACACTTCAAGACGAGACCAGTACATGATAAGCATTTAGAACTGGAGACAAGGCCGAGAACGAGGTAAACCATTCCTTCGACACAAGACGAGAGACTGACAAGTACCGTCTCAATCATATCGATGCTGTTCCCTCAGTGGCGGAATAACAACTTTACGGCGCTCCCTTCCCAACATAACAGAAAAAATATATTTCTCCTGTCCTCAAATATCTCCACCATTTGCCTTAAGTTTTTTCCAGTGTTTCGATCTTTCGTCCCCACCCCTCCTCACAAAATTCAGCACATATGCCCCTTAGTTACAGACCTACCATGCGTTTCGTAAAATGTCACAGAATTTGCCCTTATTCAATCTAGCTGTGCAAATTATTTATCAATATCAGAGAAATTTGAATTAGCCGCCCCTTGTGATCCACGCAAACACACACATACACAAGATCCTCAGGTGAAAGTTGACACCCCACAGCCTGCCCCAATCTGCTTTTGCAGAAATTTTGGCAATAAATTCTCTCGAAATTACTTATCTTTCAGCGCCCGGGGCCACAGTCGTTGTCAAGCTAGGGTTCCCCGGACCAACGCTTCTCCGAAAATTTTGAAAGTTATCTGGAAATTGCTCTGGAGCCGTTTTATGCAGAAACAAGACCAAAAACTTCCCACCCTAGGAATCGAACTCGGGTCTCCTGCATGGCAGTCAGACTAGACCACAGCGGCTCCAGGAAGTTAACATTTCATTCCAACTGTGCAAATTATTTTTCAAAATATGAGAAAGATAAAATTAGGCTCTTGGCAGAAGACGCTCACGATGCCTCCTCAACTAGCTTCAGAGGGAAGTGGTTAGTCTATTTTGAAACATACAGCAATGAGAAAGTGAATATCCCAACTTTTTTTTTCTTTTTTTTAAAAATCGTGTTCAGGTTCTTGACATAAACCAACATTCCAAGCTGAAGCAAGAGACGACATAGGTCAGGAAGCCGCATTTACTTTGCCAATACAGTAGCCGAGGACTCGTTCAAGAGCAGAGCGGTTTCGGATCAAGATCCATTTGCAAATATCCTGACTGCTAATTTCGTCTTTGTGGAAATAATCCTTCGTTAGGAACCCCCACAGTCAACAAGGTCATTGGCTGTGTGAGAAAGAGTACCCGCCTCCGACATAGTACATTGCATGTTCTTGAGAATTCCAGTCCCTTTCCAATGACCGAAAGTACAGGAAAAGTCAGGTGGGAAGATCACTGTACGAAAGTCAGTACTCTGACATAGAAGCAATAGACTGGTAAGTTGTACTTCTCTCCTTGCATTTTATTGACTAATTTGTTTTCTGTGTTGAAGGACAGATAAGGAGGAGACGAAGTACCGTCTCAATATATCATCCCTTCTTCACGCTCTCGGTATTTAGTGCTGCAAACTTTGAAGTGTATATTTTGTTGTTTATATTCCAACCTATAGTAATGAGAAATAGAAAATTGAGATATGAAAAAAATCTTGTCATTCATTTTTTTTTTTTTACAAAAGACAACATACTACACTTGTGACGTGGGAAGGGAAGAGCAGATGACCTTTTATTTTTTTTTTGTTCTCTTAGTTTTGAATGTCGTGTCTAAACGAGGCTGACTGCTCACTTAGTTTTAGAAGTATCGTAATTTATTTTTATGTTCACGGGTTATTTAATTTTACTTCGAGAGGGTGATTTTGTTTTCGATGTCGACAAGGCATGATCTCCTTCTTTCACATCTCAGTTGAGGGGGGGGGGGGGGGAGGGTAATTCGCTTCCTCCGCCTTCCATATCATTCTCATGAAAAATTTATTTCAAATCTGAAACATCTGACCAAAGAGTTATTGATTTGTGAAGGCTTGTGAGGTTGAGAGGGATGAAAAACAACACCTTCTGGTGCAATTTATTTTTTCACACTAAGCAATGTGTTTGATAGCGAAAATATTAACAATATTATATATTTTTTTGTGTGGATAAATTGGAGATGGCCTATGAAAGTGAAATGTGATTGGGAATAATGCATATTACAGAGGAGGTTCTACCAGAGATAGTTGAAAATACACAGAGTTTGATAGCATGCACCTTCGATAAGTCACAAGGCACTGTGACATATATTTATGTTGCTTTTAATCATTTTGGTACTATGATATAATAATGTCCGTGTTAGATAAGTGATGTGAATTATATTAAATTTAATGAATATCTTTTCAGAAACTACAACTTCCGAACAACCATGCGATCACTATGGTCAATGTGGTGTTACTTGCACCTGTCCAAGTGGGTACGTTTGCAAAACAAGAAACTGCGAGTGAGTAAAATTGCTGATAATTAATTTTGTGTTGTCTTCATGCTTCATTTCTTATACAGGGAGCCAGCCCCGTGGCAGAGTGGTTAGAACATTGCTGTGACCCCAGGGGTCGAATCCAGGCTTATGCAGGGTAGTTTGTGACTTTTCATCAATTTCATCATATCATCACTCATCCCCATCTTAGCAAATTAGCCAAAAGTGGCACAAAAAGCGAAGTAAAATATAGCAAATCAAATCAAATCTTATGCAGGGAGTAACACAGGGTGCAAAATCCTGGGGGGACAGGGGGGGGATAGCCTCAAAAATTTCCAGGGGGGGAGAATTTTTGTTGTAACAACAGAAGATAAACAATTAGTTTTCACTTCAAATATACCTTACTAAGGATAATATTGAAATAGTACACTCAGCTACTGGACGGGTCACAGGTGGCGGATAGTGAAACCTCCCTCAGATATGAGGGGGAGCTGCGAATAAGGGAAACCCAAATAAGCAGTATCAGACCGAGGTGGCAAGGCTATCAGGGTGTCCAGCGGCATGGACATACTCAGGAAATACCACAGATACCCATCGACAGCCTTGTGACATGGCAAATAAACACCGCCATAAAAGTGTTTGCCCCCACTGCCTTGTGGGCCTGGAGGGATCCAGAAAGGCTAAGGGAGTTGGAACCCTCACAGAAAACAAGGGTGTACCTGAGAACCCACAGGTGGCAGCCCCACCACTCAGGTGTAGGTTGTGACAGGCCCAATTAGCCGACAGCCAAAAACAAAACAATCGAGTAAAGAAAGAAGCAAGCAGGACTGGAAATTGTATACGACACGGGCTACGAATAGGGACATTGAATATTGGAACACTGACTGAAGAAATTGTGGATCTAATGGAGAGAAGAGGGATCGACATCTTTGGAATGAGCAAAACAAAATGGAATGGAAGAGAAGAAATGAAATTGAGGAAAGACTATAACCTGTTCTGGGCAGGAACTGAAAAGGGCAGGAGAAGTAGGGTTGGATTTGTAATCAGAAGTTGAATAAGTGAGGAAGTAGAAAGGGTAAATGACAGAATGAACAAAAAATGAATGTAAGAGGGAAGGTAATAGAAATAATTCAAGTGTATGCCCCACAAACAGGATGTACAAAGGAGGAGAAAGAAGAATTAGAAGAAGACTTGAAAGAACACGTAGGAAAGGAATGGCAAATTGTGATGGGTGATTTTAATGCATAAGTGGGAAGAGACAGGAAAGGGTATACAGAAGTACTTGGAGCAGATGGATGGGGACAGAGGAATGAGGAGGGAAGGGGGATACTGGACTTTTGAAAGAGAAGCAGACTATCAGTGGGTAATAGCTGGTTTAAGAAGAAATATGACAGCCATAAGATTACAAGATACAGTTGGAATCATGAACAAAAATCTGTAAGAGAATATATATTGGTAAACAAGGAAGTAAAGAAGAAAATGAACAACATCAAAGTAATACCCAGTGAAAACTTAGACAGTGACCACAGGCTACTAGTAGGAGATGTGAGGAGATGGAAAGAAAAATATAGAAGGGAACAACAAGAGAGAAGGATAAGAGTGTGGAAATTGAAGGATAAAATGATAAAAGAGAAATATCAAAAATATTACAAACAAAAGTGCCAAGAGATGAACCGAAATGAGCAGAAACAGAATGAACAAGATTTAAAACAGAATTAGTAGAGGCAGCTGAAAAGTTATGTGGAAGGACAAGCAAGAGAAGAAAGAAACACCATGGTGGAAAGAAAGAACTAGATGGCAGTGAAAAACAAAAATGGTGCATTTAAAAATGGTTTAAAGTTAAATCACAAAAGAGTACATGGAAAAGAAGAAAGAGGCAAGAACAGTAGTAAAGGAGGAAAGAAGAAAGTGGATGGAAGAATGGGCCAAATTGCTACAAGAATATGTAGATGGGAACAAGAAAGTATTTTATGGATTAGTGAGAGAAAGAGGAGACAGCTGTAAGTTAAAGGATGAAAGGGGGAATGTTGTAGAAGAGGATGAGGAAATATGGAGAATGTGGAGAAATCGTTTCGAGAAATTGCTGAATGTGAGAAAAGGAAATAAACATGAAGAAGTGAAGGAAAAAGAAAAGAGGAAGGAAAAAATTAATATCACATGGAAAGAAGTGGAGGAAGCACTGAAGAGAATGAAGGGAGGTAGAGCACCTGGAGTAGATGAAGTGCCAGTGGAAATTATACTAGAAGCAGGTGCGATTGGTGTGCAGTGGCTCTACAGAGTGTTGAAAACAGTGTGGCAAGAGAGAGAAGTGCCAAGAGATTGGACAAAGGGACTAATAGTTCTCATATTCAAGAAGGGTGACAGAAAGGAATGTAAAAACAACTCAGCAAAGGTGTATGAGAAAATATTAGAGAAAAGATTAAGGGAAGTAACAGAGCTCAATATGAGAGAGGAACAGTATGCATTTAGAAGAGGCAGATCAATAGTAGACCTGATATTCACCATTAGGCAAATGCAGGAAAGGCAGTACGAGTATAAAAATGATTTGATTATGGCATTCCTAGATATATAAAAGGCATACAATAGTATCATGGACAGAACAAAAATTTGGAAGGCTCTAAGAGAGAAAGGAGTCGAGGAAGAGATGGTGTGTAGAGTGCAGAGCACATACAAGGCCAACCAGAGCTGTGTGAAGACACCAGTGGAAAGAATGGAGTGGTTCAGTATAGGTTAAGAACTAACACAGGAAAGTGCTCTTTTCCCACTGCTCTTCATAATTACAATGGATGCAATTAACAAAGAGGTGGGTAAGAAGATAGGAGAGGAAGAGATGAAAGTCCTGTTGTTTGCTGATAACTTAGTAATATGGGGGAACAGGGAAGAAGTAGTACAGAGACAGCTTGATAGTTGGAATGAGGAAATCAGATCACAAATGAAATTCAGTGCAGAAAAGAGTGAGGTCTAATAACAACAAAAAACAAGCCAGAAGAGAACCAAGAATAAAGATGGACACTGAAGAGTTGAGGGTAGTGGAGAACTTAAAATATCTAGTAAGCATAATTAACAGAAATGGAAGAATAGATGAGGAGGTAAACAGAAGAGGACAAATGGGTGGTGGACTCTATCAAAGCGTTCAAAGATTAATATGGAACAGGGATGTACCTATGAAATGCAAGGAGGTAATATATAACACATACTATGTGCTGATAATTATGTATGGATCAGAGACTTTGACAATGACAGAGAGAGAGAAAAGAAAGATGCAGGCAGTGGAGATGAAATTAATTTTGAAATAGTTTATTGGGGAAGACTAGAAGGGATAGAATAAGGAATGATGAGATCCGACAGACAGTGGGTGTGGTGAAGCTTCAGGATAGGATAGATCAGGCACAGATGAGATGGTTCGGACACATGAAGAGGATGGATGAAGAAAAACTACTGTAAGAGCTTACAATGTGCAAGGAGTGGGAAAAGGGCCAAGGGGGAGACCAAGATGTCTGTGGAAAGAGCAGATAGCAGAGGGTTAGGAGAAAAGGACAAGATTGGAACAAAGTGGAAAGAGAGGAGTGGTGGAAGACCAGGAAAAATGGAGAGGCTTCACTTCTATGCCAACAAAGTCAGAGGCAGGAAATGACAAAGGATGATGATCTTCAAGAGATCATTAACAGATCTACACCAATAGCAATACATTCATAATAAAAGTAAAACAAGGTTGCAAGGAACACACAAATTTTGTGAAAAATGACAAACTACCAACCACATTATTAGCTGTAAAACGAAGCGAGAAACACATCCAGAAGACCGAATATCATAGCCTACCAGCCAGAAGATCAGCAGTCATCTCAGGGGAAGGGGGAAGTGAACCAATGAGAAATATGAGAAATGGTAAAAAACACATTCAAAATCAAGTGTTAATATCGGATTTTGTCTCGGTTTACATATCAAATATCAACAACAATAAATTTTATTGGACTTGCAGCTTACATGTGGCTGTGTACGCCCAGGTATATGTCAAATATTTGCAAATCTTGTTGCAAAGTTGATATCTACAGGTTTACGTCCAGATGCCTTGTGTTACTTTTGTGCTGATAACAGAAGTATCCAAGTTCCACGTTGTTACATTATGGCTAAAACACGTACAACCACAGTAACAATCTAATTATGAATTAGTAGCGAATATGCTGCCCTGTTCACAGTTGCAAACTATTACATGTGTGTCCGATGCAGAGATAAACACAGAAGACGTCGGAGAGCTTGTATTACTACTACTTATATCCCTATGTTTTCAACAATTTTTGTCACTTGCCTCATAATGCTCTGAATATACATTATATTATGTGTTACTTAGATTTGCAATTTTGAGTTCTTTCAATTCTATTTTGTCATCTATTCAGTGTGTCGCAGACAACTAGTATCAGAAGGACGAAGTGGATAGACTAAATTGTAGATGCCAACTTCGTAACTAGATTTGCAAATATTTGACATGCAAGCTGAGACAAAATTCGATATTACCACTTCCATTTGAATTCTAATTTCCTTCTACCATTTTTCGTATAGTTTGTTTACTTCCTGTTAGGTTACAGAACGTGTTTTCTTGTTTTGTTTTACATTACATAATGTGGCTGATTGTAGCTATGTCATTCTTCACAGAATATGTGTGTTTACTTCCTGTTAGGTTACAGAACGTGTTTTCTTGTTTTGTTTTACATTACATAATGTGGCTGATTGTAGCTATGTCATTCTTCACAGAATATGTGTGTTCCTGGCAAACCTGGAACGCATTGCTTCACGATGGGATATGACGTCAGAAATGCAATCAAATGTTGTGTGTGGTTACCAGCATTCAGGTGGCAAAAAGGTTTTTTTTGAACGACTGTAGCACCGAAACGATGCACCAACGAGAAAAATGTTAGTGAGAAAATTTGTTTGTTTTGATGTCCTCTATACGTTTCCGTGGTCCGTGGGCGCCATTAAAATGACACCCTGTATATATATACAGGGTGTCTCATAAGTAATAGCACAAACTGACACAGGTGAAAGTACACTATAATAGAAGCAAAAAAGTCTCAGTAAAAATGGGTCTGCAAACGAGCAGTTTGAGATAATTGTGAATGTATGATTACAAGCTGCCACTGACTTCATTGTTTGTAAACATCGTCCTAGTTCGTAAAATGCTAATAATGTCTGCGAATGTGTGGTTAGAAGCTGTCACTGATCGCATTTTGTAAACACCGAGTGCTTTACTCCTTGCGCGTTCCGAGGTTTGCTCTTCGTTTACAAAACAAAACATTTACGAGAGGTAGCGTGGGAATCAAACATATATCTCTGTGTGCACATGTATGTAAATTAAGATGTTTCTCTGCGTTCCCCCCCCCCCCACCAGTATGCAATGATTTCGCACCCTGGATAACAGATGAAAAATTGTGTTTATTATGTCTCACACACTTTAGAAAGATAACTAAGTAATAAATATGGACACCAAAACGAATTAACCATGATCTAATCAAAATATATGTATTATATTAACTCTATATACTAATATCATCATCACGAGTATTCTGCAAACAGATTGTGCTACTTGTTTTGTCTTTCCTCTTACATTTCGTCCATTTACAATGTAAATGTTCTATCTCCAAATTGTAAAGAAATTGAGATGTTTTGGCTGTGGTCTATTTAGGATACAATTATTTCATCTCTGCTGCAACGGTATGGGTTGCATGTCCCCATGTCTACCGTTAGGGAAACGCGACTCAGATGATTGGGTTTGAGCTGTAAGAGAATACACTGATTATTTAGGTAGAATCTTAATCTTAAGTGGGAAGACCTGTAGGGTGTAGACTCAATTAGACACACAGATAACAATAACAGGGTTTATTATAAAAACAGTAGCTGTCGATATATATGGGGATTGTCTCGACCTAAGTGTTAGAGGTAAGAGAGCTGCTTGGAAAGAAGGGTACAAGATTAGTGATAAGTGTAAGTGTTGGTCCTTGTCCATCTTCTAAATCTCTGCAGACAGCCTGGATGTGACTGGGTGGATAGCCATCCAGGATCAGAGACTGAACAGCACCTCTGGCCACTCTTCAGTTCTGTTAGTCGACTTCCACACCACTAGTCTTGTGACGAGAGTTTATATACTTCGGGGTGCTTTGGGTGTAGCCGTAGCAGACACATGCAGGGTTATTTTTGTTGCCACGTGTCTATCTCAGAAAGTCTAGAAGGTCAGGAATATGTGAACACGAGGGTTGATCGTCATCGAGACACTAGGGTCTTTCGCATGTGGTGTCCTCACATGTAGGGTTTCTCTTATGTGGTGTGGCTGATCATAATTGGTGCCAAGTAACTAGCACAGTAACCATAATTTCCTGTCGTTATTGACCTTACTCCTCTGAAGGGTAGAGAGAGCAAGTAGACAGCGGTGACTGGCGAAGAGACAATCTACAGCACCTTGGGTGGTTTCTGTTGTGAACTGCACCCAAAAACCAAGTTAGCAGAAAAGTTATGAACATTCAAAAACTTGCACGTTACACTGCTAATCATCTGATGCCTACATACAACCAATATTGATATATTGAGTGTTTTTGGTTCATCTACAAAATTTGGAAACAGCCACGAGAATGCAAACGTAAACAGTCAATGAAAATTTATCTCGACCAACCACAAGTGCTATCTGAGTATGAGATAAATCACTTGCATTCTAACCTTAGACACTTATGGGAGCTGCTTAGAAGTAGTAGTGGACTTCTGTTCTTACTTTTGTTGTTAACAGACAAAAGTTTTGAATAAGAGTGGAATCAAAGTAGTTGATTGATTGAATTTATTTATTTTATTTTGACAAATTTATAATGAAATTGTTCCATCTCCATTACAGAACAACTACCTAATCTCATTTCTAAAATGCAGTGTTCTATCTGCCACTGCCTATCACTTTCATTTATCCACAGTGACTTCAAAAGTTGTTTTCAGAAATTATCACATTTTAAACTATTGACTATGCAGTTATGCTGTCATCCAGCCATACACATTTTCAGATATGCATTTACGAGGGTCGTTCAAGGAAAAAGTTTCCCCCTTTTTTTTTTGGAGAAAGTATGAGCCCGATAAATGAAATGAAACTAGCAATGTGTTCTTTCGTCTTTCCTCTACATTTACACACAATGCAATGTTTGTGTGGGCTACAGTGCATAGCGTGAGCCATGCAGTGAGAAACGTGCCCTGGCCATAAGGAGTAGCGAGTCATGGCGGAACGTGTTTTGGCGGTGTGGAGTAAAGAAGAGATTCGTTCTGTGATCCTGTATGAGTGAGCAAATGGTCTTGCTCCTATTGACATCCACAGGAAGCTGGTTTGTTGTTTATGGAGACTCTGTAATGTCAGTGCAAATGGTGCGAAGGTGGTGCAAATTGTTTTCTGAAGGACGAACAAGCATATTCGATGAAGATCGGCCCGGTGGCCCACCTGTAGTCAGTGACGCAACATTGGTTGATAAAGTGAATGCACTGGTTTTGGCCAACCGTTGAATCAAGGTTCGTGAAGCAGCCGCTGATTTGAACATTTCTGTTGGGACTGCACACAAAATCATCCATGAAAAATTGGGATACATGAAGGTTTCATCACGTTGGGTCCCACGACAACTCACTACAGAACATCTCACGACACGTATGACATGTTGCCTGGATTCTCTGAAGGAAACAACTTTCTCTGCTGTATTGTGACTCAGGATGAGAGCTTCGTTCATCACTAAATTCCAGAATTCAAACAGACATCGATGGAATGGAAACAGCCGTGAAAAGTGTTCTTCGTTCCCTGGACCCCAAATTTTGTGCAGATGGCTTTCAAAAACTTGTGCAACGATGGGACAAATGATTGTGCCGCCTTGGAAATTATGTTGAAAAGTGAGAAAGGACCATGCTACTTGGTGCAACTTGATTCTTGTCTGTAAGTTAAGAAATAATTTTTTTTGCAACATAGGGAAACTTTTTCCTTGAATGACCCTCGTATCTCTAGGTGCAGAAATTTAACCGAAAAATAGGTTAAACTAAGATTTTTACTCTGTTCTCTTACATAGCATACCATGGTTTTAACAACTGAGATGGCTGGTTCGGTAGTTCAGTTGGTAGAGCATAGTATGTGCGAGATCCAGGTTTGAGTCCTGGTCAAGTTTGTATTTTATATTTGCATTTTCTGGAATTGTTGTTAAAAACTACATAAGACTACTATTTGATGAACCAATATTTTAGATTTTACTGTATTAATTCTTGATGTTCTGCCCATTAGATTTGATATATAATACCATATGTTATTAATAGTTTCCCAATGAAAAAGAAAATTGATACTATCAATTTGAGGAAATTTAGCAAAATATTTCTTTAACTTGAATTTAGCAAGTGACTATTCTTGAAAGGCAAAATATTAAATACAGAAATATGTTTCTTAACAATGATTAAATTTTAAAGTAAATTCAACACAAGTAGAAGCCTAAAAGTAAATGTTCTCTTTGAATATGCATGTACTAAATTGAATTTTATTTTGCAGGCCATACCCACCATTCATACTGGCAGCTGAAATAGCAGTTGGATGTGCCCTGGTCATAGCAATTGCAGCTTTAACAGCCATTGGTTGGAAAATGTGCCTTAGGTATGTTCGAGTTTATCCTTTTATTTACTAGATCAACCTCATTCAAACTGAGACAGCAAATTAATTACTTTTTTTGTGTTTGTTTTCACTGGCATATTCTGAAAATTTGACCTGGTTCACTGCAACAATTCTTATTTATTGTATCTATTTATACTCACATTAAGCTGGAGACTGCGCTAAACAAAAGATATTCCATCCCATTTTTGTTAACAGCCAGACTGTTACATTTTAATGGTAGAAAATATTTGCTTTGATGGTCTCTACATGCTGTCAAATTTTGCCACTGTTTGCATGTGCATACATAAAAAAGTAAAGTAAAAAGTAAAGTTCTCCCCTGTGCTTAGCACTACGCCATGAAGGTGTATAGGGGGTAACGCCCCACTCTTTCTTGATCCGGTCGTGAGTAGGGGTGATGTGATCAACATCATGCCCCTGACCACCTTTACCCCCCAGGGTTTCCCCAAGGCACCCATGTTATTCGATGCTGGGTGGGCGCCGGGGTCGCTTCCAACGTTAGAAAAGTTCCCGGATTTGAACCGGCTGGGGATCGAACCCGGGACCTTTAACATCGTAGTCAGACGCATTACCGACTGATACATAATAAGTACATAATACCAATGACCATCTTGGTTTTAGTGCGGAATTTTTATGGGAAACTGAAGTTGTCTATGCTTTCACATTTAAAAAAAGGCTTCACGGATTTAGATAGCACCGGGCCTCGCATTTCTTAATAGCTGCCCTTCTTTTCGTTGTAAAATTATAACATATATACAGGTGTGAACTATATTAATAAATAACTGGTTGCACAACAGACCATGAGGGCCAGGGCTTACCTACCGACAGCCAGCCTCATTCCCACCTGTGAAGGTGGAAGATCATCCAACCAGTTAAGGGGTGATGTGTGGTCAGCACGACAAACCCATTGTAATTGTAGGTTTCCATGACTGGGTTATGCTACTCATTTGTAGCTCCCCGATTTCCTCACGGTGGCCACCGGTCCCATACACAGGCCGAAATCTCAGGAGAAAGGTTGTTACACTTCCCCCAGGAGACTCGAACCTGCACGTGTCACATAGCCGGAGCCCAAAGATCGCACAGTCACGGTGCAGACGAACTAAACTGCAATAATACAGATAGAATTTCCAGTGTGAGGCACTGGAAATAATTATATTCTTTTCAGTTGGCAAGGAATGAGGTTAAGTAAATTGTGTTGGTGTATTAGGGAGGGAGGCAGCAGGGGTATAGTAGTTTTTAAAATTCATCCAGACCAAGAGTTTTTTTTTACATGCTTTGATCGCCCCAACTATCTATCTCTAGTTCACAGTGGCATGTTTCTATCTTTCAGGAGAAGGATTTGTGGTTTTAACTCAAGACCAAGAGAGCCAAGTCTGAGTTCCGTTGATCGTTACGTTGTTGAAAGACTACAAGATAGACCACCAAGTTATTATGAGGCAGGAAATTTCCCAGAGAAGCCTCCATCATATGACCAAATTGCTGGGGTAATGTAGCACAAAGTTTTTTTTCTAACATATTCTACTTCGTTGTTTTCATTGACAGTGTGGTTAATTCACATAAAAACGTTTCTTTTCCAGCACTTTTTAACAAGTTACAGGTATATGTAACCCATTGGTGTTGGTATGTAATCTACACACATATATATTTCAGGAACAGTTACTACATGGATAAGTTATATTTAGAGTTACACTATTTTACTTTAGATATGTTTGGCAAGTTATCCTTTGTTCGTAAAAATGAAATTAAAACAATGTATCTTTATTGTGGATTTTCTTTTCTCAAGTGTAATATTTCAACTATAATGCACAAATCTATAGCAAGTAATGTGTTAACTTTCTTCAGACAGGAAAAATGTTCATTAAACTGTCACATCAATTTGACGTATTCAATTTTAATGTGTATTCACAAGTATTATGTGCATTTTTTAAATATCAGCAAATTTTTTTTAAAAAAAGAGCTTCATATAATGGTCACACCCTCTTTTTTTCAAAACAATTTGGTACAAAAGCTGTGACGATATGCAGTGAAATACGGTAATCTATATGCTAATGAGCCCAGAGATCTCTAAATCATCAATGTGTTAATATCATTGTTACCATTACAGGCTAGTGGTGCAACTGAATTAGACAATCCTGGCTTCAGTCCAGACGATGCGAGCCCTCCACCAGCATACTCAATGGTGATGGAGGAAGCAGAAAATTGCCCACCGCAGAGTCCATATAGTGAAAGCAATAGCAACCAGTCAATAGAGTTTACAAATCCTTGTTTTGAACCTACATCTATAGATGGTTTCATAGAAGTGTTGCTTCGCAATGCAAGAGGAGCAGACGGGGCATGTCAGTTTGAAGACTGCTACAATCTTGAGAGTCGTAACAACAGTGCAGATTGGGTGCAGTTTTCCGATGACACAGGTGATGACGTTAGACTGGCAGAAGTAACAGATCAAGGCCTACCCAGTTTCTTCAGCATTTCAGGAAGTCTGAATCCAGAGGATAATTCTTCGCTCTCAAATTCATCATAATCTTATATACGTAATTTATGATATTCAAGATGTATTATCACACCTGGTGATAAGCATTTCTTCTGCGTGTACATCACTGTGATATATACTGTCGTTGTTGTGCTCATTTACAATAATGTGGACATTCTTCAGAATGCAGAATTAAGATTATGCGAGGCAGAAATACAATTGCGTGGCTTGGGAGTAAAACTTGATAACCCACAAAAGTATGAAACTGAGAAAAAAGCAGATCAAAGTTTGTCCATTACAGGTGTCTTATGGGTTACGTAGATGTTCCTGTGTGTTTGTGACCATCAGTGATTACTGAAGGAACTTTATTCACTATTGTACAGCAACTAAATCCAATCTTAACTCAATATTGAATCGAGTATGGGTTATCAAGTTTTACTCCTGAGCTGCTCAATTAATAATATAGTTATATAATTTTGTTACGGACCGAATAACATGGACAATACTGATAACTCTTAACGGCATTAATATATCCTAAATTTTATGTGTATGTATGTATGTGTAGCAAGAACATGTACAAAAAAAGTGGTATTTCACGTCACACGTCACAACAAATTAAAAATGAGAAAACGTTTGTCTTCCAAAAACACACATCTTGAACTTTAAAAAATTATGTTCCCTGTACATTACTCTGATAGTTGTGCAACCCCCTCCCTCTCCTGGGTAAATAGTTTAGTTCACATGACTACACATGAATTGTTACCTATCTAATAACTAAGCATTGTGATACTTGAGTACTGGGAAAATAATGTAGAGCATGGGTCTCATATATATTTAGATCAGCAAGTAATAAGTTTCACAACAATAATGCATGCACACACATTTATTTACTGTGCTCAGATCTTAACTTCATTTCTGTTTGCAGGAAATGTTTTCTTCATACAATTTCCTGTATTCAAACTTTCCATTTGGAACTTCCTAACCACGGTGGCCTAGTCGGTAGGGCTTCTGACTGCCACGTGGGAGACCCAGAGTGGGTCATCTGTCGGAATTTTTCCAACCTTGTTCCCACATAAAGCAGCTTTGGAGCTCACCCAGCTTCACACCAATGGGTACCTGGGGGTAACCCTAGGGGGTAAGGGTGGCCAGAGCATGGCGATGATCACATGAACTCCAAACTGGCGGAGATGGAGAATGTGTTGAACCCTACCCCCACATCGGTGACATGTGCACCGGGAACTTTACCTTACCTATCATTATTATTACAACAGAACCATTGTAGTGTGAAAGGGGGAAAGGTTGATAGTAGTACTTTGACTTTTCGGTGTCATATTTTCCAGTAGTTTCACATATCCTTTTTTTAATATATGTGACAAGTAGCAAGTATTAAAATTAGATAATATTTTTTGTACTTGTAATTTTTATGCATTCCTTTTATGTGTATTCTTAGAACATTTTCCCACTGCTGTAAGTCAATGAGCATTTGCAGAAGTATAGCAGTCTTAGGTAACTAACTAATTAACTCCCTAGCCTTCTTAAACCTGAAGGTTCATGGCTGCAGCAACACAGGCCTTCCATCTTTCCCTATCTTGAGCAAGTTCTATATACTCTTTTCCATCCCTACCGATTTCCCTTAGGTCCATCTCAACGCTGTCCCTCCATCTTCGTCTTGGCCTTCCTACAGGTCTCTTACCATCAGGTTTCCCAACAAGAATCCTGTAAACTCCTCTTTCCTCTCCCATTCGTGCCACATGGCCTGCCCACCTAAGTCTTCTTGATTTAATTATTCTAATAATATCTGGACATGAATACAAATTATGTAGTTCTAAATTATGTAGCCTTCTCCACTCACCTGTCTCCTCATCCTCTTAGGTAACTTAAGCAGAGAATAATGGAATTCTGCAAACCTGCAGTACTCACAATTTGACAATACACTCTTCTTCTTTGTAAAAATCTGATAAATGACACACAAAATTATAAAATAAAACAACGTTCCAAAGATGGACTGACTGATTATTCTGAATGTGTTGGCATCTTGCTATAGATGCACCAAGCTTTCTGAAACCTTGGAAAATATGCGAATTATAGGCTTCCCCATAGTTTTAAGTAGCGATACTTGCGCCACTGCTCCTGTACCAGGGTTTCAGATGGGTTGGTGGATCTATACTTACTTCTTGAGAGGCCTGTCTGACATTCCATAAACCAACAGTTGAGAGACAGGTGAGCACTGGATAAAAGACAAACCTGTGTTTCAATTGCCAGACTGGAATATTCATTTGAGTTTACTGTATCAGTATATCAAAATAAAATTATCTAGATTCACAATAATAAGTTGTACAAAAATACAAATAGTAAGTTGTATTCCATCAACAGTAGTTGAATGCTACTTCAAGATGCCTCGATACAGACACGATTGTGGTTATAAAACTGTAACTTCCATCACACAAATATTAGCACAACAATGAACTGCATTAGCTGATTATGAATGGTACGAACAAAGTAAGTGAAATTTTATGGAAAAAATGCAAAACAATTTTATGTACATACTTGTAACTATTAAATCAAGAAAGGTTATCTTGCCAACATCTGTTCATTTCTTTGTTTGGTCTGAGATGGTAAAACACTATGAAAGTTGTACAGTGGAGCCTCAATTTTAGCAAGGAAAAAAAAAACTTAATATGTGTGAAAAAGTAAAACTGAGGAAAATTTTATGACATTCTGCTTTGTTGGGACCATCAAGAATGAATGTATAATTCGGGAAAATGTAAAATGAAAAAACGTAAAATCTGGGTTCCATGTATAATAAACTATGGAATGCAATTAGTAACTGCTCACAAAACACAAACTTCTAATTGTTTATGAATTTTCGGTGAACAAATGTGAGGGAGAGATGAGCGAATGTGTTGAAATGTGAATAATAAAGATATTTCTTAAGCTTTACAAAGGCCTTTTTGATTTAAAAACAGATACCGCGGGAAAAGCCTATGCAGATACATAACCATTTGCATTGTCTATAAAAATGATCTAGCATGCCAAAAGTTGGTTGTTGGTGCTTTAAACTTTAGCTGACGGAGTCTTGTCTCTGTAAAGACTCTCTGAATGAGAACTTTTCAAACTTGTCGCAAATATCTAGGGTTGTGCGAGATCCCGAAAAGTTGGGACTGGGATCAGGAAAGAAAAATTCCAGCCCCAGATGGTCATTTTAAAAAGTCGTTAATCCTTTACATTTTCTGCATTGCAAGTGTCTGGAACTTATCGGAAATTGTTAGTTTTTATTGCAGAAATGCAAAAACAATCACTTAAGGTGAAAATGATGCGTGGAATTCTAGATTTCGAGAGCCTCGGGAAAATTTGAACATTTCCAAACGTAGTTTGGAAACTGCAAATTTTTCCTGTCCCAATTACAAAAATTCTGTCCTGCACACCCCTACAAATATCATAGCTGTCGCAGAGAGCTGAATTATTTAGCATCAGATGACCTTTTCTTTTTCTTCTTCTCCCTTTTGCAGTGATAGGGCTTTTATACATTGTACCTCCTGGTAATGAAAGTTAAAGGAAGAAGAAAATTGAAATATTAAAAGTAAATGGTATTAGGCATGCTCCTGTGGCCACCACAACAGACCGTAGTGAATGAAAAATGCAGTATGTAGAAGTGGTACATTCCTATTACCATGCAAAGTTTCTTTGAAAATAAGACTCATACTTTGCGAGGGGAAAAAAGTAATAATTGCGAAAATAGATAATACGGGAACATACTGGTGCCTATAAAACTCTCTAGAAACAACTCACTGCCTACTCGCACTGTAAATAAAAATAATCACCTCAATGTACCCATGCGCAGATTTACCACACTCTCAAGATACTCTTTGCTGGTTTTTCTTGTATGTATGCATTGCTTGCATTGTAGAATTATTTCTCTTGTAGTCTACGGTTATTACAAGCATAAGAAAACAGTTTGTCATTGTGAAGTTTCAGGAGAACACACGCTCCCTTCATCAGACATTTATTTTCATTTTGACTAAAGAAATGTCACAACGAAAAACTGTTTTCTTATGCTTGTAATAACCGTAGACTACAGGAAAATAATATTACTCTTTGCTGTTTTACATGTGTGGAATTGTATGTTAGTGTTATTACAAAAAGATCTGTTGCCTCTGAAACAGACAATTTCACACAGGCACTGGCATATGCAGATTTTTTTTTCGGAGGGGGCTAGAATTGTAAATGTGGACATTACAAGGTTGCATTCTAGAGGGGCTTACACTGTAAAATATTTCTTAAGTACCATTTATAACCTTTATCTGAAAGATTGTTCAAAGACAAAAAATTGCAATTGGCGGTTATTTTAAGGTGGTGTTTCACTTATGACTTTTGTTTCCTGCTTTCTTTTGAGTATTTTGATTTTCTCAAAATTTTGGGTGGGGCTGTAGTCCCCCCCCCCCCCCCTTACTGTGTATGTCAGTGCACATAGATAAAACAGCAAGAATATTGATATACCAGAGACCCGAGTTCTAGTCCTCCGATGAAATTTCTGTGTAATGAAAGAGAAAATGTTAACAGTGATCTTTAATGAAACACGCATGCCTGCTTTGATAAATTTATTCCTGAAAACTGCCCCACAAACCATAGAAAAAATGTAGTACCAAATACCTGACCATTATGCATCTACAAAATGTATTTTTTTAAAAAAGCTCCAAAGCTAGAGCAAACAATATAAAAACATCGCTACTAAAAAATATTAACATCACAATGTTTTGATTACTACTGGTCACTATTTGCAATGCATTGACTACAAATACTAACAAAATAATGTAAAGCATTTTAGAAAATGGTAAACTAAACCTACTGAAATGAGTAATGGAAAAAAATAATTATATGAATAGGGTCATGGGTCTCACTAAAATATCTTAACAAGAATTTGCACCATGCATTAACGATATATACATGTCACATTCGTAAATCAGTCTTATTTACAAGCATGTACATTTAATTAACAAGCTTATTTTGTGAATTATATTTTCATACCTCTAAATAAATGTTAAAGAATTTGACTAGACAAGCTTTCCTGTCTTTGCCTGTTGCAAGATATTTGACTTAAGGCATCTCGAAGATATACTTTTCAATTTCAGAAATAATTATTCCATCAAATATTTTGGTGTGTGGAATCTATATTGTACTCATTTCTGATTTACAACAAAAATATAAGAATTAACAATTTCATTATTCATACCCATCATAAACTCCCTTAAACATTACAAAAATATTCTGAAGCTCTTTTTTTTCAGTTTGTACAAAATATGGAAACAATGTTCTATATTTAAACATACATATATCAATGTACTCATTGGTCATTCACATTACTACTATAAATATTTGAAAAAAAAACACCACTTTTACAAAATGCCACTAATGCAATTAGAGGAAATTAGCCATCACTAATTTGCAGTGTATCCTACTATAGACAGATTGTTTGCACCAATCATTTAAAGTTCTACAGCATGTATTTGCCTTGTACATCACATTCATAGAACACATTTCCACTATACCTGACCTACAGAATAACATGTATCACGCTCGCAACTTGAGACCACCCACTTTGATATTTCACTAGCATGCCTGGGATTGGGGATCTATAATGGTGTGTAAAAAAGAACATTCAACATGGAAAAAAGGGAAAAAAAATAACCACCGAGTGCTGATCCTCATCTGAAAGGGTGCATGCCAGTTATATAGGCTGGGCGATTGAACCATGCAATCACAAAAGTACTACCGCTAATGTTAATAAAACCCATATTTCCGAATTTTTGCTTTAATATGAAAACTGGGTGGGAGTGGCACAGTGAATGCTTACTGAAAATGTACCACTTGACAGGATGATGTTTTAACAATTCCTAAGTAATGTACAGGCCTTGCCTCACTTTTGTAACAATAGCCAGAGTGTTACTTGAAAGTCAAGAACAAAACATTAAAATACAAATAACATTTCTCTGTCATCTTTGAGGATTGTGAGCACGGAGAAACTTAAAAGGTTGTTACAATAGATGATTACTTTTGTTGCAGGAACGCACAAACATTTCAAACCTTACTTGTCACATCGGGCAATGCCAAAAATACATAGTTTCCTTCCTGGCCAGGATTTGCAAAGATGTGCAGTGTGTCCAACTTTGATTAACAGCAACCATTCAAAAACCCTGTAATATTTCTCGGCAACAATTATGAGTGTCAAAAAGAGCAGCAAACTAGACAGGGCCATTGAGCTGTGTATTGCCAATCCAGTGTCAGGCTGGCGCAAGGAAATTGTGTTCAACGAAGAAGACACTGTATGCAAGACTGGTAGTGTTCAAGTTTACAATTTTCAACAAATATCTTCCCTGCTTTGCAGAAATTTCAACGAAAAATGCAGGCTCGACAAGAACTCAAACCCGGGTCTATGGCATACCGTGCCATTTCTCTACCACAGAGCTAAGGAGCCTGCCTGGCTTTGCCTGATTTTTTGCTGCTGCAGTTTTAGGCGAAGCCAAGCCAGCTCAGTATGCCAGAGATCAAGGTTCGAGTTCTGGTCTAGCCTGCATTTTTTGCTGATAGTTCTACATAGTAAATTTCCTGTGTGTACCAAAACTTACTGAATTTTCCCTGGTGTTTTTAACATTGATTTGATTGGTCAGAATGTACCAAGTGACTGTACACCACACTGTAAACTTCTCCCAAATGTAGTGCAAATGGTGCAGGCCTGAAATACACCACGTGACACCAAATCAACGAAGTAGAAGACTGTTCACTTCATAACCAACTAAACACGTTAGTGCACAGTGAACTAAACAGGACTAATGTGTTCAGTACTGTGAGATAATGTATGGAAATAGTAAGGTAATCAAAGCAAACTCACCTAACCCCCTTCCTTATGATCTCAGAATAATGTAATCAAAACTTAGTTTTAAATTTACCTATCGACAAATGAAAATGTGTAAAATAAGCAAAACTTTATAAAATTAAGAAAACTTATCCCAGGAAGGCACCAAGCTGAACCAGGGAGCATTCCCATGCTCTAAATCTAAATCTTTAGCCTGTAATAAAAAATTCAAAAATATTTGCAGAAATTTTAAGTAACAGTAATGATTTCTTGCAAGTGTTATAACAGTATTAGGAAGTATATTAGAATGCTGGAAATTATTGTGGAGCTAAGTTCAAAGCTTTGAGAAACTAATTAGCACAGTTAAAAGTGTCACTAAGTACAACTTACAGGAGAAATTGTGATTTGAAAAGTATTTATGGATGTAAATATGTATGCATCAGTCCACATTCAAGACAACATTAATCTAATGGCTCCTTGCAAAAAAAAAAAAAATCACAGTAGTATATGGAAGGGAAAATAATTATCCAGAAACATCCAGCAAGTAATCGCAAAGACACTGATGTATGTGTTAAACAAATAAAAATCGAACCATGTAAAAAATGTGTGGGTAAAACTTCGATAAGATCCCAACGGATTTCTTCATTTTTACACAAGAAGCTACTTACGGAAATGAGTTTCTGTAGCATTTAGAAGTTCATGTAGGTATTTTCTTTCATCGTGGAATCTATTTCACCGGGAAATCATGTATTTTTGAACAGAAATATCTCTCCAACATACAATTGTCGTTCCTTTCATTTCCTTGCACTACGTGAACCAAATGTTGCAAATGACATAACTCCCTATCAGTGTTTCCAACCATGCCGTTTTTTGCAAGATGACAATTTTAATTATGTTTGCATAACATAACCCAACCTAACCTAACCTTGCCGTGCATGGTTTGTGGGGCTATTCATGAATTGGGGCTATCTGTGAATGGTTTGTGGGACTAAGCGTGCATGGTCCTTGGGGCTATTCATGAATTGGGGCTATCTGTGAATGGTTCGTGGGGATTTTTTGGTTGACGAGGTTGGAAACACTGCATACCCAATGATGATGTACCACGCTAGTCAAGCTGTCTCACCATATTGGGTAAGATTATCGTATGAGGGAAACAGATTCCTTCAAATTTACAGGAGAAAGTACTTACGGAAATCATTTTCTTTAGCGTTGTGGAAGTTCCTGAATATAGATTTGATCCATTTTAATGTGAATGCGTGTTGTTTTCTGCGAAAATCTCTGTCCGACATGCTGTTTCTGCATGAGAGTGCAATGTTCCGTGTGTTAAGATGATGCAACCCCGTAGACAGTGTTTCAGCCTCGCCGTGTTTTCACTAGAACCACGTGTCGAGTATTTTTAATTTTTTTTTTTAACAATGCTTGCCTAACCTAACTTAACCTAACCTTACCTTACGGAAAATGGTTTTTGGGGCTAACGTGAATGGTTTTTGGGGCTAACGTCAATGGTTTGTGAGGCTAACGTCAATGGTTTGCGAGGTATTAGCATAATTTCAAATCCGGGCACGAAAGTAGATATTTTCCAGTGAATGAGGTTGCAACACTGCATAAATCGACAAAACACTTTCAGAACGCCCCCTAAACCAGTACGCTATCACGGCCATAATGTGTTACAGATTTGAAACAACAAGTAACAGTAAGTACTCGTAAATAGAAAAAATAGACATTATCTTAGTTAGAAATGCATTATTTCACCTTAAGAAATGTTCCGCATTCAAAAATAACACGTTAGCAATGTAAAGAAGTCCACAATATATGATTCGTAGGTGTTTCCCTCATATGATAATAGTACCCCATATTGTGTTACGGAAGTGAAATAAGTAAAAACAATAATTACTCATGTCACAAATTGAAATTATTTTCGTGACAAAAGCAAATTACCACCTTGAAGAATCTTTCGTAATGCAGAATACGTAAGTACGAATGTTAAAAATTAAGAAAGAATGAATCAGACGTCTTGGGACCATACCGAAGTTTTACAAATGCGTGTGTACTATGATTAGTTCGGAATTAAACAATGGAGACTTGGGCAGACTTTAGTTTTATACAGACTCGTCTTGACATTGCATTCTATTTTACTTTATAACTATAACACACTGTATTATCAACTGACACACACTTTCACTTATGAACATGGTCATCTTTATGTGCATTCTTTACTAGTAGGAATACTGACTGCATCCTGTAATGATAATGATTAAGTAAAATATTCTCCAACAATCACATCACTATATGTTACTAATTACTAAGTACCCAGTACTGAGTACTGTACCCAGCACCTTGTTGATTATTGCTTCCTGGTATGTGCAGTTTGGAGAAATTACGGTTGCATTCGTAAAGCGCCATCTAGACGTATAACCTCTCCATTCAATATTGGGTTAAGTATAATGCTTTCGACAAGCTGAGCATATTCATCAGGTTTCCCTAACCTCTGAGGAAATGGTACAGTCTTTGCCAGAAAAGCTTTTACTTTATCTGGCAAAGCTGCCAAAAGTGGAGTGTTAAAGAGTCCTGGTGCTATTGTACAAACTCTAATACCCTGAGTTGCCAGATCTCTTGCTATGGGCAGTGTCATGCCTACAATAGCTCCTTTGCTGGCTGAATAAGCTGCTTGTCCCATTTGTCCATCATAAGCTGCTACACTTGCAGTGTTAACAATAACACCTCTTTGGCCATCTTCATTAGGTTCATTTCCCCCCAACAAAGCACAGGACAGTCTAATGACATTAAATGTTCCAACTGTATTAACCATTAAAACTCTAGTAAAATCTTCTAGTTTGTGTGGGGTGCTTTTGTTAAAATTGTATGTCTTAAAAGCAACACCTATGCCAGCACAGTTTACCACAACATTCAAGCTGCCAAAGTTCTTCTTTGTAAGCTCTAGAGCATTGAGGATATCATTCTCAGATGTTACATCTGTTGGTGCAAATATAACATTTTCACCTAATTCTTTTGCGACAGCCTCCCCTTGTGATGTGGGCAGGTCACAGAGCACAGCTCTTCCGCCGTTTCGCACAAGTCGTTCAACAGTTGCCCGTCCGAGTCCTGAAGCTCCTCCCGTTACTAAACCAACAACTCCTTTCAACATATTGTAAAATAACTATGAAAATGACTGAAGTAAAACAATCACTGACAGAGAACTCGACTACCTAGTTTAGGCACAACTATTTGTTACAGATAAAGTCTTCTGAATGCACTTTGGAATGCAGAGATATGATAGACATGCAAAGTTCCCGGAAGTCACCAACACAACGCAGCAGTAATTCTGTTTGTTCAGAGCTTGACAAATTGTCCATGGCTATTTTAACTAATTTTGTTTATGTAATGGATCCTACATGTTTATAAGGACAGTGTTTTTACGTATGCTTGTGCAGAGTTTGCCAGAAGGTTCATTTTTAGCGTTTCGTTTTATTTCAATTCTTGAAGCTCTCGTTACGAGAGAATTAACATGGGGATGGACAATTTGCTTCGTAATGCCTATATATTTCATTCTACATTTACACCGTAATTGAATTTTGTAGATAATTTCAATGTCTTTATCGGAAAATATTGTTGCATATGTTACTTTGGTATCTTTTGATATCTTTGTAACCAATTAAGATCTTTATTTAACAGTTAGTATATGTAATATATTATTGTTGAAATTCGTGCGAATCGTTAACCAGAGTGGTCCTATTATTGCGCCTGGCGATTAGGTTTCGTTTCGTTTTATTTTACTATTAGACATCTGACTAACATGGTGCATCTCAGATGAATTCTGTGGCTCTTGATAATTGTTTATTCTGATGATAAAAATGTATGAAAAACTCATTTATAATACATTCATGTGTATATATCGGCACAGCAACTAGTTTATTCGGGCAGGTTACTGAGGTGAGTTCCTGAATGCTGAAACAACACTATTCTCGTATGTTACTTGCACTATTTTGTTTTAACTTTCATCTCTTTCATCTCTATGAAAGAAATTAAACGTCTTAAAATTGGATTAATTTGCTGTGCTTGTAAAATGCCTTGCACTGAAAATAATCATCAAACCTCAATAATTCAATTTGCCGGCCTGACTTTCGATTGCTAGAAACTAATATCTTTATTATATATGCGTCTGTACTACAACATGCTAATTCTCTACAGATCCAAGTGATTATACTAAAAAGGTGTCATGATAAAAGCGCTATTAAGATAATCAAATCAAACAATCCTAACTTAAAATGTATGAATAGTAGCACCCCAAACGCACACGAGATATAATGCTAGGAGCACAAAACCTAATGTATGCATGAGCATATATAAGTGGTACGGAAAATACAGAAGAAACTACTTACGGAAATGAGTTTGTCTAAGGTTTACAACGTTCGTCGAGGTATCTTCTTGGTAAATTTCTCGTATCGGACAAACTGCTGAAATTTGCTAGTTCATTTAATTTGAATATTTGTACTTACGTATTCTGCATTGAGAAACATTGCTGAAGGTGGCATTTCGATTATTTCATGGAAATAAGCTCTATTTGCGACATATCGAGTAAGTTTTCTTCTTTTCTTTTTTGCCTTCGGTAACACGCAAAATGGCGGTCACGGTTTCACTTTTCTTACTCGGCATGCAGTGTTTCCACCCCACTGCACCCAAAAATACCTGTTTCCACCTCACTGCACCCAAAAATGCCTATGTAGCCCCACAAACCATTGATGCATAGCCCCACGAACCATTTCCAGTAAGGTTAGGTTAGGTAGGTTCACGTATAGGTTACAATAGTGAAAAATTGGTTTCGAAAAAAATATGCATAGCCCCACACACCATTTTCGCATAGCCCCATGGACCATTGACACATAGCCCCACAAACCATTTGCGGAAACGTACCTTCTTCAGTTACAAAAACACGTGTTTGGAAACACTGACCGGGATTACATCATCACACACAGGCTACATCCAAATGGAAGTATATGGATGCAAGAGCTTTCGTGCATCGGTCACACATTTATATTGAAAAATAGATTTTTAACCGGCCAAATTCAATGAATGATGCGAGAAAACACTTCCCCGAACTTCCACAAGTATAAAGAAGCTGCATTCAGTAAATAATTTCTCCTGCAAATTTGAAGAAACCCGTTTGTCTGATACAAGAAATTTACCATTTTCTTTCATCGTGGAATATATTTGACCAGGAAATCATGTATTTTTCAAGAGAAATATCTCCGACTCACAATTGCCATTGTTTTGATTGGTAACAGTTTCATAGATCGGAGACACATTAAAATCTGATATTTTGTGTTTCGCATGGTTCGTATTTTCCAATTGTGTATTGTGGAACATAGTTCATGGTGCCATTAACTTTTTACACAAAAACAAATGCAATTTTTCACATTCTGAGTGCTTTTTTATTTCTTTCTTCACTTCCGGAACACAATATGGCGGGCACATCTTGACTCATGTTGTGGGTATGCAGTGTTTCAACCTTCTGCACCAAAAAATACCTACTATCGTGTTCGTCACCGGTGGAAATTATACATTATGCACGAGTAGCTGACGGATAGCCCCACGAACCATACACGGATAGCCTCATGAACCATTCACGGATAGCCCTATGGTTATGTTAGGCAAGCATAGTAAAAGAAATGGGAGTTGAAACACTGACAGGGGGTTACGTCAACAAATGTACGCAACATCTGGTTGTCGTAAAGCAAGCAAATGAAAGCAATGGAAATTTTGTGTCGGTGAGATATTTCTCTTGAAAAATACATCATTTCTCGGTCAAATATATTCCACGATGAAAGAAAATACCTCAACGAACGTTGTAAACCTTGAAGAAACTCATTTCCGTAAGTAGTTTCTTGTGTAAAATTGAAGAAATGTGTCTCTGATGTATGAAACTGTTACTGTTTTCATTTGCCTCCCGTACCTAAACCAGATGCAGCGTATGTTTCATGACGTAACCCCCCCTGTCAGTGCTTCCAACCCCCCTTTTTTATTTTCACTGCTTGCCTAACCTAAGCTTATCGGGAATGGTTCGTTGGGCTATCAGTCAACTACCATGCATAATGGTTCATGGGGCTATCCGTCAGCTACTGTGCATAAAGGTTCATGGGGCTATCAGTGAATGGTTCGTGGGGCTATCCGTCAGCTACCCGTGCATAATGTATAATTTCCACTGGTGAACACAATAGTAGGTATTTTTCGGTGAGAAAGGTTGGAAACACTGCATACCCACAACATGAGTCAAGATGTGGCTGCCATATTGTGTGTTACGGAAGCCAAGGAAAGGAATCAAAGAAATCACTCTGTATGTGAAAAATTGTGTTTGTTTTCGTGTTAAAAGCATAATGGCACCTTGAACTATGTTCCGCAATACACAATTGGTAAGTACGAACCATGCAAAACACAAAATATCTGATTTTAATGTGTACTAAACTGTTACCTTTTATTTAATCCTACACTGAATGTTTGTCTCATATTTACATAAAATTAATGAAAATCATTCTTCAAAGGAAACTTAAATCAATTCCCATTTCTAGGTATGTGTACGTATCATCTTATTTGGATCAATCATATCTTTCCTTTCCATGTAAAAATTGCTTTTTTATTATTTTTTTAAACTTTATTATTAACCTGAACATAACTATTGAATTAAATAAATAGTAATATTCCATTGGAATTGTTTGGTATAAAAGTAACTGGAGAGGTTCATGTTGTGATAACCTTCTAGGATCCAAGGCACTCAGACTATTTGGGTGGCTCAGTGTCACAGGTGACTAAGTGCCAATGGTCTATTTTGAGCTATGCAGTCCAGTGAGCAGTCAAAACTACTCTTGTGTGTTCCAAACAGTGATAGGAACGATTTTACCTGTCTGAAGGTCCAGAAACATTAACAAATCTTGCTCAAAGGTCCCAGATTTTAAATGTATTACCATTTTACCATTCGTTTTCTCAGAACTTACTAATGGCACTTAGTCGACTGTCGGACTGAATCATCCATTTAGTGGTTGATAAATGGTATGAGAGCCATGATTCATTCATGTCTAGTATTAACAAATTAGGTTTCAATATATATTTCCATGAGATATCCATCCACCCCTGGTTTTTCAGGTGGTACTAGTTAACTATCCACAAACAGATTTCTTCATTTTTACAGAAGATACGACTTACAGTAATAAGTTTCTGTAGCGTTGTTGAACATCTGGAGGGTGTTTTCTGTCATGTGGGAATGTGTCATAGCGGAAATTCATTATTTTTGTTGAAAATTAATTCTCTGACGCACAATAGCCTTCGGTGTGTACACCTTCATAGATTATTGCACGCCGTGCTTGTGTTTTGTCGATTTTCATTGGGATGCAGTGTTTCCAACTACACCATTGTTTTCCGAAAAGATGACGTGTCTTGGATACGTGGTGAAATTCATACCGGGTGTGGGAAACCATTGACGGATAGCCCCATGAACCATTTCTGGCAAGATTAGGTTAGGTTAGGCAAGCATAGTTAAAATTTTGTTCGTAAAACAATGCAAAAAAAAGTTAGTATATTTTGGGTTTCGAAGGTTGGAAACCCTGAATATCGAATGAAAATCGACAAAAAGACAAGCACAATGCGCGATGATCTACAAGGGTGTAAGCGCCATGTTGTGTCTTAGGCAAGCGAAAAAACTAAAAGTAAGAAGTACTCGTAATGTGAAAAATTGAAATTACTTTCATCAAACAAACATGAATACACCTTAAAGAATTTTCCGTGAAGCAGATACGTAAGTACGAATGTTAAAAATTATGAAACAAAGAAGTTACACGTGTTTGTGGATAGTAAATTTTTACTCTTGCCATTGTACGTAATAAAACCACTTCAAGTATGTCATAATTTATTGACGTCTTTAACCGGTTAGTAAAGGAATTAGTTAGCTGCTTTAGACTATCTGATATGTATGAAAGTAACAAGTTAATTTCTAATTAATAATAATCATAATTATTTTAATTGAGTAATTTATTTTTACGTTTTATAACATTACAAATACGTACATCACATAATTCACACATATGTTTGTGGGGAGGGGGGTTTTAGGATAAGAACTTTCTCCCCCTCACCAGTTTTCAATGATTTCGCACCCTGGTGGGTTGTGAGGTGTTGCAGTTTACAATGCCTTCAGTGAGGTGTTGCAAGGTGTTGTGATCTCCGATGAAAAAATAAAAACAGCGGGTGACAATATATAACCGAACACATCGCATCTAACGAGACTTGTTAGTGGCTTGTGATACCAGTAGTCTCATTACACATCAGGCTACCATACACTTCAATTGGGTTACAATTATTAGAATAAAAAAATAATAATATTGTAATTTATAATAAAGGCTCTCACGAGTATAGTAAGATAAAAACTGCAAGCATACCCCACAATTTAATATCCAGTACCCCACTAAAATTCCTATGTCAATTTTAGGTTCACTGTTGGTATTGAAGAGTTGAATCTCGATTAGTGTTATTGTGCTGTGCTATTTTTTTTATATATAATATAAAGACCGTGGGAGTAAAACGTCGCAGTGAATGAATGGATGTGTAAACACTGCAGGCAAAAGTGACAACATCGCTTTACGGAAAAACAGGTGGTGGCCATGGACGTCTGCAGGATTTTTTCCAGGGAGGGGCAAGGAAGGTTTTTTTTTCCAGGGGGGGCAAACAAGGCACATTTTCTCCAAAAATAGTTCTGTTCCCTGAAAACACATTGCTTAAATTTGAATTTATGGTGATCATGCAATAATTAACACATATTATTGTGGCTAAAATGAAATTATATGTGCGAAATACATAATTTCATTTTTCAGGGAGGCGTCCCCCCCTTGAACCCCCTTCCGGAGCCCATAGTGGTGGCTCGAAACCAAATACGGGTCCAGTCGACTTACTCTGGGGTTGGGTCAAAGATGCCGAAGTTGCGCTACGTTCAAGACTTCAGCTTTTGCAAAGATGCCGCTCCACAGCCAGAGCACTTCCAATATCTTGTGTCAATATTCTCCGGTTGGCAACATTCCTCTCTTTCCCTCGCGCTGCTCGCGTTTCAGAGAAGCGGTTCGGCAAACTCCCCCAATTTACGACTGGACTCTTCTACTTCGGGCATGTGCAGAAAAAATCGAGAGCTCTCGGATCGCTGGTCAAACAGTATGCTACCTTCAGTTACTCGTTTTAATGCACTGTAAGCTTCATATAACTTCAAATAATCTTGTTCTGCAATGTTGAAATTGTAATTTTCACGAGGAAATACTTCATTTCTGTCATTCTTCAGATACACATTTTTAACTTTACAATTATCAAACTGGCTGCTATCCTTTTCCTGATTGTCATCTCTCCCTGTCTGAGACAGCACAGCGACAAACTCTGGCATGTCATATTGCAAAGATTGGAGCTGATTAGTAAGATCAAATTCAAACAATTTACCCTCCACTGACCTCTGTATGCATTGGTATGTATAAAACTGAATCGGAATTTGAGGATTTTTCAAAATGTTGGCTTTGTATTTGAGAGCATAATTCGATTCATATTCAACTATAGGCATTCGCAACTCCATAGACTGGATCACACATTTCGCAGCTTCGGGTAAACTAGCCTCATTGGCTGTTCCATCTGCATTCAAAGTTTTGTATCTCATGATGGCATTATGATCATTGGGTGCTCTGCGAAATATGACACTCAAACCACCTTTCCACATAATTTCTTTATAATCAGAGAAAAATCCAAATAGCAATCTCATGGGGAACAGTACTGTGTGACTTGTTGCTTGAATTTTTGTTCCAGCTTCGAACCCACCAACTTTATAATATGCACTCCCTGATTTGGACAGTTTCAATGTCCCCACTCTAGTGGATGTAATCCCAGGGCAATCAATCCTGTCAATCACTGTACCATGCTTTCTGACTTCAATTTGAGAAAATAAGAATGGAACAAAATTATCTATAAGTTTTATATTAGCCCCAGGGAGGGGATATTCTTCACCATTACTTTGTTTTACAATATCAAATTTTATATACAGATCAGATCTATGTGGATGAATGAACCCGTCCCCTACCGTGATGTCATACTGTATTTCCTTGTGGGGCTGATTCAAATTTGCAAATGTTCTCCTGTTTGGAATGAAGGACTGTAATTCATAACTCTCGATATTTTCAATCTTGGTATTTATTTATATATTTTAAATATTAATTTCTATTATCGCAGTGCTAATAGCACTCGACTAATCGTGAAGATGAGGATGACAGAACGTTCCATCGTTCCTATATAAACGTTTCAACGTACGTATTTGGATTATTTGAACATTGAACCGGGTGAAGCGCTGCTAAAATACACCACATGAAACACTTATTGTCGTTGTTATGAATGTTCAGCACAGCTCTCTTATGCAGAATTTCTACCGGAAGTGGAACGTAGCTCGAAGCAGAAAAAAGGTGTAAATTTGTTTACATAAGCGATTAACCTGTGAGGACTTCCGCATAGAGACCAACCTGATCTATTAGCCTCGAACTCATTGTGTTTCCTAATCAAATCACTAGTAAAATTAGAATAAAAAACGTTCAAATTATCAATGTCTGCCAAATAAAGAACTTGGTTTCTCGTTTTGTGAAAGAAAACATTTCTTGTACCATTGGGTTTCTCATATTCACAAATTAGATCAACATATACTTTTATACAGTTGTTTTCTAGTTTATTTTTCAGAATATTTATGATAGATGTTTTAATTTCACTCAAGAAACTAGAAATATCACAGCGTTAGTTCGAAATAAAACAGAAACCCAAGAGTTGGTTGTTGAATGCAGATCTAATCGGCTTTTGGTCATTAGACATCTTAATTTGTTTAGAAGTAGAAGCTTCAATATCAGGATGATCAATTTTTCTTTTCAATGTTCCATGTCCGGTTGACGCTTTGCAACTTTTCATGTGTTTACTTAAATTAGCAATGCTAATTATTTTTCCACATTGAGTACAAGGTCTAGTAGGTAACGAACGATTTATTTTCGAACCTGCATCGCAACATCTTGCCCTATGCTTGCTAATATTAGTTTTGGAGATGAATTTTCCACAAATGACACATTCGATGAAAGTGGTAGATGACATTTTTTTAAATATGCTTTAAGTAAATAACAATAAGACGCACAATCAAGTCAAGATTCAATAAGACAATTTTAAACTTACTATAATTGATAAAATGTAACTTAAAAAAGACAATAGTTAAAATTATAATAATTTTTTCCCAGCTCTGGTATTTATATACAAATTTTCTCCGTGTGTTTCCTAATCAAATCACTAGTAAAATTAGAATAAAAAACGTTCAAATTATCAATGTCTGCCAAATAAAGAACTTGGTTTCTCGTTTTGTGAAAGAAAACATTTCTTGTACCATTGGGTTTCTCATATTCACAAATTAGATCAACATATACTTTTATACAGTTGTTTTCTAGTTTATTTTTCAGAATATTTATGATAGATGTTTTAATTTCACTCAAGAAACTAGAAATATCACAGCGTTAGTTCGAAATAAAACAGAAACCCAAGTGTTGGTTGTTGAATGCAGATCTAATCGGCTTTTGGTCATTAGACATCTTAATTTGTTTAGAAGTAGAAGCTTCAGTATCAGGATGATCAATTTTTCTTTTCAATGTTCCATGTCCGGTTGATGCTTTGCAACTTTTCATGTGTTTACTTAAATTAGCAATGCTAATTATTTTTCCACATTGAGTACAAGGTCTAGTAGGTAACGAACGATTTATTTTCGAACCTGCATCGCAACATCTTGCCCTATGCTTGCTAATATTAGTTTTGGAGATGAATTTTCCACAAATGACACATTCGATGAAAGTGGTAGATGACATTTTTTTAAATATGCTTTAAGTAAATAACAATAAGACGCACAATCAAGTCAAGATTCAATAAGACAATTTTAAACTTACTATAATTGATAAAATGTAACTTAAAAAAGACAATAGTTAAAATTATAATAATTTTTTCCCAGCTCTGGTATTTATATACAAATTTTCTCCAAAAAAAATACAAAATTCAATACAAATACAAATTCATACAAATTCAATCTGTATGAAAAAACGACTTGAACCCTCTTCAAAATAAAATAATTGTAGCTATTATGATAAAATTTTCAGCTATGTTATTTATACAGATTTATTTATTTATACAGACAACAAGTAACATCTGATCACACCAAAACTCAAGCTGATCGAAATTACTATGAGCTATGTAGCTTTCAAATACATTAAATACTTAACTTTTAACAAAAAGAATTATGAGCAGCACTGCAACAACACATCCACACTCTTCAAACACTCTCACGATACTGACTGATCTGTAATGCTTTCGCATTTATATAACCTAAGTGCGGACCGCGTTGAAAACATCAGAAACAGTGAGCCAATCAGAAAACACCCATTACATCATAATCCAACCAATCAGAAAACAACACGTCATCGCAACAACTTGTTGTGCAACATGATGCAATAGTTTACCCTTACAAGCCATCGCAATGTAGCGTAATAACTTGTTGCGCAACATGATGCAATAGAAGTGACAGGAAGTAGACCGAAAGTAAATTTGCTTGGATGTGCTTGGGTGTGCATGGGTATATACTTAAAAAAACTGGAAAAACTCAAGTGTCTGTCAAGTGGACCGGAAGTAAATAGGTGTAGGTGTGCATGGGTGTAGGTGTGCGTGGGTGGGCATGGGTGTAGGTGTTACGTACTTTAACTCGTAAGAAATCATGACATTCGTACGAAGTACGAGATGAAAAATCATAGAGTTGCAATAGTATAAAATCGACAAAAACATCGTCAAAATAGGTTTTCTATTGTGCTTAAATTAATAAAAACAATAGGCCTCGTACCAAGTACTGTCGGTGAAGGTATCCAATTACACTACTGGCGTGTATATAGTTCACGGGGGGGGGAGGGATGGATCAACTTTTGGTATGATTAGGGTTGCTTTATTTCGTAAGTGAAAATCCAGGACACTGCTGGCCGGAAGCTTGTTGGGGAGCATGGGGGGAGGGAATGTTGGACCCATCAAAGTTGTGTGTTTGTAGTCACGAAGTCATGCTACTTAGTATTGATACTTTTCTGTTCATCTTGTGTCACTATGTTTGTAAGAACCAAATTTCTTTAATATGATTCCAGGGGGAAAAAATAACTGATTTGACAGTCTCAATGCAGTTTCTTATCGCAGAAATTCCGAAACTATCAGGAAATTGCAGATATTGGTCTGCAGTCCCATCTGGTGTGTGGAATTACGAAATTTCCTTCCCATCCCTATCCCGTCCTATCCGTCTCTAATTTAAGAGAATGAAATAAGTCCAAAGGAATTTTTTATGAACAAGCGGAAAGAACAAGGAAACTGGTCATTTTAGTGAACCAAAAAAAATAGGGGGGTTGGACCCATTGAATTCCCCTTAAATACGCCCATGGTTATACACATTATTTCCTTGTAATAATTATACATAAACTAAGTATAGATATGTACTGTGCAACTAATGTAATCTTCTCAGTGTATTTTCTCTTATCTGCACACACATATTTGATCATAATTTGCGCAACAGAAATGGAACACAAACTGAAATTGCTTTATGGAAAAGAAATTTAAATAGGCTTTATAAATAAAGTGAAGAATATGAAAATTTCTATCTTGCACTACATAGGTTACGGTAAATATCGATAAATATAAGTTTAAAAATTATTTTTGAGTGTCTGGTCAGCAACCAATTTTATAAGCAATATTTTTCGTATGGCCTGAGAACACACACGCAACTGAACCCTTCCATTTACCTTGCACGTGAGCAGCACAGATATTTCATAGTAGAATGATCATTACAAAGCATAGCTTTCCTTTCTCCTATCGCTCCTCCTTCCAGTATTTAAATCGGTACAGATTTGTGAAACAGCTGCACGTGTTCGCTCACCGTGGGCTACCCATCCGGAACTGGATGCTCGAAGCAGACGACAAACGAGCTCTCCCTAAGGAGTGACGTAGTAACATGGCGGCAGCGTGTTTTCAGCGCAACGCTAGCCTCACAACTTTGGAAGTCTCGTTTCTGCCTTAAACTGGATGCAGAGAAACGCGAGAACTTGCAGGGGTCATGTTTCCAGAGTGTAGTTTTTAAAATTGTTGTAAAAAAATTGGGTGGAAATGTCCATTATACTAGTAGGCATTCTCTTATCAATGAGAATATGATCTATCTGATTATGAGTTTTACCATCTGGCGAAGACCAGGTATATTTATGGATATCTTTATGTTTAAAAGAGGTACTTTTCACAATTAAATTCTTTGAGGTTGCAAAAGTAATCAATCTTATACCATTATCATTACTTAATTCATGAAGACTTTCTTTGCCAATTGTGGGTTTAAATGTCTCTTCTTTGCCAATCTGTGCATTAGTCACCTAACAGAATATTCATATCATACTGAGAAAATTTATCAAAGACCTGTTCTAACTCTGTATAAAAATCATCTTTAGTATTATCATCTATATCTTCCGTTGGTGCACGTATGTTTATTAAAACAATTTTACACCATCTACCCTGTAAAACTGCATATGATATCCTATCATTAATAAATTCTACGAAGGTCACTATTTATATTTTGAGCCTAACAATGAATAAACAGGAATTTGGCATTGCAAACTGCTTTATTGTTTTTCGAAGTATTCTCCTTTATGGTCAATACACTTTTGCATTCGTTCGAACCATTTGTCAAAGCAGTGTTTCCAATCTTCTTGAGACACCTCCATAATATGGTTTTTTAACGCATCAACGGCGTCTTCTGCCGACGAAAATTGTTGTCCACGCAATTTATTCTTGACATTCGGGAACAATGTCAAATTGTGTGGGATCCAACGAGAACATACCTTTCTCACAGCTAAATGATCATGTAATATTTTATATATGCTGGTGGAACTAATGCCTATGGTTGCCTCAATCTCACAGTATGTCACATGACAATCTTGCAGTATTAGGTTTTGCACAGCATCAATGTTTTCTTGAACAACAACTGATTTTGGACGACCTTCGCGAATCTCGTCGGTGAGGGAATGGCGGCCACGATTAAATTCGTTATACCAGCGTTTCACAGTGGAAAAGGATGGGGCTTCATCGCCAAATGTGGAAGTAAGTTGATCGATGCACTCTTGTCTTGATAATCCACGTCGAAAATCGTAAAAAATCATCGCACGAAAATGTTCACGAGTTAATTCCATTTTATTGTTGTCGCGCAATCTCCAAGGCAACATAAACAACACAAATAAAGCTATTGACAAAACATTTGAAGTACGTTATGGTCAATAATGCCAGACGATTCCGTGCAAACAACAAATCGCGCCTAACTTCAATCAGTGTTGCCAAGGCTCAAAATATAAAAAGTGACCCTGGTACTGTTTTAAGAGCCGAGATAATTCTATTATTTATGAAAAAGCCTGTTCCAAAATTATGATTTTCAGTACCACCATAGAAAAACCATGCTATGTACGAAAAATCCAAAATAGCAATTTTCTTTGGAGGTATAGAAAGTGGGGGCAAAATGTCGAAATTTTTGTTCGGAAGTGCAACCCTTCCCCCCAGGATGCATTAAAATTTCATTCATTTTGATTCTTTTTCGTAGCCGTTATGAGAGGAAAGTCGTATTTCTCCATGGATTCTGAAAGCAGGTTGGAAATTTTCCACGTACAAAAATCGGGAAGGGCGTTGGAGCCCTGTTGGTGACCACACCATACTTTCAAGAATATGGAAATTACTAACATTATTCGAAACATGACTTCCAGGGATCCCTCCTCAGGGTCAACTATGATATGTGGAGGGAAACGGTTGTCGGCATTACACAGAGAAAGGTTCTAAAGTGAGGCATCGGGAGTCCAAATTTCGAATTTTATTTCACGGGGCGTTACCCCCACACCCCCTATACGCCTTCATGGTGTGGTGCTATGCACAGTGGAGCACTTTACCTTTGCATCTAGGGTTTCAAAATGGCCGATTTTCGATATGTGAAATGTTGCAATTTCGCACCTTTGAACTACACGAGCGCCCCTCTTGCGTGCTTTGGTAATATGGCGCTTGGTGGACGTCATTTAATATGGACAGATCTATTGACTGATACACATTATCTGATTCCACCGCTTTTAGTTTGGCCGCCATTTTGAACTTTTCCCATTTTTATTCAAAAATCCAACTTTCGGAATTTTTGGCGGGAAAACAGTTGAAGAGAGATATAGGGAAATGGCGGTGGGGAATGTTGACCAACATGTCCCCTGCATGTTTAATTTTTTTTGGTTGCTCCAGTGCCCACCGTGAGGCGCTCAGATCGTTATCATATATACTGTACAGGTTGAGGAGATGACGTGACCATGCTGTTTGGGGGCCTCTATTGGAATTTGATGGTGTGTAGAGGCTGCAATGTTGATTTGGGCTCCTACGGTGCTATTTTCTGTGCACGAATGCAAAATTTCCCGTGTTTAATAGTGTAGTTGCAGTTCATGATTTAGTGAAGCTCTGCAAAAAGTTGACAAATTGCATCATTTTTGTTGCATATGGGAGTGACGTCACAGGGTCCGAAATCCGGTAATGGAGTAGCTCAAACCATGCTATGTACGAAAAATCCTAAATAGCCATTTTCTTCGGAGGTATAGAAAGTGGGGGCGAAATGTCGAAATTTTTGTTCGGGGGGTGCAACCCCTCCCCCCCCAGGATGCATTAAAATTTCATTCATTTTGATTTTTTTTCGTAGCCGTTATGAGAGGAAAGTTGGATTTCTCCATGGATTCTGAAAGCAGGTTGGAAATTTTCCACGTGCAAAAATCGGGAAGGGCGTTGGAGCCCTGTTGGCGACCACACCATACTTTCAAGAAAATGGAAATTACGAACATTATTCGAAACATGACTTCCAGGGATCCCTCCTCAGGGTCAACTACAACCTTAGTGACAATGAAGTTCGACCAGTCACAAATATAGGAGTGCGTTGTGAAAGAAGGAGAACACATGCATATGCTGAACATATTTTATTCAAAAGGCTACATGGAACAAAGGAAAACAATGTATGGTGTCCACACAAAATAAAACATTTTCGTCCATCTACATGTGACATTGAAGTTCGACCACTGTTAGAGGGGATCCTGTTTACCATGGTGTGACGCCGCCCCGTCGGCGAATAACTGTGGCAATGCGTCGGGGCATGCTGCAGATGAGTCGTTCCAGGTATTCCACATCGATGCGGTGCCATTCCTCCTGCAGGCAGGCGATAAGAGCAGCCACTGTCGTGGGTCCCCTCTGTTGCACACGTCGCTTAAGAACACGCCACACATTCTCAATGGGCGAGAGGTCGGGACTCGATGGTGGCCATGGCAGAGTTCGCACGTGATGGCGAGTCAACCATTCTCTTGTCAGCCGCGCTGTATGAGGCCTGGCATTGTAGTGTTGAAAGATGAGACGGGGAATATCAGATTAGTACTGAACCTAATAGTGTGATATGATTTTCAATGTTTTGAAATCATTATACAAACATGCACATGGACCAAAAAAATACTGCTTTACCTTTTGATAATCTAGTACCAAATCACTTTACATTAAATTTTGTGTTCAGTAAAATATGTTTGTATTCTGGGCGACCACAGCCCAATAAATTTATTTTTTACAAGTCGATGCCCTGATCCCAGCAATTTCACTCATAAATACATTTCTGATATTTAAAGTTTATATGGAATTTTATATCCACCTTTAATTTATATTAATATATCAACTATGGCATAATCATAAAGAGTAATACATAGTTCAATTATGTATAGACTTGCTGTCAAATATAAAATTAGGTTTAAATTAGTCATCATCATCAACCCCTGGGTGCAACGAATCTTTTGTTGCATGGCGGTAAAAAGACACTGGCACTAAAATTGAAGCAGGAGCAAATAAGATGCCACAAATGGGGGAAGAAATCTAGATTAGACCTACAGTTTGAAATGAGATCCAAAGCACTCTACCTCCACTGAGGTTGACCCTCGGACCCCTTCTTATTACAAGGCAACAGCATTACTTCATTCCACTCCAAAGACCCATTCATGGTTATAAAAGGAACCTTCTATCAAAAAGCCAGCCTTTTTCTAACAACAGTACTTGCAATTTGTTCTCTGCGATTTACAGGATAAATTATATCTTAATGTCTGATGCAGTAGCTAACAGTCTTGTTAAGTATAGAGAACATTCAGCCCTAAGCAACACATGACAGTGGGAGATGTCACATTGAAATTACAAGCGACATGAGCCCCTTCAGTCTATATGCAAGCAACCACCATGCATGCAGAAAGAAGACCAAGACAACACGATGAGTGCCATTGAAGGAGCTTTCAGACTGGTCACAGATGACAAGCAACGCAGTCTCCTTCAGTATGAAGCAAAACATCACCATGCATGCAACAACAGACAAAAGCAGAACGATGCAGTGTAGTCCGAGCCAGGGGCGCCGACTTGTCAAAATTATTGGGGGGGGGGGGGCTCTGATAACTGAAATAAATTAATGAATGACTCACTTCCTCCCTTTTTTAAGTTTTGACCTCAGTGTTTGGAATCTCGTAAAAGTCCATGAATTCCTAAAAAAATATTAAAATTTTCATTTACAGGACCATAAAATGAATTTTGAACGTAGAAGGGGTGTTGGAAGTTCCACCAACCAACCGTCCAGATGCCGGGGCCGATTCTTAAAGAACAGAAGCATTGAGCCAAAAATTGGACTCGATGATCAAGGTATGTGATTGTTGTACAATCTTCTCCACAAATTGACATTTGGGTCATTCCATGTCAGTTCAACCATCCTTCATGTGGGATCGAGCTGCCATGATTGAGGTCTGTTCTTATTGTAAACTTACGCACTTCAAGCGGGCGGACGGGAGATTTCAACCTTGTTTACGATGGTACTGCGCAGGATTCGGTTGTTTAAGATAAACTCACGTTTATCCTCGAATTTTCGAAGAAAGACCAGAAGGTGCACTTCACCACGGCACGGGACTTGATAATTGTTGATCAGAAGATGCTGTGTCGTCTGGTTGGCGAGAATATATCGTGCCAACATTAATGTAACATAATTAAGCCTTGCTTCCATATCAAAAACACTAAGTTGCTGACCAAGGCAGTTTATTAAGATTAAAAAGAACACTTAACGGGCAACATTTCAACCCTGTAGCCCTAAAAAAGATTTTTAGTTTAGTTCTTCGTCTGAGGAAGACCCTGATACAGGGTTGAAACGTTACCCGTTAAGTGTTTTTTTTTATCTTAATAAACTGCCTTGGTCAGCAACTTAGTGTTTTCAACATTAATGAACAAAGCAAACATTACAGTGTGTGCAGCTAATGATTATGCTACCTTCGCACGGTCAAAATACCGCGGCCATTAAACAAGTGTCATTGGGCTGGTTATACTTCATATAAAACCTGTGCAGTGAACATTTTCTCTCAGGTAATTTCATATGCCACATATCTCTCTGACTTTTAGTACAAATGGATCGAACTGGTGTGTTTAATCATACTTACAATTGCGTTTCCTTGTTTTTTGGTAGAAAGGTGCTGATACTTCCGATACGTTTGACGATAAAAATGATAACATTCAAAGTTAAATTCATCTTGATAATTGTACCTTTGTACTTGATTACTTATATTTAGTTCGTTAACACAAACTCTTATTAATTGTTATTCGATCAGCGCTTGTAATGGCTGAGCCTTGTAATTTACAGTTAATCTGTACTGGATGTAAAAATTTCAAGCAGAATCCGAACCACTAATAAATACAAAAACAAATTGATTCTAGGTAGCTGGGTCAAGTAAATAAACACACGTGAACTACAGTTGGCCAAAGGTTTAGGCCCCTTTTAATTTCCTTATCGTCCAGTTCATATGGATCTGATCTACACCGCAAACTTCGCCTTTTCTCCATATCTTTCTTTTTCAACTGTCCAAAGAGCTTGAACATATGAAAGATTACTGCTATTTCCAAATTTCACAATATTGTCATTAATTTTATGCAATGTTACCGACATTTTACACAGTACTAACAAACATACAGTTGGTGCAGGTGTAACGAACGCTACGTGGTGGATATTTCCTTGCAGACGACAAGCAACTTTGCCGCAAACATGGCGGCGGTACGAATCCTGACGTCACACAAAACCCACCTACACCGTCTTGTTCGGTTTATTATTCGCGTGGTGAGTGCATGCAGATTGACTGAAGTGTCGCTTGTCATTTCGGCTTGAAACTTCCGTGTCGCTTGTTGCCTGTCCCTTCGGTATGCACTCTCCATTAAGGAAGATTTAAGATTTTAGATCGAAGCAACAAGCAACAATGCCCCTCCAGTCTATAGGTAAGCATGCACCGCACATAGGCGAGCGACATAACTTTAAAGAGGAAATCGAAAAACTAAAGAACTATTTAAGATCCTATAGGTGTTTATATGTTCATTTGCAGATTTTGGTTTGCGAGGAGTAGCCATTTATCATTTACCACTGCAGAAAATCAACAACAAAGTACTTGCATTGTCTATCGCTATCACCACAGATCAAATAAAAGGACTCGTTGTTCCGAAGCTATCAACTGAGTGGACCTGTTTGTTACCCCTTAGGCGACTTCCTGAAGCAGATTTCATTCTTAGTATGAGGAACATGGCCGTATTTAGAAGGGGGGGGGGTGTTTCTAGGGTTCAAACCCCCCCGAAACTTCTGACATGTTGGATTAATGGAAGTTCAGAAACCAAAATCTGTAACAAATTTTCAATTTTTTTCGAAGCATCACAAAAATACATGGAGACAATGTTGAAACGATCGAGCTAGAATTTTCATACATTTGGAATTCCGAAACTTGAGTGAAACAGGATTTATTCTCGGAATCGTAGCCCACCCGCGACCCCTCCATTATCACTTCTGTTGTCATCTTTCCAGTGTTGCTCCTGCATCACAAGGAATACAGATTGAAGATTCCCTTATGATTGTCCCAAAATTTCATTTCCAGCTTTTAAATTCCCTGTCCGATAAGTCGAAAATCCCCCTTGATAGGCATTCAAACCAAGGATCTCCAGTTTTGTAGTGCATTACGTTCGCGATTGAGGTTACAATCCATGCACCAGGCTAAGTTTTTAAAAAGAATAACTGGTTCCACACTTTTCAAAATTCCAAAAATTTAATTTTAAAGTCAAACAACAAAAGCTTTATGACTAAAAATTTCCATCTAACTTTTAAAGCTTTTCTCTCGAAGGTATCTAAAGTTTAATGACGAAGTATAATAATTGTGCATTTCAGTACACACTGTATGAAACGTAAAAAAAAAAAAAAAAGAAACTTGTGCTGGATATTCACTCATCTGCTGGATTGAGTAAGCCCCCTCAAGGATATAACAATAATATAATAATAATTATTATTAGTATTATTATTATGGAATAAAATTGTTTTATTATTATGAAATTTTAATTATTATTGTACAATTATTGTTATTATTTCTATTATTCAAATTTCTGGCGACGCCCATGGGAACAATTATGAATGAAACCCCCCCCCCCGAAATTTTTTCCTGCCTACGGCCATGATGAGGAACGTTGATATCTGGAAATCTTTGACAAGACAAGAGACCAGGCTTTGGAAAGGATTAACTTTGCTCTTTTAACAAGGAAACGAGAAGATAGGTAGTGTCTGTGCTTTCAGTCAGCCTGCTGATTCCACGAAAATCTTTAATTTTGTCCTGCAAATTCCTCACATCCAAACTTTCCGGGGAGCGCAGAGTTTTTTGTTACAAGAACGAAGATAAACTATTAGTTTCAACTTGAGCACTGTGGAAAGTGGAAATCCGAGGGGGCCATATGAGTTTTGTCAAGAAAAAGTCAGGCTGATGGAGCAAAATTCCAATTTGCCATCTACAGATGCAAAAAATTAACTGGTCACTCAGTTTAGATGTAGATTTGCATAATTCGGAAAAAGGGCGTTTTGCATTGCGAAGCCAGACAAGAAATGTGGAACCTCGTTTACCAAGATACTCGCCGATATCCGTGGCAGAGTGATTAGCACAGCGTGCCACGCCACGACGCGAGGAGCCCCGGGTTTGAATTCCGGCCTGTAGATGGTAGTGTTTTTGTGCGTGTCTCTTCATCAATATCATCACTCATCCTCATATTCGCAATTAGCCAAAAGTGGCAGGAAAGCGCAGAAAAATAAACCAAATCAATGAATCCAATTTGGATAAAGTGGTTATTAATTCGTTGATTGATTTTATTTATTTATTTTACTTCGCTTTTCTGTCACTTTTGGCTAATCGCGAAGATGAGGATGACTGATGATAAGACGAAACTGATGAAGGAACAATCACAAAGAACACCAATGCCCAGGCTGGAATTCGAACCCGGGATCTATGATGCCGAAGCGCACTGTGCTAACCACTCCGCCACAAACCGTAAATAGGGTTTTTTAGAAGGTTTGTAAGAGATTCTCACGTTGTGGGTGGACAATACTGTAACTACACCTATCAAAGAAGTTGCGAGGAAAAATCAATTTTCAATTTGGGGTCTCATTGTGGAAATGTTTACTTGATCTTTGTTTTCCTTATTAAAGAACTGAATCCAATAGGAGGTTTTGATGGAGAAACCAGATATTATTGTTGTGCGCGCCAATTTCTTTAGAGATATTCATGACTGCCCAAACACTGGAAGAGTCGTGTACTATTTAAACGAAACTTACATCAACAAACATCATACGGTGCCAAAACGTGGCAGTGTGACAAAGACGTTGTAAGGCCTCTACCACCAAGTGGAAAAGGAAGGAGTGGCTTCTAATGGCAACCCTCGATGTAGCACAGTTTCGTTTGGCCTTTCGCAAGTAAAATATCGAGAAGAGACGTATGTACGCATTGATGATGTCAGAGGAATGGACAGACGTTTTAACCCAATATCTTCTATTACGAAAAGGAGGGAGAAGGAAATGGGTGAAGAGGAGCTCACTGCATTGCGTACAAAGCAAATATGGCCGTAATAGGTTAAAAGGCCAATATACTTTTTTCTTTAATTAGAAGAACGTAGTGTGTATATATAGCTTTGTTAAGAAATGCTCTTGGTTATCACAGGCATTCTGGTAACATATATTGAAAATAACAAGAAATTAGTGCGGTTGCAAACACTGCTTTTGAAGGCGGAGAACTCATTATGAGGGTTGTCAGTGCCTCCGCGGTCAACTCGAATGCTTTCTCCCCAGAGCTCAAGTTGTGGCGCGATACCTATAAGAAATGATCAAAAACACATAGAAAGTAAGACAGATAATGTTTGTCTCTTATCTGTCCTTCTCTCTCTGTTATCATTCTCTATCTCCCCCCCTCTCTCTGTCTTTTTCAAGAGACTATTAACAATTTCACCCCGAAGTGACAAATTACATGGGCCGCAGTCTATAAGCAAGCATTCATCGTCATCGCACATGCGAGTACAAGTCCAAGACAACATGATACACGGTATTCAGGAAACGGCCTAATCCGAAGACACGCATGCAAAAGCGACACGTGCAGCTTGCTGTGTCCATTCGGTTTGGAAGGTTGCATTTACTACTAATGGTTTATTTTCAAGGAGGCCCGTACCCAAGGGGGGCATGGGGCCATGCCCCATTCTTCGAGCTATGAAATATTTTAATGTGACCTACAAAACATACGAAAATGACGTTGTTGATTTTTCAAATTTTGCAACAATTTCTATTTTGTCCTTGCACAAATTAATGGTTCGTTTCTAGAGAGAGGCAGGCTCCAGAAATATGCAGTCTGCAATATTTGATAAATTTTAGTTTTATAAACGTTGATGCAAGGCTTCCCGATTTCCTGATTTAGTAGGAACAGTCCGTTTCTTTAATCCATGTCCCAACTCTTTTGGTCTCTGCTCGGACACTACGTGCTACAAAGGAAGACTCTTGCATCACCACAGACATTGTACTGGTTATGTAGAACATTCTGTAGAATACTGTGTACATTGTTAAAATTTATTAGAATATTTATGAGTCAAAAATGGTTCCTTGACATTCGACAAATGAATATGACCCCCTTGATCATGGATTTTCTGATTTGTTTTGCAAAAAAAATTGCCTTAGGTACTTTTAACAGATACTATTATTTTTCCAAAACTCAAGACATTAATGATGGTTGCGGTAAATGCGGTTTAAGATTACTTACGTGATGTTTTCACACACGTAAGTAATCAAGACATTAAGTACAATATCATTTACGAGAATCTGTCAATCGGAGTTTATTTTACTGCAGCTTTTCTTGTTTTCTACTTGTAATTGTATTGAACATAAATACATACGGGTGTGACCTTGCAACACTGGATCGTAAGTAGGGGACATCAAGGCGAACAAATTCAATGCTACGAGAGAGACTATGAAAAATGCATTTTTTTACAATATGTATGCAACCAAGGGTGCTCGCAGGAGAGGTCCTGAGATATCTGGAAAAACTTCATATAATTCGAATGGTGAAATTGTAGCGTAAAAACATGGACGAGGGGTGCCGTGATCCGTGAAAGACAGTACATTTAGTGCCTATGCAAATTATCATAGTGGTGGGGATGCTTTATGAGAATTTTCTCAACTTCGGGAAAACATACCCCCGGCCTTGTATGCAACCACATGTAATAGCTTCTTGGTTGCTACTGGCATTTATTTTTAGTGTCGAATAAGACTCTGCAAGCAAAAATATGCCATAGAAACAATATTATGCCAGCAGAAACATTGCCAGGGTAACCGCTCCCTTCAGGTAAATCATTTACAGGGCTCCCACTGACCTGCAAATACTGGAGTATGTGGAGAAGTCAGGAAAACAAGGCTAGTAGTGTAGTGAGAACACAGGAAATTTGTTAGAAGCGCTCAAAACCTGGAAAAGTACGGGAATTAAATTATTTTTGCCAACCAGGATTAGTAACCGAAGACACATTTCGAATTTTCTTCCCTTTGGAGATAACATTTAATGTTAAAAAAAAGAACTTTATCTTATTTTGTTTTTCTTTTATTTTCAGAAATGTTCAATAAACTTGCTTCATTTCATTAACATGTAAAGGGGAAGATGTCGTTCTTCAAGAATTCGTAGCATCCTTTCTTTCTTTCTCTGCCTTTCACAGATAATTTACTTCTTCCTTGCGCAAAGGGAATATATCTATTTGGAGCCATAAATCATTCATCCTATCCCCACACCGCAAAAGTTTTGGTGTTTTGGAACACCCTGGTGTGAAAAGAAATAATAAATTGGTTCCCTACAGCTACGGTGGCATTTTCCAAAAAGAAGAACAGGTGCTGGTTTTCATAGTGACACTTATCACCTAGAATTAATATTTAAAAAATAAATGAAAAAGTAAATAAAATAGTTAAGAAGAATAAAAGAGTAAAAATGAGTATAAAAATCAAAGTACTGACACAAAATTAAAAAAATGAAAATATTTGTTGATAACTAACTAAAAATGGGAGAAATACAAATTTGTGACCTTGCCGATATATGCTGGCGTGAGCTGGAATAATAGCTCAGGGTTGTTTACATTTAGCAGTCTATTATATTTATGTCTTTATGTGGTGCGTTCACCACCGTTGAGGAATGCAGAGAGCTTTCCTTGCATGCTTTATATGGTTCGGGGCAGAATGTTATTCACTTCCCTCCCCTCCCCTCCCCTCTACCCATAGTTTAGTTTGTTTATTTTCTTTTTGTGCGAGCCATAGGCTGTGCGCACTACATAGTTTGATTTTTTCTACAATATTTTGTTACATTTGGTTTTCTTTTAAGCTGTCTCTTACTTTGTCCCCTATATACACATTCTTCCCCTCCCCCAACAGTTCTTCTTCCAGTCTTTCTTTCTTCTTCCTACCCATAGACAAACTACTAACCTCTACATTTGAACAATCACAGGTGTCCGTATTGTACATCAATTGATGGGGGAAACTGTTCTAAAAATAAACACATCACCGTTAGGAGGGGAGTTTGGCGAAGAGTTCTCGAGATGTCCCTTGGCTGACGTCACCCGTCAAGGTTCACAAACGGTTACAAATTTCTCCGAACGCCAGACCACCCTCCTGACACTTCCAAACGTTTGGACAGCACTCGGTGAAACATTTACATTTACATTTCGGGCGTGATTCTTGGAATTTGACCAAAGCTGCAGACCAAACCCACTTCCAGTTTCTTCCTCCACGAAAACCAGCCCAGCGATCTGTTGGCAGGAGGGAAAATGTCAGAAATAAACAATAAAAGCTGAAGATAAAAGGTGGACTTTGATACTGGATTTAATGTTACATAATGTAAGAGCCGCAGTGGTCTAGTTTGTCGTCCCCCGTCGTAAGTGGTGAGTGCAGCATGCTATGATGCCAGGGATCTCGGGTTCGAATCCCGGGATATAGACGTTTGTGATTGTCTGTACTCAATGAACACGTTGAGATTAATTGAGATGAGGTTTGTGTGGAAAAGCTGCCACTTAGGAGCTTTCCTATATGAAAAAAGTCGGTATGGCGTAACTGCCACACACAAGAGACCCGGGTTCAATTCCCGTGGTGGTTGATCTAAGGTCGGAATTTCCCCGGCCTTGTCTCCCCATAAATCGGCTCATGTAGCCTCACATCAATTGGCACCTGGGAGATAAAGGTGGCCGGAGCGTGGTACTGATCACATCATGGACCGAGATCGAGAATATGTGGGACCCTACCCTCAAATCCTCTAACTGTGCCTTCATGGCACGATGCTACATTCACGGGAAACTTTACCTTTTTATAGTGTTTCCAATGGAATTGAAATATTATATTGGCATAAATATTTGTATTTTGTGCCTGAAATGTTTAACTGCATTAGTAATAAGAACTTCCAAAATGATTGATTCAATAGTTAATTGGTCGTCATGTATCCGGACACTTGGGCCGAACTGAGTGAATAATAACCAAATTGATGAGTCAATCAACGGACACTCGGTTCTAGGATCCAGATCCAGGTACCTGGAAATTTACATTGTTGGCCATCCCTAGTACATGTGTATTTATACGCAAACCTTCCAGTTGGCGTAGTGGGATAACGTCATCGCCTTGTAATCAAGGAGGTCGATACCCTGTGGAGGCACACTGTGGTTTGGACCCCACTTTAAACTGTAGGTTGGCTATCCTTTTTGTGCATAAAACGATTTTCCTTTTTAAAAAAACGTGTTATTTATACATACAAAATATGATCCGCATCTACATTAACAATGGAAGAACATGCAATAGTGTATTTAACATTGACGATAATAATGCCACAACCAGAAATGTTACGGCTACGCCACTGCTTTAGAAACTTAATTCACCCTCGCAGTAAGTTGACATATATTTTCGCACCACATCCCAATTTTATATTTTCGTGGGTTCGATTGATTGTGATTGATTGACTTGGTGTTTTAAGTCCACTTTATGCACAGTAAGGCTAATCGGGACTGGACCTACAGTTTAAAGTTGGATCCGAACCACTATGTGCCTCCACCAGGTATCGGACCCTTTCGTGTGTGCGGGACACCCTTCATCAATTCCATTCCACCATTTCCAGTCTACAACTTAAAAGCTACCCAGTTAAGCCTGAATCACACGGAACTGGATATCCAGTAGGAATGCTCTAGTTGACGCTGGACTGGCTACCCATTTGCTATTTTTTGCCTCACACGGTACTTGTTACACCGTACTTGTCGATAGTCTTTCGTTCCCATAATGGCGGTCGCGCGAGATGTAAACAACGTATCACTTCACACTTTTAAAATACGATAACTATTCAACCGAGAGGAATATCGCTTCGTATTAAATAGTTTTAGGTAGAGAAGAATGGCGCTGATAAAATACATACTTTACAACGTTTACTATACACGTATGAAAGAATATTTTAGCTTTTTCAATTGTAAACACCGTGCACTCAGTCACCATAGACGGTACTCGACATGCCTTTCGTGCTGTATGCACTCGGAAACCACAGACAAAAAACGCTACTTTGCAAACTCACAGATTATCTTCACATGGCGAAACTTTGCTCTGATTGGCTGTTCCACAGAATCTAGTCGAAGAATTAGTAGCAATTAGATCATGTCCTATTCCTCCAAACCAGTCAAGCAGTCAGCCAGGCGGCCATGATTGCTTCCTAGAAAGTTAGTTCAGCGCCAACTAGGGCATTCCTACTAGAAATCCAGTTCCGTGTGATAGTGGCTTTAGCTTTCTTTTCATCTTCTAAACCTGTTATATGTTAAATCGAAAGCACCTGCCATGTTCCAACCCTCTTCCTACAAGGTCCTTAGGCGACCACGAGGTTCAGCAGAAGCAGGGCATTTTTATTGGAAAACCTCTTGCGCATGAGTGTAAGAATGAGTAGTAAAATACTCCCCAGCAATGCACACGCACTGCTCCAATGAATACACCATGCTGAATCAATTTAAAAAACAGGCACTGTAGCGGCGAAAGTGAGCCAAGGGAAGCCTAGGATTCTCTCAAGAGTCCAATTTCGGCACAAAATCTTGATTTACGATTTTTCACGTAAATGTATAGCCAATACTTACACACATGTTGCATTCAAATATTGGCAATATTTCAACTTGCTAGTGTTGACATATACGGATATATGTCTCAAAATGGCACTTTTCACTCAACCCATAAAATCGCCAGTCAAAAATTCATCAAATGTTGCACATGACCAATATTGGTCGCAAATGACAGGCTGACATGGAATCAGTCATCAAATGTCTAATTATGACCCTTCAATAATTTCTTACATATTTTTCTTACTCAGAAGTTCATTTCTGGAAAAAATTGAATACAGCTTTCCGTCAGTTATTAATTTATATAATTTTCTGTACGGAGTGAACTGATAATTTCAAGCATTGAAAAATATCTCAATGGATGAGGCTTTATAATGCAGAAAACCCGGTGTAAATATCTCTTACGGTTTTCATGATATACATTTCCAAAGTTTGGATTGTGCGACTTTTGAAACTCTCTGTATTAGATGCTGAGCATCACGGTATTCAAAACATCGCTAAATTATTTGAGAAAGCAGTAAATGGGGGACAAAGGGTAAGAAATTGTTACTGACTCTATGGAATGTTCACAACGTTGATAAAAAAAAAAAAAATGCTAACTTACGCTGAACTGCAATTTGAACTTAGAATCATCAAAATTTCGTACACATTACAGCAAAAGATCACAGTAGCCAGGCTGAAATTTTTAGTCGCCATGGCGACCGGAATTTTTCGAGCCCTGCCCATAAGCTTACGGAAAATGCACAAACTTTTCGCGGTAGTAGAAGATCGCCTTAAAATGAAAATGAAAACAGAATTTCTTAAAATGATAGGATGATAGATCGTGTGTTTATGTATTTATTTTTGATAACACTAAGTTGCTGACCAAGGCAGTTTATTAACATAAAAACACTTAACAGGTAACGTTTCAACCCTGTATCAGGGTCTTCCTCAGACGAAGAACTAAACTAAAATGAAGAAATATACTACACACAGAAAGATTACATACACATAGCAGGGTCACTAGCCACACAACAACAAATCAAGTTGACAGTCCTTATCTAGGAAGATTTCTCCAAAGGAATTAAACATATCACCTCCTGACAGTTGTTTACTAATGGGTCTACTACACTGACAGGTCAAGATTAGCAAGAGTCTAGAACCACCTGCTTACCACTCCCCCACCCCTCCTGCCTTTTTGAATACCTCCTCCTCTGGCTTCTTCTTTTCTCTTCTTTCTTCCTTGTTCATACTTCTTTTTTCTTCATTCCTTTTCTTCATCCTTTCAACTTTCTCTAACACACTCTTCCATTCCTTGTTTATCTTGAGTCCTCCATTCCAATTCATGATGTCTTCTCCTTTTTTTCTATTTCTTTGGCCTCCTTCCATTTTCTCACTAGTTCTCTCTTCTCTTTTCCTATTCGCCTAGCCGAATCCCATTCAACTTCATGTCCTCTTTCTCTAGTGTGTTTGAATATGGCATTCCTGTCTCTCTTCAATCTCACATCATCCATGTGTTGCTTTAACCTGTCTTTAAGTCTCTTCTTCGTTTCCCCTATATATACACTTTCACATCCTCTGCACTTCACCTCATAGATAACCCCTAGTGGGGTTATTCAACCCTGCTATGTGTATGTAATCTTTCTGTGTGTAGTATATTTCATCATTTCAGTTTAGTTCTTCGTCTGAGGAAGACCCTGATACAGGGTTGAAACGTTACCTGTTAAGTGTTTTTATCTTAATAAACTGTCTTGGTCAGCAACTTAGTGTTTTTAATATGGAAACAAGGCTTAATTATATTACAATTATTTTTGATGCAATAATAATAATAATAATCAATATTTTTTCTGGCAGTACGCAATTATATGCCATTTCATTGATTTTGTTCATTTTAATTTGCTTTTGTGCCACTTTTGGATAACTGCAAAGATTAAGATGAGTGACGATATGATGAAAGGGGCACTAACAAGGAACACCCATGCTCAGACCGGCATTTGAACCCAGGACTCTGGCGTCGGAACACGCTGTACTAAACACACTGTCACGGAGGTGGGCACAATGATATGCTGTACTGGCATCTTTTTATATATGGCAGTTAAATGAAAACTCCCTTACGTGGGGGTTCAAACACGCATCTAATCCGTAACATTAACCACTCACATCCAGCTCGTACTTTATGCGGCAGCGGTAACAAATCATATAAATTACTGTGAATGTTTATCTCTCGATGACTATTATTCTTGTTCTTTGTCTTTCAGATGTGCATATTTTAAGACTGTTATTGCTTTTTTTTCTGTTACCTACGGAAATCTTTCTAGCATACATGTAGACACTCCAGGAAAGGAAATATATATGTCCCTCCAAGAACTTCAAGTGGCAATGGCATGTGAAATTGTACGATTTGTTCTTAAGTGATTTCATATTTTAATTTTCGCTTTCAACACCATCATCAACCGAGTATTTACTTTCTGAACACATAGTACGTGTAGCAGACTCAGTACTGCATCGTGTACCATAGTTTGAGAAACCATGTTTTTTTACCCCCTGACAAAGAAAATATATTCTTTATGTACACAATTGGAAGTTCTTGTATTTACTGTAGTTCCTTCCGTTAATTCTACATCTCTCCAAGATTTACATTTATATATATACATAAACAAGAGTTTATAGTAACTGAGCTTGTTGGAGAAGAAGGAGAGTTACAATCCGTTCCCTGTACTCATTGGGTGAAACGAGGCACTAAAAAGTTTACATATTTTGCCAAGTGTGAGCTGCACTGTCTTGGAAACATTATTGTACGTATCTCCCTTATAAATTATTCAAACTTTTTGAAATTTTACAACAATGTTAACCAATTAATTAGGATCCCAGAAAAAAATATTTCAACATATCACACGTATATTGTTTAGCAGACAATTAAATAAATAAGACATTATTATCTGATTTCTTTGAACCGAAAACATGGTTTACTAATATTTCAATTATCATTGAAAGGGTAAGGTGCAACACTAACACAAGTATTTTTAAAATGAACTTATATGATCTGACTTACTCAGAAATAGAAGTGATGGCTTTTTAATTCCTTCTGAAAATATCATAACTTATTTCTGATTTTTTTTAAAAAATGGCTACCGGATTTTATATTTTTCAAATTAACTTAACATCTAAGAATCTAGCTTTAAAATATCATTGAAGAAAATGTATAGAGCATAACATTTTAAATAATGTTTTCATGGATGCGCAGAGGGTGAGGCACAGGTGGCGTGCCTCCTTCCCTGGAAAATGAAGGCAACCAAAAGTTCATATTTCACACACAACTTTTTTTTATCTCCAGTCACAGTCGTTTGTGTTTATTATTAAAAGGGTATTGCAGGGACTTCATATCGACAGAGTGTTTCTTTCAGGGGGCGACATTATTGTGGAGGAATATGCCTCATTTACACCCCTTCCTGCCACCAAAATAAAAGTCCTGCTGATGACCATGAATGTTTTGTTCTTATTAATTATTAGATTGAAACATGCCCTTATAATTTCTTATATTAGTTTATTTACATTTATTAGGAAAAAGGCACATTTTAAAAAGTAGTTGATATTCTAACTTTTAATACATGGAATGAAATTAATGAGGAATATACTTTGCATTATAACTTGTAGATTTAATCGCTTTGGTGACTTTGATGACAAAAATACTTAGTTCCCTTTGCCATCCACATTCATTTCTTTGCATACAAATATTCCAAAAATCTATTCCGTGACAGTTTGCGAATATTATGGGATTTGTATTGTTTGTTGCTGTATGCTCAGATGGTATAATAGGAATAATGTTACTACTACGACATTGGGGAGGCTCGTGTGATTCTTTTTATTTTCTTATGTTTGTAGTCATATATTTGGCTAAATTGCAGAATATTTTAATGTTGCTTATTATGTGAATTCTGCATATTGTTAATGTAATTTGTTCAATTGCACCGATTTTTAAGCCATGCTAGTTGGTAGCTGAGGGGGAAGAACTAGCTCCCTTCCACCCACAATCCCCCCCTCCAATACATACAGATATATATATGGAGGGGAATAAACAACATTGTAAGAGCAGCCTTATATACAATTTCAGTTGTAATTTTAAAAAAACTGTTTCACATAGTCAATATGTTTTGAGCACATTCCAAAGATTTTCATTTTGTGACCTTTTTCAACCCAATTTTTTCTCACCTTTGAAGGTGAAATTCTGGTTCCAGTGGCGTCGATTGGGTTCCAATCGAAGTCTAAATCTATTGATAAGAAAATTGACGTAATTCTTGAGGGGTATTGTCGGTCAAGGGGCCTGGACATAATCACCCACTCTAATATAAGTAATTATAAGGTTATGCTTTCAATCAAATAATCACTAACATTCATGGACATCCGCAGGATTTTTTTGGTGGGGGGGGGGTGTAAATGAGGAATATTCCCCATAATTGTGCCGCCCCTGAAAGAAACACTCAGTCGATATGAAGTTATTACGTCCCGGTGATATCCATTGTGAGAAATAAAATTATATATGTGAAATCCTTAGATCTATCTTAATTTGAAAAATATAAAATCCTGTAGTCATTTTTTTTAAAAATTCAGAAATAAGTTGTCATATTTTGAGAAGGAATGAAAAAGCCGTCAATTTTATTTCTGGGTAAGTTAAATCATATAAGTTCAGTACAAAAATGCTTGTGTTGGTGTTGCACCTTTCACTTTCAATGATAATGGAAATTTTAGTAAACCATGTTTTCAGAAAACAAATATTAGAAAATACTATTTTATTAATTTATTAGTGTACTAAAATATAAGTGTGAAATATTGAAATATTCTTTTCTGGAATCCTTATTGTTTGGTTAACATTGTTGTAAAGTTTAAAAAAGATTGAAAAATTTATAAGAGGGATACAATTATTTCTCCAAGACAGCGAAGCTCATACTTGGGTTGAGTTGAGTTGGTGTTTTAAGTCTAATTTATGCACAGTAAGGCTAATCGTGACTGAACCTATGGTTTAAAGTGGGATCCGAGACACTGTGCCATGTCCCTCTACCGGGTATCGAACCCGGAACCCCTTGATTTCAAGGCGACGACGCTACCACTGCGCCATCGGGGTGGCCCAGCTCATACTTGGAGGCTATGTGAATGGAAGAAAGGATGAATCACTGAAAGTTCGAGGGGCTATAAATATGAAACCAGGCAAGTGAAAAAGAAAGTAGTTTCTCAGTATCATGTAAAAATCAAATGTGTCGATTTTCATCAAAATTTGAGATCACAGGTACAGTCATGTTCAAAAAATCTGTCGCATGGATTTTTTCTAAGTCCAACATCTGACGAAATTATGTTGGTAGCTCTGAAACAAGGAAGTGTTGTGAAATATACGATCCTCCAATCAGAGTGAAGTTCGATTAGGAGGAGCAGGAGGCGTGACTCACGGTCTTGTCCACAGGAAGTTCAACCAATGCAGCATTTCCAAATATGAGATAACGTCCCCATTGGTAAATATTGTTTCAATAATGCGAATCGGCAGAGAGATTGCGCAGAAGGTTACTTTGTCGTTTTAATGCCTTTAATCGTTTCAAATTAGTATTAAATTGTCCCAATTATAGTTCATGAGCTTAATATAATGTATTCACGTATGTGTTTGACAATCATATATCACTCATTAGAACAGTTTTCACATTGTTTTCACTATGTGAGATGACATTTCATTTACATTTACGATAAAATAGTGGTTTGGGTGTAATAACAGTTTTCATTAATTAATTTAGAGATGCCTTTTTATTTGTTGAGTTAATGATTAGGTTAATTCGTTATTTCTCGTGAGAAGAGGGAACCACAGCTGAAAGAAAATACACAACTTGTATTATTGAGGTCAAGAGTTAGTTTTAACATCACTTTTTGCACACATAGGCTAATTATGACTCGGGATACATTTAAATTGGAATCTGAAACATTATGCGACCTGACTGGAACTTGGAAAAGGACACACTGATTACAAGACGTCGATACATTACCACTTGGTCTGGCGAACGCCAATAATAATGAGGGGTTGTGGGAGTGGGAGAGGGGTGACGGAAAGTAGAAAATAAATAGTATTTTTGGGGGTATTTAATGTTATATTGATACACATACAAACCTAAGGAAATATTTATTTTGATACATGTGTGTGGGGGGTGGGGAAGGGGGAAAAGAGAGGGACAGAAAGATTTTGGGAGAGATGGGACGAAGAGGTGATTGTGGAAAATGTTTTATTTAACGTTCAGTAATAAAAACAATCAAATCAATGATGATAATCTTATAAATACCATATTTAATGTAAATTTGTTTTAAAAATGGGGGCGGGGAGCTGTTTGTTTTACGTTCAGTGCAGGATAACAAGTGGAGACACATAGTGGTTCGTATCTCACTTTAAACTGTAGGTCCAGGCCCCATTAGCCTATCTGTGTATAACGTGGATTTAGAATTCAGTAGAAAATAATGTCGATCTAGTATTTTGGATTTTAGATGCGTTGAGACCACTAAAATTTCCAATTCTTATAATAAGAAACATGTCCTCATATTACCATTTTGAAGGAGAGAGAGTTAATTGTATAATCTTTCGTTGTTAGTTTCAAAGAAGACTAATTCAAATAGTAACAATGGGAACGAATAAAGCATACGAAAAGTTTTTGCCACCGTGCGGATTTGAACCTACGACCATTAGAGTGACAACCCAGTGGGATAACCACTACCCCACGAGTTCGTTCCTTCTTACGGCATGATTATGAGTTAACACCAATTCGTTCAATATGCATTAGAAATATAATGCCCACCCGCCTCTTTATAAACAACACACCCAAACGCTCCATTCTAGCAAATGAAATAAAGGTGGTATGAATGTCACAAAACATTTAAGCAAAATCTACTATATTTCGACGCAATCGTTTTACATGGAGAGGCTACAGCTTCGAGAATTGAGGTTGTGGTTTCACTGTAATTGTAGGATACCCCATAGGTATCGATAAGCCAAGGCTCTAGTGTGCACAAGATTTGTTCAATTTAATACTAATTTGAAACGATTAAAGGCATTAAAACGACAAAGTAAACTTTTGCGCAATCTTTCTGCCGATTCGCATTATTGAAACAATATTTAACCAATGGGGACGTTATCTCATATTTGAAAATGCTGCATTGGTTGAACTTCCTGTGGACAAGACCGTGAGTCACGCCTCCTGCTCCTCCTAATCGAACTTCACTCTGATTGGAGGATCGTATATTTCACAACACTTCCTTATTTCAGAGCTACCAACATAATTTCGTTAGACGTTGGAAAAAATCCATGCGTCAGATTTTTTGAACATGACTGTACCAAAGTCATTCAACAAATTCGGAGAACTTGTTACCTGCAATTTGCATTTCAAAAGGCGAAACAGTAAATAACAACAAAAAAGGAGTGTGTTGTTTGACTTTTGTAACCGTTCCTCTTTATACTTTTCTGTTCCGAGAAAGACACTTAAAAGGTCTGCGCTCCAGTTTCGCCCTGGTTGCCTAATGGCGGTTTCGGCCAGGGAGAAATCCCATAATCTTACATTACCGTCAGATGAAACTCGGCGAGAGAGCACGAAGGGACACGCCAGATTGATGCGTTGAGTGGGTAATCTTCACATCACTCTAACGTAAAGCGGTCGGCTTCTCGGAACGGTACGTGACTCTCGGTTTCATTAAGAGAAGGAACGCCAAACGGTCCGTGTTACTCTGTTCTGGATGGCTTCTATTTATTATTTTCCCACTTGTTATCTTGAGAATTGGTAAGGGGTTAAGAGTGAAAGTGATGCTGTTATTTCCTCCTCGTCCTGGCATTGCATATACTTTTCGAGGTTATCTCCGTTCGTGGTCATTCTATTTTCTATTTGTTTGTACAAGTCCAGTTTATGCTCAGATAGGCTAATCGGGACCCTATACCATGGATACATGCACGGTGACTGTGGGAAATTGATTCGCTCGTTGAGGGTCAGAAGAACTCTGATGAAATACAGGGCTACCACTATAAATGATTAATTCGATTTCAAAACACTGCATTTTCCGAAGTGTTGCACATAGATATGAATGATGCATGGAAATAACTGTAAACTCACCAAGTTTACCTCACATTCTACAAATGCTCTATGTATGCCCCTCTGGCCACACGACAACCACCCAAGCGGTAGTCGAGTTCCACCCATACATTTTGTAGCAATCCAGTGTCCTTATACTGCCGTTACCACCGCTCTGTTTACATGGTGGTTCTTTTCTGCACTCTCTTCTGAATGCGCGCTGCACTGCAATAACAGATGAACATCTCGCATATTTCAACACACAAGAACTCTTTTCTCGGTTTGTCGCCATTATGTACAGGCACTGCTGTCGCGTCACTTATCATTAATATCTATATGTGCAATACTTTGGAAAATGCAGTGTTTTGAAATAGAATGAATAATTTATAGTAGCCCTGTATTGTGTAGGGGGAAGAAACTATGGACATGCTTTGTTATAAAAGTGTTTAGAAAATAACAATAATCACTGGAATGCGACGGAAGAAATAAATACGCTTGATCGAAGTATACATTATTATTTGTGTTGCATTTTTGTACTTTCTGTCGAAAATCGCTGTAAAAAGGTTCCCTGGGGAAACGACCATTTAGGACAGTCAGTTTCTGCTGTCATCCAACCAGTGGCGGATCCAGAAGCTACAGTTGGGAAGGGCGAATTTCAGTTTGGTAAACTTTACCTTACCGAGAATCAATTCTAACTTACTGTTATTTGTAAACAATATATCGTACTGTAAAACAGGAACCAAGCTGATTTCCATGTCCTAACAGGGTTCCAGGGCTGGAATAGATGTCACGGTAAACCGAAAGATCATATATGAGGAGCAAAGTGATCTTTTATGGGATTTCGGGTTCAATACCTCTTTCAAACATGCTGTGCAGTGGTTCGTATCAAAATTCAAACTGCCAGTCCAATTCCGATCAGCCTATCATTAGCTTATAGTGGTCTTTAATTAAACTTTTTAAAAAATACCACAACCTGTTGAGCTTGGTGATAAAGGACAGAACATTTAGTTTTAAAAAATATATATTAGGAATAATACATCAGAAACTTGACAGTTGGAAGGGGCGATCACCCTCCCCGTGGATCCGCGCCTGGATCCAACTACCGTGAAGATTACTCTGACGGTTTTCAAGTATAAATGCCATTACATAGTTACTTAAATTAATGTAATTTTATTGATTCAATTTTTTTAAATACATATATTTAAGGGTGCATGAAGCTGTAATTTATGATCATTATCTATGTTTATGCTGCATGATAAATATTGTAAAATTTTAATAAAAAAATGCTGAATTTTTAACAGCTTAGGAACATATGCTTGAACCTCGGCATTGATCTAATTTGCATACCTTTGTATTTTAACAGTTTATTATGGGGCTAATTTTATGCTCTACGTTTGCAGTGCAACCAGTGTGTGAATTAAGGAGTGGTGCATGCTGGGATTTTCTTCCCACAAAGAATTTTCTCCCCGGTAAATAATATTATTTTCATCCCTGCCAGGGATGTTATTATCCTCCTCAAACTAAATGGAATTGAAACCATATAGCAACATTTCTTAACTATGTAATCAACACAATTGAAAAATCATTTGTGTCCATTAAGATCCAGTCATCAAAGATTTCCCTGCCGAAAAATATGCAGCCTTGTCTGATTAAAGGAAGAACACCATTATGCAACTGACCAACCTTACTGAGCCGAGACAACAGCAGGCTGTTTTCCACATGGTGTTCATATTTTACATGCATTAATGTTCACAAGAAACTTGTAGGTAGGTTAAATGTGCATTCACTTTAAACTTGACAATAGAAATTTTGTCAAATTCTCGGTGTTACTAGATCGATAGCTCTTTCTGTGTGCGAGTTTGTATGAGTTCTTAGAATGTAAATTTATTATTTCTAAATCATGTGTAAAACATATATTTATATATATAATATTTAATGAGTTAGGTTAGAACAAAGGTTCTTAGATCCGCAGAGCAATAGTTTAATTTACTGACTGGTAATTTATATATAATTTTTGCACACACCCCAAGAAACCTACCTCCCAAAATGAAATTACAAATACGCCACTGAATGGGCATCACCCCTGCCCCCCCAGAAAGAAAAAAGCTTAATTCGCACAGTGGGTGTGACATTCTAATATCAACACTTCACCCAGAAGCAAGAGAACAGTTCACATAAGAACATTGGTGATCTCTTGAAATGTGTTTTTGAATGTAGAGGTAATAATGTACAACTGAGATTACATACTAATAGAACACCATTACCTCCATTACCCAACTGGCCTACAATGGCGCAGAGGTCAAATTACACGTTGTCTTCCACAATTGGGTAAGACTGTCCGCGAAATCAAATCGTCTCTTTATTTGAGCAACAGAGAACCGAGATGTTGTATCAATTCCAATTCGAGCTGGTACCGCATGGTGTCTGTCGCAATGACCGATCATTCCTGGGTGCGGCTTAAGCGTTTGACTTTTCGCTGCAATGCTTGCCGTTTATTCTCATGGCCACGCCAGACGTAAAATAATATAGCGAGCGAAAACAGAGGTTGGAGAACAATATCCATAGCAGTTTGTGTATCTAATGGTCTTGATTTGCATTAAATTACTTAACCCTTCCGTTTTGTTCTTCAGGATCTCCGTAAGCTATTGTACTGACCAACCGGCTGGTTTTTCTTTCAGCAATTCTCCGGCCAGGTTTGACGAAGGTTAGCGGAAACAGGCAATAAGAATTCTTGTTATTATTTTCAGCGTTGAAACTATAGCTGGTTTCCTTCTTGTATTGCAGACGCGTTTCTCCCGCATGGGAAGAGAATTTTTTAATCGGCCGGCAGTTTTCTTCTGATAGACATCAGTGCAAAGTTTCCCGGCTTCGGTGCAGAATTATTTGCAGCAACTTCATTGTTGGGGATTTGATTTCTTGGGAATGGCATGGAATTATCATTAATATAGCAAGGCTAAATCTTTCGGCAAGGATTTCCAAGTGTGGTGATTTTGAGCGTCGTCACGGATTTCAACGTTCTAAGACGTCCAATCATGTTGTCTTGCTTCACTGTTTTCGTTCCCCCCATGCTTTTTGGAGTGACCGAAGTTAGTGGACAACATAAACTACCAAGGTGTGCATTCTAGCCACCTCTCGAAATGGATGTACTGCCGCCTCTGAGGTCGACTTGTGGTCATGCCACCGAAGGCTCCAGTTAGAGTCCTAGCGTGAATGTTTCCCTTCTTAAGTTTTATAAAGTCGTCATTGATCCATCGCTGCGATTACCCAAAAGTGGTAGAATAGCGACGAAAAATAAGAAAACATAGTTTTTTTTCAGTCTACTTTATTCACAGATGAGCAAATCAGAATTTGACATTAACTTCAAAGTAAGATTCATATTGCCAACCGAACCACTAATTCTCACCGGAATTCACCTTCCAGTGTTATAAACTTCCATGGGGATTTTCGTAGTTGTGTGTCTAATTTCTCCTGATCCTGATTAGAGTGTGGGGTTACGAACAAGGGACGTGAGTTCGATTCCTCGTTATGAATTGAACTTAAGCGTCGCTAGATAGCAGACGCACGCATGGGCAGCTAAGGTTAAAAATGACGACCATACTCGAGGTAAAGGGTATTCTCATTTTTTTGCCTACAACATAATGCATGATCGTTTGAATTTTCGAAAAGTGTGCGCACGGTGGCGGCAATCGTTTCGTGAATAATTAAGATGTTGAATATGAGGTGCGACTGTGGCTGGGGCAGCTGCCCAAATACTTTTATGCAGCAGGTTTTAGGGGACTTGATAAAGTGTATCCAGTTGGGATAAGTGTATCAATGTTGATGGAGATTATGTTGAAAAATAAAAATTGTTTATAGTCAGTTTCTGACGTATTTTTTTTTTAATAAACATTTGTGACCTTCTTGCTGGCCACCTATGTAGGCCTAATTTCATTTTTCACGGAAATAAGAGTGGACAATTTATATTTATATAATTTAAGAAAATGCTTGAGCTCAGATTGAAATCCTTAAGTTATAAGAAATGTTTACTTGCCTTCGAATGTCGTTTTAAGTTTCCGTGTGCTTCTCAAGTTTCTCTGAAATATAAATTCTTCAGAGATGAACAGATAAAGTTACTCTTAGCGCAAACCAAAGCGTGGGGCACAATGTGAGGCCGGTAACTTGAAAAATATCCACAGCACCTCTTGGAGGCGAAACCCGTTCCATGGCATGTTTGTACTGCATGAGTAATTGTTGCAATCCTTATGCAACATTGGCATTTCACATTGCGTGATACATTCAAGGAAAATATCGCGGATATTCTGACAAATTGTAAGCCTGGTAAACATATTTACTTGACAGAAATATCTTACGGGTTCATTTGTCTTGCGATCGTGGGAGGCGTGCTATCTTGCTTACGATCTCCTTTAAAAAAATGGTCACCAATGTAAGAAGTTAGTGCAAAATCTGTGTCTTGATATGTGTACATATTAATGTTATTGGCCACCGTATGGTTGTATTCGAAATACCTTAAAGACAATAGTCTATATCAATTAAACATTAACTGATCTATTGTAACATACCAGCGGTAATCTTTTTGTTAATTTGTGAAATTAGGTAACACGACGTGATGGAATGAAGTGGTTTACTAGTCCTATCGGTTTCGGGTAGGGTGAATACACCTCCTTTTGCAATTGTTCTATCTGAAATTTCAATAATTACAGCATGAATACCTATCGAAACAACTACATACTTTTAGAGAGCCTTCAATATACCAACCTTTGCAATTGCTCAAACTTTCAGCGCAATGGTGACAAAGGTTTAATAAATATATAATGTCAAACTTTAAAGAGCTCTCCTGAAAAAAATGAAAAATTGTACGTAGAACATTTATCATACATTCTCAGTGGACGATATGCCAATAGTTTAATAGAATTAGTAACCACGAAACTATTGCGAATATCTAGATAACATATATAGCAAACCACACGAAGATTCAAGTGTATACTCTAGAAGGAATTCTAAGCGATTTTTTTCCTTTTTGATTTTGGAATATCATACAGATTTTTCGAACGGAGTTTCGAAAATGACTTCGCTGGCTTCAGCCAAAGACACAGCTCTGAGCGTTAAGGATTTCGAGTGATACATTCGATATTCAAATTGTTCGAGGACAAGTGAATGTTTTCATAAAGTGGGATAGAAAATCGACCAGGTACAGGAAGATAAGTCAACAAACAAGCAAATGAACGCGGAATGTCCGTTTGAAGATGTCGGGTTATGATATGCATAAGGCCATCTCGCACTCGCCAGGAAGGCATCCATTGTTGTTTTAGAGGCCATGAGACGCACGATTTCCTTTGACAGCGCTTCCGAGAGGAATGGTTGGACGATAATTCACTGTGTCTGGGTAAGGTCCTTTCGTGTCTTCGCATTTCTTTGACACGTTTATAATGTAATTACGAATTCATTATCTTGTAATTCATTCAGACATGCCCTTATACGGAATACGTGACTAGTATTTTTTTTCTAAATGAGATACATTAACTTTATGACATCTAGTTTTCGAAGATCACGCTTTTGCAGGGTTGGCAATATTTGTTTTGAAAAGATAAAGTTATTTGTTTTAACAGGCTCTATTACTTTAAGCAACATTTTGTTAAAGAACAATTTTGTACTCGAAGTTGGTTTTTACAACGTAATTCATTCTCCATGAATATAATCATAATGATTTCTTTAGAATAATTTCCGAAATTTTTTCGAAACAAAAGATATTGTGGAAAAGTGCATTTGGACTTCCGTCACTTCGATTCTCAGTGGATGTTTCAGTTGTTCAGTGATAGATTCTAATATTGTGGGTCCAGTTCTGATTAGGCAATTGGGATGTAGGGATGGCCGACCCTTTGTGAAGATACCCAAATATCAAACTCTTCCACGTATTACACCCTGGACTGCATTTTGCAGGCTGACTAGGGTCAAGCGTCTGGACCCACATTCCTCTGTGGATCTTGTGATGTGTTTTGTCCATTTGAGTTTGTGATTGTCCCTTCATCCATTTCATCCTACCACAATTCATCCTCATCTCTGCGATTAGCCAAAACCGGTAAAAAAGCTAAATAGAAAAAATGAATCGCTCAATAAACCGATTAGACATTTCGAAATTGCTCAAAATGCGATTTGATTTTTTTAAGAAGCTACGATGAATCACGGCAATGAACGAGAATGAGCAACAGAATCAAGAGAAGAACAGCTTAACCAAGATGATAATGCTCTCGGCAAATTACCGAACTAATCTTCAATCATTGGTGGGGCTCGGAAGTTGATGAAAAATCATATTTATTTTCTGAGCATTGAAAACAATGCTAAACCTGATATCAGTCTCTTCCCCTTCAGTAGAGCCAGAAAATATTGTTTTTTATTTTGCATTTTTCTGGCTTTTTTGTCGTTTAGATTTTCAGTATTAATTTTTTTGCCGTTTTTGTTGCATTTTTCTTCATCTTTGAGTCTTATTTCTCTTCTCTCCTGTTGTTTCGTTAATTTTTAATGCATTTGGTAGCATAACTTACATATTTAAATTTCCTGACATGGTCCACTCCGGAAAACTTAAAATATTTTGTGCAAAACCTACTTTGAGTAGGTCACTATTATCGCTGTTATGTGTGGTTTTAAAGTAAAATTACTCACAATATATACAGGGTGTATCATAAGTAATAGCGCAAACTGACACAGTTGAAAGTACAGGATAATAGAAGCAAAAAAGTCTCAGCAAACATGGGTCTGCAAGCGAGCCGTTTTCGAGATAATTGCGAATGTGTGGTTACAACCTGCCACTGACTTCATTGTTTGTAAACGTCATCCTAGTTCGTAAAATGCTAATAATGTGTGCGAATGTGTGGGTAGAAGCCGTCACTGATTGCATTTTGTAAACACAGAGTGTTTTACTCCTTGCGCTTTTTGAGGTTGGGTATTTGTTTACAAAACCGAGAGGTGGCATTGTAATCAAACAGGATGGATACAATTAGTACACAGTCTAATCGTACTGTGGGAGTCACGTCAGTTGTGTTGTACTGTGTAGTGCAAATGGAACCGTACAGCAACGAAGAGTATGAAAACTTTGAACACCTCCTTTAACAGGTACGAGTGTACAGTGATTGTAACATGTAACATACTAACGTAGTACATTGTTCCTTGTTAAAGTAAGTAGAATGTTCAATGAAAAAAATGAGATCTCCAATGACATTTCTTACTGTATTATTAGCATTTTATCAACTAGGACAACGTTTACAAACAATGAAGTCAGTGGCGGCTTGTAACCACACATTCGCAATTATCTCAAACGGCTCGTTTGCAGACCCATGTTTACTGAGACTTTTTTGCTTCTATTGTCGTGTACTTTCAACTGTGTCAGTTTGAGATATTACTTATGATACACCCTGAATATGTAAAAATAATCTGATGTATGCGAAAGATAACTGTATTTTCATATGCTGGCCGTATACTGTATCTTGGAAGGCCAACTTTGAAAGGAGTTGAATGACTTTACAGAAAAACTTTGCGGTTTGTGTAACCTTGAAGTAAAAATAAAGACAACTACATTATCACTTAATTTCTTCCACCCCCCTTTGCTTCTGTTGTTTAAACCACCAAACAATGGGGTTTGTCAAAATATATTCAACTATTCTCTTGTAATTTATGAAAAAGTCAGTCAAGCTTTCATTTTCAGAGAAAATAATTTTTGTCATTTTTAATGAGATCAAGGTGATTACTCAGGTCATTTTTTGACATTTTTAGGTCATCAACCTGCGACAACAGCACCACAGGGGCATTCTTGTCTTGGTCAAGCTGTAGCTGCAAGGGAGACTCAAGAAGGAAAGACCAGGCTGTAACTCGAACCTGGAACCTTCGGTGAAGGGAAGCACTCAACACACCCATTCACCGAGGTGGCTTCCTGTCTTCCGCGGAACATGCTATACCATCCCCTGAGGAGAGGCGATAAAGAAACCGACAAGAAAGTACCCACGCCTTCCATCCAGTCACTCTGCTGTTCCAGTCAATTGGGCACTGTAATTCCTCGAGGTTAACAACCGATAATTATTGAACACTGAAAGCTCCAATAAAAATATCAATGCGTATGAACTCGTACCTGCTTTAACGACATGGTCCAGCTGGGCCTTTTTTTTTGTGTGTGTGAGAAACTTCTCGCAGTCAATAGAGAATGTGCCTTCAAGGCAGCATGCATATTTCTTGCACGAAATTCAACAGAACAGGATTGAGACGATTTTCTTCCCCCCTTCATTTTCGGTAATAAGCCGTCATGATCATGTGCCACATTCCCAGTCCCGATATCCCGTGTAACAATGTCAGTATTGACAAGATATTGCGTAAAGTACGAAAATGCACTGCTCAGTAATTCCGCATGCCCCCCCTCTCCCCTCATGCCTATTCTTCTCGTATGCACGTTTTTTCGTGATGGTAGATTTATGTTGTAATTGCGTTGTGAACGTGTGAATTTTGTTGTGGAAAGTGGCCAGGAGGTATCTGTTACTATTGGTCTGCAGGAATTTATCGGGGCTTGTGCACTATAACCGTTATTATCATTATTATTGTAAAATTACCATCATTACATCTCATGCGAGGTTATGGCGTGTCTCCGTATTGTATGTTGTATACTCTGTCCTGGGAATCTCTGGAGCGAATGCACGAAAACAAGTCTCTGTTCAAGAGTCACTCTAAAAATGAACGCCAGAGAGGGAACGGAAATGCGTTGAAGGGGGAAAAGCCGCTGCAGCTACCATCCATTTCCAACTTCGTGTACTGCTTCGCTTCACCCACTCCCTTTCTCTACCGTTATGCGCTGCCTTGCTGTACAGATTCCCGGGATAGAGTGTAGTTATCTGTTTTTGCATTGTGGTCTATATGTACAGCCACCGGCAAAAAAATGGGACACTTACATCAAGAAATACCCGCTTCCCTGCATGGAGTTATGTGTGTTGCCTAACTCCGCGGTGATAGCCTAATTACTTATTGAAAAAGTGGCTATTGAAGTTGGCTTTGCGCACACAGCGCATTGCAGGGAAGTGCGTATTTCAGGAAAAGTGGCTATAGAAGTTGGCTTTGCGCACACAGCGCATTGCAGGGAAGTGCGTATTTCAGGATCTAGGTGTCCCAATTTTTATTGTTGGTGCTTCTGCCCAAAGAATGGACTTGGAAATTCTATTTTTGTATTTTCTGTCGAAAGTTAGGGAGGGTCACGTGAACCGCTGAACCAATTGGCTTTGGCCAGTTGCCATGGTTAGGGGGGAATTCTCGTGGTTTTCTGCGTTGCCAAGTGTATGCCTGACAGCAAAAGTTTGGCGTTATTGTGTGGTTTGTTTGTGTTTTTTTTCGTATCTGTGATTTTTATACTGAAAGATGATGATCCTTAAGCAAATACACCGGCGAAATCGGAAGAAAAGAAAAAAAGTTGTCGGGCGTGGTATTCCTCTGCGTGGCCAGACTCGTGAAATAGTATGTGCAGTGCGAGATTATTTTGAAAATGAGAGAGATAATAATGGCCCTTTGATTCCGTTTAAAGAAGTGATTAGGAGAACAGCAGCTGCTCTGGGAATTATCAGAACATCCGTGATGTCAATCGGGAAGGAAAAGTCCCGCTTAATGGAGACAGACGCATCATAACATGCTATAGTACCACTGGAGTAAGCAGGATTTTATTTCGGAGGGTTGGAATTGTAAATGTGGATGTTACAAAGCTGCATTTTTTCCCGTGGGGTGGAATAAGTAATTAAACATTTCATAATTATTAGAGTTGAACAGATATCCACACCCATGCTGATTCTCTTACCTATCTCACCGATACCCTTGTTTGAAAATGACGCGTATTAATTAAAAGCTGTTCAAAATATTGACTAATATTAGTGTGTAAGTAAATACTTCCAATTGTGTGTATCAATTTATTAGGGTTGTGCTTTAAACGTAAGAATTACATCAAAATCTGAAAATACTATTACGTAATCACAAAATACACTTTTCCATACAACATTATGGAATTATGCATAAATTCAAGGACACCCTGAAAGTGCTAAAAAAAAGTAAAAAAGTAAAGTGCTCCCCTGTGCACGCCATGAAGGCGTATAGGGGGTATGGGGGTAACGCCCCACACTTTCTTGATCCTATCATGAGTGGGGGTGATGTGATCAGCATCACGCCCCTGACCGCCTTTACTCCCCAGGGTTTTCCCCAGGTACCCATGTCATTCGACGCTGGGTGGGCGCCGGGGCTGCTTCCAACGTTAGCCAAGTTCCTGGAATTGAACCGGCCGGGGATCGAACCCGGGACCTTGAGCATGGTAGTCAGACGCGTTACCGACTGAGCCACCGCGGCTTTTTTTTCCCCCTTCTTCCGATACTGATACCACGGTTAAAAGTGGTTTAAAGACAAAAATTATATTTGGGAGATTGATTTAAGAGGTTCTTCAGTTACCAATTTGGTTTTCCTGATTTTTTTTCTATACTTTTAGTTGAAACTTTTGAATTTCTCAACATTTCGGGAGGGAACTGCAGCCCCATGAGTCCTCCCTCGACCCAACCACCCATTCTATATAGCATAAATTCTGAATTCAACCTAAATTTCAGGATCTTACTAAACATGCTGTAGATACTCTTGTGAGGATATCATTAAAACACATAATGTTCGTTCACTTCCAAACAATTTACAATTCACTATTTGATATCGCTGTGTAGACAACAATGAAATTAATATAAACTATAAAGGATAGATAATATTGAGTAATCGGAACTCGACGTGCAATTTTAACTGGCGAGCAAAACGAAATATGCCACCACAAGTAACTGGACCCTAAACCTTGATTGCAGCGAGATGTTCATACGAACAGTCTCCACAATACCCTAGAAAGAATTCTAACCCTCCGCAATAATTCCGAGTTTTCAGCTCATCGCCCCCCCTCTCCCTCCTCCCACTCTCGAGAGAGTCCACCCCCAAGAAGGTCAAGCACGGCGAAGCCGGTTACCGCGGTGTAGCAAGCGAATGCGTGGGTCTCCGCCTTCCTGCCTCTGCCTGAAATGCGAGCGAGCAAAGGGTGCATGTTGACAGGAAAAGATGTCCTGTACGACTGGACAAAGAAAATCACTCTCATACGTTTGGCAACACCGCTTTTCCCCCTTTCACACTAGCACAAGCGGAGACGAAAAGTCTGAGGTTCCTCAAGTCCAAACTCTAGCCGGAGCGACTTTACACAGTATGTATTGTCCGACCTCAGAAGACACACTGAGGACGGATTCAGTCACCTAAGGGGAGGTAGATAGTGGTTTTCAGACCAGTATTTGACTCGTATGATTCTTTTCTTACAGCCAGTATACTCCTCTGTAGGATTAGATGTGCTTAGTGCCCCTTTGCAGCTTTGAAGAAGATTTTAGTATAGAGTTCTTCACCTCATATGAAGAGTGCAAATAGCCTAAGTGCTAAGACACTCACAATTCTTATCTCAATCAATCAATTAAAGAAAGGTAATCCGTTTCCCTGTTCATTGCTCCATGCCATGAAGGCACATTAAGGGTGCCGAGGTAGGGCGTCACGTATTCTCTCGCCAGGGGATCCCGGGTTAGAATCCCAGCCTGGGCAAGGGCGTTTTTTGTGAGTGTCCCTTCAACAATTTCATCATATCATCACACATCCTCATCTTCGCGATTAGCCAAAACTAGCAGAAAAGCGAAGAAAGTATACCTTATCAATCAATCAGTCACTCATTCTCTCTTTGATATGATGTGATCAGCATCTCGCTTCGGACGATAACTACTATACAAGGTTTTAAGGTGTATTGTAAGTAATCTGCCTTGTTAGTTTAAACCACCAACTACAGAGCGACCACAAAAGTCTTCGTACATCTTCCCCTCCATCCATTCAACTCGGGGCACAAGTAAGCATGCTCCACTCTACCCCTCTTCACGCGCGAATATGATGCACATGACATGCGGTTCTGCGGAGGTCCTTTTGCCTGTGGTCCCACTATCCGGCTTTGTAAAATTATTCAAATACATTTTGGCAAATACCTTGATTCTTGGTGGTTTTTATGAAAAATGCAAGTATTTATTTTAACATCTGTAGTATTTTTAGGTAATTTCCTTAACATTTTAAGGTATCTTTTTGATCACCAGTATCCTCTTACAAATCAAGTTCTACTATAACCTGTTGTTCATGTAGGCCTGAAGAGCAAACACGACGGTGATGGCTCCTCCACGTGTTGAGTATTACTGTTGTCATCATCATTTGGTTGATGATGATAATTACTTAAAAGTTACAATTTTACTTTTTCACAAGCCATTCTAATGGCATATAACCTTGAGCGTATTGATCACTCCTGTTCTTGCGGGATCTTGACGGATAGAGTCAAACATATGTAATCTTTTCAAGGGACAATATAGCAGTTATGCCAAGAAGACGACGTCCTCAAGCATGGAATGTTCGTTGGTCCTACTTCCGTAGCATTGTCCATTGTCTGCTTTGAAGCATTTCTGCGATATAGTCCTCCTCTTCCTGGACATTTTGCACAACTGTACTTTTTTAATGGCTTACAATTACCTCATTGTAATACCTTGTTTCCTACTCGCCAGGTACCTGAACATTCCAAATGATGGGAATCGCTAAGTTACGCGGCATTACTTGTTTTCAGAATCTGAAATTGCAGTGTTTGTTGACATTACGCATTTTTTTTCTTGGTATAGAAACGGTCATAGGATAAGGAGTGTCATCGAAGGTGAATCATGTTGAAGTTATAATTATGTAAAGTATGTTGTGATAGGCGAGGAAGAAATTTAAGACGGAACTTAAGTGTGTTTAAATTTGAGAGGCATGTCATGTACCAGATCGGAGAGCAGTGTTCAATATTAGGTAAAACAAGAGATTGGTTGAGTTGGTGTTTTAAGTCCACTTTATGTACAGTAAGGCTAATCGGGATTGGACCTACAGTTGAAAGTGGGATCCGAACCACTATGTTCCTCCACCGAGATTTGTAAAAAGTGCTGAGGGCAAACTGGTTATTTATTTGAGTGAACGATAGAGTAGACCCAACATGCGCATGGGACTCTTAGATGTGCTCAGAAAATGAGTGTCTCTCATCTAATATGATGCCTATGTCCTTCTGTGTGGAAACTATGAAATATTTTGTGTTTAATGTGTTTTTCTTCAAGGAGAAGTCATCGTAGTACATTTTTCAGGGTTAAGTTTAAAATTCCATAATTCACATCATTTTGTCTTGGAATTTAAATTCTTTGATGTCACTGAAATTGAGATTTTACTATATATTTTGCAAACAAGAAAATATTTGTACATGAGCCAGAAAGATATTCTGGAAGGTCATGAAGGTACAGGATGAAGAGAAGGGGTTCACCACTGCCCTTTCCACGTGGGTGTTTTTACAAGAACTTCAACATGGAGGGGGGATGTGGTGGTCACACTATGAGGAAGATAAGATCAATTTTTGTAACTTTGTTCACAAGGATAACTTTCCGTCGCTTGTATGTTAGTTACTTTGTGAACTAGCAACTGGTGAAAGGTTTTTGCAAAGTGAAGGTTTGTTTCGAATCTCATCCGTCGCCATACTTATATTGCTCATAAAAGTAATACAAGATAAAATTAACCGAAGAGCAAAATAGTTTCAGAGATACAGTATATCGAATCTTGCCCCTAAAAAACAACAGAAAATCACAAACACGATGAAAGTTCAAGGGAGGCTTCGGGGTGTGAAAGTTCTGTGTTCCTAAACTTTTCTGGGTTTTGCTGGCCGTGACCAAGTTTTTTGTTTTCGCTGGAAAAGGCCTTGCCGCGTTTGACAATATATTTCTCAGATGTGCAGGTTTGCTCATTTCTCCACGTCGGTTTTATATATTTAAAACAGGTACATTTCTTTATCAGATTCTAAAGAGAGTGCCAAAAAATGTTATAATTGCAGAATTATTCCGGTTTCGACCCCTGCGGCGAGTTTCCAAGCAGAGCTGCGGGGTAGGAACGGACCTTCAAGCTCTGACAAGAACAATAACAAAAAGGTTACGTGAACCTTGAAACGGCTTTGCTAGTCTCTTTAACCGGTGAGCGAATTCAATACGCTACGGCTGTTCATAAATTATTGCTAACAGATTGTTTTCCTTGCCAGAATTCTATTTTACATCGAGTAGTATAACAAAATGAGCAAGAGAATGGGAAATCAGGTAGTCTTGTGAAACGAGAACGGGACACCCGGAAGCCTAGTATGAGAATTGGAACTTAAATAATAATAAAAATGGGAATGTAACATCGAGAAGCCTAATAAGATGAGAATAGAATACCCAGTCGCCTAATAAAATGAGAATGGGGCATCCAATAACCTAGTAAAATGAGAATTGGTCATTGGGTATCCTAATAAATTACAATGGTAACACTTTACTATAGGGGTGACGGATTTCTTACTTTGTACAGGAGAAAGTACTTACGCAAATCATTTTCTTTAGCATTGTGGAAGTTCGTGAATGTAGTTTTGAACCATTTTAATGCGAATGCATGTTGTTTTCTGCGAAAATCTCTGTCCGACACGCTGTTTCTGCTGCCGCCATTTGGTTTCTGCACGAGAGCACAATGTTCTGCGTGTTAGATGACGTAAACCCCGTAGTCAGTGTTTCAGACTCATAACCTAACCTTACGGAAAATGGTTTTTGGGGCTAACGTCAATTGTTTGTGGGGCTAACATCAATGGTTTGTGGGGCTAACGTCAATGGTTTGCGAGGTATTAGCATAATTTCAAATCCGGGCACAAAAGTAGGTATTTTCCGGTGAACAAGGTTGCAACACTGCATAAATCGACAAAACACTATCACAACGTGCGATGAACCAGTACGCTATCGCCATAATGTGTGTTACAGAATCGAAATAACGAGTAACAGTAAGTACTCGTAAATGTAAGAAATATACATTATTTTCGTTAGAAATTCATTATTTCACCTAAAGAAAAGTTCCACATTCCAGAATAGTACGTTAGCAATGTAAAAAAGTGCGAAATAAATGATTTATAGGTGTCACCCCCTATAGTAAAGTAGTACCATTACAATTAACCATCACATGCATGACCTGTGGGTTAGTGCGAATATGAGCCAATTAAAGAGCTGAGTAAATTTTGCTCAGACAGAAGTGATGAGGGAAGTTGAACACTCACCATGAAGCTCTAATCTATCGTGCCTCGAATTTTCTTCTGGAAGTTTAATTTTGGATTATTTATGTAGTGCAAATATTATATTCATGGTCACATGAAAGCTGTCATGCAATTTATACATGTAATGTTAATACTAATACACAAAGGGATCTTATAATTGGATCTACCCTCATTAAGTGTTTAGGTCCATATTTTGTTTTGGAATCTTGGTGAATGGATGTGTATATTTTATTTATTTGACGTCGTCTTTGCCTCCTTAATCTTGACCAAGAAGATAAGTGAGGAAGTTGATGAACACAATGACACTCGCGCGTATACAGGAAAAACTAATTGATTTGAATTAAAGCAGGTGTGGTTAAGCTTGTTGATAACTTTAAAGAACAACAACAACAAAAATGGTAGCCTTTACTAAATTGGTAATTTAGAACAAATTATTTCATCTTTCTCAACAAATATGCAGAATTAGTACAACAATGTTCTTGGTAACCATTATGTGTTTGTCGCAAATGTTTGGTTATCAGAAAAGTATTGTTTGGTTATTCTAAAGAAACTTTTTATTTCTTTGTGTTGCAGCTCTAATCTTCAATAAAAACCTGTGTTCAAAAATTGATGCCGAAAATTATACTGAAATATCATCTCGTTACTATTGTTGCCAGAATGTTATCTAAAACATAAGAATCACGTAGCAGAAAACACTATCTTTTCGGCGTTCTTTAGAGAATACGTGCGAAATATGTGTTGAAGTCTGCCAGAAACTTTGAATACCACATAAATTATGATATTTTGCGACTAAATATGCATAAACTGTTTTAGCATGACATTTTTTTATCCATTTATAAGGAAATTAGGACTGGGGATAACTTTTTGGTTGTTATTGGTATTTCTATGAAGAAAAAAAAAGTGAGTTTGGCTTTAATTACATGCATAACATGAGACCACCACTCAATCAACAAAAGTGCACATCATTTTGGAATTCAGCACCACAAAATCTGTAAAAACACGGCTACTTTCTTTGTAAAAATTTCATTGTAGCCAATGTGTTGATTAATTTGCTTTATTTTACTTCGCTTTTTGTGCCACTTTTGGCTAATTTCCGAAGATTGGGATGAGTAATGGATGACATGATGAAATTGATGATTGGATGCTGTCAAACATCCATGCCTCGGCAGGGATTCGAACCCGGGACCACTGACGTCGTAGCACGATATGGTAACCACTCCGCCACGGTGGCCCGCAGCCCAATGTGATTTGGCAAAATTTCGGGAGGGGGCTCCGGACTCAATAACCCCTGCCATGCTACGCCAATGCTCCCGTATCCTGCCTGGACTTGAATTCAGCTCAACAAGTTCAGCCATGAGGAGAGCTAAAATAAAATAAGCTCTATTTCTCTTGCGATTTTTGCCAGCTTTCTTGAATGTTAGATGTTGTACGGAGCAGTACTCATTACTCTCTCCTTGAACTTTTAATCGGTGGTTTCCATTGCACAACTGCCTCTTTGAGTAACGTCATTAAGCATTAATTTTTCAACTTACAGAAGGGAATAAAATGTGATCTTTATCTTTATGCTCCCATCTCATGAAGAGAGCATTGAGAACACTAACATGTTCGGCAAGTTATCTAATTCGTTACGAAATAAATGTTATAATTTAAACTTCCCCCTCTCTTTATTTCAGAGTATTTTTCCCAAGCAGTTCCCTTACTTTGTATCCATGGAAGGACATGATCATTACGTTTGAATGAGGATATACTTTCCGCGGATAACCTAACGGTCCGTATGCATCAAAGCCTTACAACGCCCATTGGTGGCGACTCCGATACCTCTAGAAAATTGAATTGCTGCTTCATTGCTGAAATCAATGTTTCACATTCTCTTTGCAGAGACCTTGTATTAAGGGAAATGGGGAAAAATCGATCAGAAATTTTTAAGAATCAGGAAAATATGAAGTTGTGAAACTTAATATTGAAACAGATTATATTAGTTTCCAGTTTCACGTACACACACCAGTAGTTCCCAAGATTTTTCCGCGGCGCCGAAGTCAGAATGTAGGCCTATCTAAAGCCTGAATCACACGAAACTGGATATCCAGTAGGAATGCTCTAGTTGACTCTGGACTGCCTACCCATTTGCTAGTTTTCACCTCACACGATACTTGTTACAACATACCTGTCGATAGTCTTTCGTTCCCATAATGGCGGCCACGTCAGATGTAAACAACGTATCACTTCACACTTTTAAAATACGATAACTATTCAACCGAGAGGAATATCGCTTCGTATTAAATAGTTTTAGGTAGAGAAGAATGGCGCTGATAAAATACATACTTTACAACGTTTACTATACACGTATGAAAGAATATTTTAGCTTTTTCAATTGTAAACACCGTGCACTCACCATAGACGGTGTAACTCGACATGCCTTTCGTGCTGTATGTATTATATATTGCAATTGGAACAGCTAACCGAAATAATCCATGAAATGCTTTGGTGTAAAACTGTAAAGTGCTATCTGCTATAAGATTTTTGGAAGCGTTTACGTAGCATTTATGCTAATGTTAATGGAAATGCTTTCGTCTAAAGCCGGCTTAAAGGTGGACGAGCAATTTGAAGAATGTTGTAGGAGAATTACTGCTTTGTGCTTTTATTAAAAAAGGAAAAGTATGAGTTTGGCTCGAAAAAAAAATGGTAATCAATGGTTACCGAACAAGCTTTTTAACTTGGGTTTGCATTATTCGTACATGAGATTCGCAGGATTCATTCACAAAAAAGAAAAAGAAGTCATACATTTATTAATACACTTGTAATAATAAGGATTTTCATTTTCAGCTAATCATATTTGTCAAGTAAACATCTCATCGCTTTGCATAAATACCTAAATATTAATGAACTGAACACAATGCAATGCACATCATCTCTACTTTTTTTTTTATGGAGAAACGGAGCAACTATCACATAAACAGCCAGCACTCGGAAACCACAGACAAAAAACGCTCCTTTGCAAACTCACATATTATCTTCACATGGCCAAACTTTGGTCTGATTGGCTGTTCCACAGATTCCAGAAAGCTAGTAGCAATTAGAACATGTCCTATTCCTCAAAACCAGTCAAGCAGTCAGCCAGGCGGCCATGATTTCTACCTAGAAAGTAATTTCGGCGCCAACTAGGGCATTCCTACCAGAAATCCAGTTCCGTGTGATAGGGGCTTAACACTTGCAACGCTCAGTTAGTGAGGTTATGTTGCTTGCCTTAAGTTAAAGAAAGAACACACATTACACATTCAGAAACATTTAATGTGTAAAAGGTACTAAATAAGCACATATTTCCATTGATGTGATGGTTCGATTTTAAAATCTTGTTTAAACGAATAAGTAAGTGTAATTTCAGTGAAAATATTGGAACATTTCGCGGTGTCCCTGTAAGTCAGCCAGAGTGTCCCACGGCGCCGCGGCACGCACACGCAATTGGCGTACACAATTTCTACTCCTTTGAGTATAAAACTATATGTCTATTTATGTTATATATATTACATTAGTTTTCTGAACCTTAGGTTAATAGCGAAGATGATTTTTTTTAAATTTTATTTTGATTTGATGTTTTAAGTCCACTTTATGCACAGTAAGGCTAATTGGGACTGGACGTACAGTTTAAAGTGGTATCCAATAGCGAAGATGAGGATGAATCAAGAGCTTATGAAATGCGTGATGGAAAACAACCTAACTGTACATTCATACCTAACCGGAGCTCGACCCCAGGACATCTGGTCCGGCAGGGAGGAGTTGGCTGTAAACATGCATATGATTATTATTTTTTAATTTGTTCAACATTTTTCACATAGCTATACGAACATATCCAAGATATCTAAATAATAATAATGCTGTATAAAATTTCCATTTATTCTTGTTGTTTCTCGAGTATACGCTTTTTCTCACATAATACAGCTTTACGGACCATAATTATGGGTTAAGACTAAGAACTTCATATCAGAAATAATATTTGATCAATCCATATTTTACCAGAACCTCTAAAACAAGAAAGAGTTGCCAGATTTTTACATAAATTACCATAATTGACATACTACCAAAATTCTGCTTGGTAACTACCAATAAAATACCGTAACTATGACAACATTTTAAAAACAATAACAGGAACATTTCAAGAAATTTATCGAACATCTGGCGTACTTCTTGCGGGTTGTTACATGTGGCTGCAACCACATTGCTGAAACGGAGGTGAACTTTTTTTTTTAATCCATCATTCAATTATTTGATGCGATAGAATGTTGTCACATTTATCTTCGGCTAATTTTAGTGCCTGCAATGTAGATTTGTAGAACGGGAGTGAAATAAAATCTACGTATTCTGGTACTATATTCTAGGGATCTATGTAATGAAAGTGGACATTGTTAACTGGAAATAATAATGTTAAGTAATCCGTACTTCAGTAATCCAGACAGTGTCTTGATGTCCTGCCAATAAACGACTCCTTCAAGAATAACTCTGTTATCTGAAAGTATTATCAGTCTTCTTTTAGCATATTTTTTTCTTTGCGATAGTGAATGTTACTGCAGTTGCCCTAAGGGCAGAAAAAATTTTCAAGTTGATTTTTTTTTTCAAACAGGAGTCCATATATTGTTGTAATTTATCGCATTTGTCCAAATCATCGTTTTCCTTGTAGATTTTGAACATTCCCGTTTACATTCTAGTTATCCTTGGTCGTCTGGGAACGGATGGGTTAGGGAATTGTCGGTTGAAAGATGCTGATCTTGTGGGTAATTCGTTGGAGAAAAGCTGAAGCTTCTTAACTTGATTTGTCTATTGTGAGATGGCATGCGAACTCTTGCAAGTCGAAACGCTCGGTTGTAAAGCTATTCAGTCATTGTGGCCTGGCATGCTTGGGAATGACTGCGATAAAGCAGGTCCTAATACTGCAGGTGTGGGTTGCTCAGCCGTACATCACTGTAACGACCTGTATTGTCGTTGCGAGGTTGAGATTGTGGAGAGACTTGCTTCACTTACGGAGCTACTTCATGTCACGTCGCCCACGTCATGGTCGTCGTGCGGAATGCATTGTGAATTCCTTCCTCGCAAGAACGAATACTGGTTTCGCATTTTCTTTACGTCTGTCGAGCTGTAGTAGCACCGTTTTGAATTTATTTATTTATGGATAAAATTTCAGATAAGCACGTAGCCATTTTACATTGAAATGATCAACAATGAAAAGAACAAAAATAAAAATAACACAAAGGATTAACATAAGTCTAGATAGCACAATTAAATATTATTTAGCAACATATGTTCTGATGGTTGACGGAAAGGCGTACTCTGTGGAAAATACATGAGCACTTGATGGGAGGTCGTTATATTGAGTGGGAAGTCTGTGGAAGAGCGATCTGTTTTGAATTTTCAGTCTAGGCTTTTCTGTGTAAAATAGATTTGTATTACGTGTTGTGCGCATAGGCACTCGAAAGTGGAATTCCTGGAGGAGTGTGTTGCAACGGGTTTTCCCGTTCACAATTTTGTAAAGATTTTCAGAATTTCCTATGCCAGAATGATCTATAGGCTTTGCATATTTTTTTTTTATTATTATTATTATATATACAAAATAATGAACCTAACAGTGCTACAACAGGTTGATGCCCAAGCAGGTCATTCTGCCATTGGAAATTTTAGAATTCAAAATGCTGCTACTACATACAGCCTGACACGTGTTTTCTTTTACTTCATTTGAGAGCCTCCGGGTGTCATGCATTTCGTTAATGTACACTGTTCAAAGGATGGTGTGGCGTAGATCTGCAGTTATCTATATTTTTCTAATCAAGGGGTCCAGGTTCGATCCCAGTGAAGGTGCATAGTGGTAGGCCCAGTCTCGATTAGCCTCCTTGTACGTAAAGTGAACTTAAAACGTAAACTCTCTCTCTCTCGCTCTTTCAATTATGGTTCTTGTACGTAGCTTATCTTCATTTTCGGCTTAATCGCGACGAATGACAACATGGTTGATGGGACAAACACAAGGATTCGAACCTAGGGCTTCGGGTTTCGTAGATCATTGTGCTGCCCACTCCGCCCAGAGGATAGCATGCCGACCTCCATGGCAGAGTGGTTAGCACAAATGGATGTTCTTCGTGAGTATCCCTACATCAATTTCATCACTCATCCTCATATTCGAGATTAGTCTAACGTGGCAGAAAGCGATGTAAAATTAAAAAAATAAATCAAACTGAGGACCGCATATGCTTCTGTTAATGCTCCTTCGAAATAATTAGTGTAAAGTCCTCATTACCTGTCACTTTCGAGGTGTAATTATTGTACAGAAAACAAGAGATGAATATTTTTGCGAAGATAATTGAAATTTTGCGGTGGCATAAAGCTTATCCACCATCTGCTATGCTCAACAGATGCAAAAAAAGAGGACAGCGTTAATTCGCAAATCATGAAGTTATTTATAGTTAAATTAGGTGTCTAATGGCGATAGCATTCAAATCGAGACCTTACTTTTCACCTTTTTCGCCCCAGTTTCTGCAGACACATCAATTTTCTCCACGCAAGTGTTACGTCATGGCAGTAAGCGTACTGGGTGCTTTATGTGGAGATATGGATCGGCCGTAATAAGCAGTTAGGAAGCATGTCGAATGTTTCTGCAGGAGAGAGAGACGGGAACTGCTTGCGTTCACACCCGTGGGAATAATAATTTGAATTGTGGCCTGCAACTACTGTTTAGTACGGACAAGTCTCAATACCTGTTAGCATATTTGTCAAGGACAAGATGTCTCGCGCTTTCCTCTGGACTCGATTTGCAATCGATCTGTTTCATTCATTTGATCGGCAAGACTTTTTTTTTTACCCGGTGGTTAGATTTAAAGTTCCCTTGTCAAAGCCCTCTGGAGTCCGTCCAAAGCATCGGATTGCGGTAAAACTTGGTATAGAGTCAATGGAGACGCGAATGCTGATGTAAAATAAATAGTTCAAATTTTCACCACCAGGTGGAAATGTGGTTCTTGGAATTAAAATTTCCCCACTCTGAACCCTCTTGAGTCCGTTCGAAGCATCTGATTGCGGTAAAACTTGGTATAGAGTCTATGGAGAGAATGGAGAAGCGAATGCTGATGTAAAATAAATAGTTCAAATTTTCACCACCAGGTGGAAATGTGGTGCTTGGAATTAAAATTTCCCTGCTCGGAATCCTCTGGAGCCCGTTCGAAGCAACGTATTGATGTGAAACTTGATATAAAGTTTATGGAGAGCATGGAAAAGCAAATTTTTACCACCAGGTGGATATGGGAGAGGGTTGGAAATACCCTTTATTTACTAATTTCTTTAGTTCGGATCGCCTGCTTCCATAGCTATTCAACCTTTTATATGAGAATCCGACCCCCGTGGCGGAGTGGTTACCATAGCGTGCTGCGATGAGAAAGGTCCCGGTTTCGAATCCCGGCCTGGACGAGCATGCTATTTGTGAGTGTCCATTCATTAATTTCACCATATCACTCATTTTTATCTTCTCGATTAGCCGCAAGTTGCAGAAAAGCGACGTAAAATGAACCAAGTCAATCAATCAATTTTGTGTAATCCTCACTGACAATATCCACTAAATGAACAGGTGATTTGGAGAACGAAAGCTTACCAAAACTTACAAAGATACTATGCCATGCCCTTCCAATGTTTTAAAGTGGGATTCCATCCCCACGGGACTCGTACTCGGGTCTTCTTGATTACATAGTCTCCACCTAAACGAAGGAACCGTGGTTTCCCTTCTCTTCTAAGCATCGTTTCATATTCCTTTCAGAACCGTTGTAATTTTTCAATACTTACGTCCACTTCCAATTGCATTATGGCTCTTTCGTGAGATTCTGTTTTAGTACTCCAAGATTAAAACAGAATCGTGGCAAAAGCTTATGATTAAGTGGTGAAAGGGTGGAACGCCAATGGTAGACGCACTCGCTCGAAAGAGGGGAACCAAAATCAGCGTTTGATGCTGAGTGACGGGATTTCGGCGAAGAGCAGTCATTTCAATAATGAACCACTTGGAAGGGAACGCGAATGACAGAAATCGAAGTGAATGTTGTGCGTAAGTAGGGCAGGGAACCCACTCCGTTGAGTCGGCAAGACATGCCTTTTGTACCTCGTGTTATCGCACGGAATAATGTAGCATTGGCAAGTGCATTCTTTGCTCAGTGTATCCGTAACATTGGTTTTCAGATAAATATGATGAAGCAGTGGGGAAAGTGCTAATTTCGTAACATCAACACCTACCTAGGTATTCGTTTATCACATTAGGGTTATCCATACTGTTCTGGAGTTTTGATCATTCGCGTGGTCCGCAAAAATGCCACATGACACAGAGTGTAATTATCCTGGAAGTTGTGCAAAATTTGAAGTTTCGATTGATTTTGTACAGTCAACGTCAAAGATAATGGTAGGCAAATTGTCCATCACTATTTTCATGGTTTTTTTTTTTATTCTACAGCCTGTGTTGTTTTAAGGAATAAAATTATGTATTTTCGAAGCACGTATTGCCCTCTGCTTATTGACGTCTTTATTGCAATTATCATCGCATTGTGTAATTTCAGACCGAATGAAAATGATAATGGACATTTTGCCTACTCTTTCTTTTGCCGTTGCGTGTACCATAATTCCGTAACGAACTGTATTTTTTGATGACCTGGCAGGTATTTTTACATTCTAATGCAATTTTTGGTAAAGTGATGCTTCTAATTGAAGTGAAATACTAGCCCATTAATAAGGGGCGTCTAGAAGACATTTTGAAACTGAGGTATAGAGAAGAGAGATAGTTGTAAGAAATTTAATCATGGAAATGAACAGTACAAAAGATGCCATTAATTATATTACATGCCGCTGAAGAGACTGTGTGACTTGAAGATGACGGATCATTTCGACTCAACTTGCTACAACTAAAGAATCGCCCAGTTTCCTGTGGCCATGTTAACGTCGAGTTATATAGCATGTGTCTCGGCGGCTGCAGGAATATTGGTCGTCATCTTCAAGTCATATACCTACCTACCTCTTCAGCGGAATGTAATAAATGGCATCGTCTGCACTGTTCATTCCATGATTAAATCTCTTGCAACTATTATTCTCTTCTCTTTACCTCCGTTTCAAAATGTCTCCTCTTTTTTAGACGTCCTTATTAATCGATATTTTGAATGACTTGTAACTGTTATAATAAGTTTCAAGCACCGGAATTGGTAACGGTGAAAATCGTTTAGAGTAACGATATCCGTTCAAAGCGGTATCAGCTTTTCAACAGATCACTCCAGAAATGCTGCACGCCACGTGGCGCGGTATGAACTGTGCCGTGTCCGCAATGGCAGACCTGTTGAGTGCTAATGTGCTGGGATACAAAAACTGTAACTCTCCTACACATGTATGTACCATTAACAGGCAAGGCAATACATTTGAATGGTTTCTGGTATATAACACTTTACTTTTATGACATCCCAAATGGATCACCCGGTATATTTGCGAATCGTGGTATGTAAGCTTACAGCAAACTGTTCGTTCTCCTGTGTCTGGTTTTAAAGTTTGCCTTCTCACATTGAATCGTTTTGCAGTTGTGATTTTATGTCGCTGGTTTTCCCCGTTAAAACCACACGCAACGCCATATATTAAATCAATGTAATGTTAGCAAATACAGATCAGGCAGGTCCAGTTTACACCTGTTCGTAGTACTCATAATCGTTCTTGACTAAAATCTTACTTGTGTGTTATACGAACGGAATGCTTGTAAATTAAATGTTTAAGTTCTGATTTATAATGGCCTGGAGGAACAGAACCGAGGATATGTAAAATTCATTGGAGTATTTTTTTTTATTATTTTTTTTTTTTTTGTGCTGAGAACATTATCGCCCACTTCATTCCACTCTAGTTCTTTTTGGAATAGACCGGAAACTTGTGCTGTAGTTTTAATGTAACTTATACATTTTTCTTTCTTTGTTCTATAAAATCGAATATTCCTATTGAAAAAAAAGATGACCATCTGGTAGGAATGGTATCTAGATTAGACAAAGTTTCCTTTTTTTCCGATTTCCGCATGTCAAAACGCTCCTGTACACGGTAAAATATTGTACTCGGCGCCTTCCATAACCTATCATTAACAGATCGTACAAATTTACATTTTGTGGTTCAGTCGATAGGACGTCTGACTGCCACGCAGGAGACCTGGATTCGATTCCCGGGATGGGTGATTTAATGTACGAATTTTTCCAGCAATATGTAAGCGGCTCCAATCTCCAATAAATGGGCACCTGGAAGCAACCCTGGCGAGTAAAGGTGGCCGGAGCATGATGCTGACCACATCCTTTCATATGCTTTCACTGCATGTTGCAGTGTGCAGGGGGGAGGGGTAGCATTATTGTTTTTTAGGTAATAAATATAACGCAGTAATGAGAAATGTTTTAGATATTTACAAAATGACAATGTTATTAATTTAAATAGGACACACAAACTTTACTGGGTATCGCGACGTTTATCCTTTCCAGCTTATTGTCTTTTCTCGTTCGGCTCCCTCTTTGTCCCTTCTCAATACGAACTCTACAGTCTGTCTAGGGAATATGTGGAGCACACGAGTAAGTCCTCTGCGCAAGTAGTGGCTCGAGAGGGTTCGACCATCAACGCGTGAGAGGCGAAGTGAGTGCATGGAGAGGGAAGGGATGCAGCCGCATCGAACTGCTTTACTCCGTCAATTCACTTTCTCCCAATCTTTGCCATTTTGCGTGGCCTTGCTCCACAGATTCCCTGGATAAGAGTGTAGGTACCGCTACGCAGTATTTTGCCATAAATCCACTTTATGCAGGGATAGACACTTTAGATGGTACCTACAGTTTAAAATAGGATCCGAATCTGGATTCGCACTCGGGACCCGTTGATCAAAACGAGAGCCTTTACCACTACACCATTGGGGAAGTGATGCCTCACCAAAAAAAAAATACCGAAATCAACCAGGAAAATAGCACTTCCAGCCTTCAGTGCAAACTACGGATGCCACAAAATCCGGATAAAGGATATGTGGATTTCAAATTGTCCAATATTCGTTTCGGATGCAACAGATAATCCTGATATCTGGTCAAATCCGTACAGTGAAATGCGAACATGACGAATAAAATAAGAATAGCCCGTAAAACGGATGAACGATGAAACTGTAGGGATACTGCACACATACTGGACATCCCCGATATCCGGATCTTCCCTAGTGCACACACTCACTCATACGTCTCGCGGAGTAGGCGTGGCTACTTCAAAGAAAGCCGCGGTCGTGACAAGTGATCTGTTGGCGGAGCAGGAAGGAAGAACTCCTGCGTACTCTACATACGCAGAGCTTACTCTTCAAAAATGAACGCTGCCATTGGGACTTTTCACTTTCCACGACTGTCTCTCGCACCCTTTTCTGTACCGTTAACAGCCGCGGGCCTTTCTCTACACTTTTATTCATATTGGCCGACGGTTTTCACTTCGCCCTCGTTGTCCTGTTGAATTTGCAACAATGGAGCTAAGAGCATGCTATTGATTGATATTGAGGTCCTCTCATTGTGCCGAGAGCAGAAAAAATCAATTTGGGCCACTCAGCCTCTATTATGCTAATACTTTGCTTCGGAATCAGCTTCTTGCACGGAAGTTGATACAAGGTTCTCATTGTGCTAGAAAACTGGGAAAAGTCTGCATAAATAATCATCGAACACTTTATCTGTCAGCTAAAACATGGAGTGTTCTTTCTGCAGGGTTAACACCTGTAGAGTAAGATCATGTTCATATGTTCATCATATAAATAAAATACCTACAAGTGGAATGCTTATCCCGATAAATGATTTGTTTGATGAATATGAATAATACGTTGCATAAAAATTACATAAAAGTAATCACATTGGATTATTGTTACGAAAATGTTTTATGGTGGAACTTAGTAAGAAATAACATGGTCTTGTTCATGTGATGTGAGTACCTCCTCGTCAATGTAATCTGAGCATTTATCCTTACCGTCGCAATAGTACTCAGTATGCGAGAAAGCAACGTAAAGAAAGAAAATAATAGTATACATAGGCGGGTGCCAAAATTCTAATGTTTGTCTACATTGGTTTACATTGATTCGACATAAAATGCCCCCTCTCCCCTTTCTTCTCAAATTTAAATTGTGTTCATTTTCTTGCCCCAGGTTACTTTGCAAATGCAATATCAGTTTTGCGGCGGTTAGTACAGTCATCGACACTTCTGGGTTGTAACAATTCCATTGGAAGTCCATGAGACTTGACTGTACAACTCCAGCTAAAATTATGGCTTGAGGATATACACTAGATTCAGCAGAATGTTGCCACTGTTTACTTTATCCTCCTGGCTATAGAGTGGATATTAAATAGTATGTAATTAATTTTAATGAAGTACTGACGCTCTGGTATCTTAAATTGTAATTGTACAATTCATATTTGATACAACAGTATTTGTTTACTTGTCAAATAGAAGCAAGTATAGGGTGTTTTTTTTAGAGTGATAGAACTTTGAATTGAAATAAAACACATTAAGAAATAAGTTTGAAACAATTATGTTTTTATTTGAAAGATAACTTTCTGACATTTACTTTTTGAAAATAATTTCCGGCATATTTCCACCACGACTAGCTGTGATGAACCGGATTCGATCAGTCCAATTTTGAACCACTTTCAAGTAATTGGGGACGTATGTCGTTAATAACACGAGTTATGTTGGCTTCCAAAGCGTCAATTGTTGCTGGTTTATCAGCATAAAACAGAGACTTTACATATCCCCAAAGAAAATAACCCAGTGGCGTTAGGTCACATGATCTTGGAGGCCAATTCACTGACAGCACCGATATTTCCGAAGTGCTCTATACATTTGGCGAACAGAGCATTGATTTTGGAAATATATTTCCACAATTTGTAAACGTTGTTGCGGCGTCAGTCTTTCCATGATCATTTGCCAATTCTCACTGATATGAAATGACACAACAACATGTCATCAAAACAAAACAAATGACAGCTATCCCTATCGAAAGTTCTATCACTCTTAAAAAACACCCTTTATAAACAATACAAAATGAAACCTCTTTTCAGTGGCATTCTGTAAAATTACCATTGGATACATCATATAAGAAACTTTACGATTCCCTAATTCTCCAAACAATACCGGGACCTCCATAATGGCCTAATGGTAACATCGTTGTCTTGTAATTGAGGGGTCCCGGGTTCGATACCCGATGGAGGTACATGGCATAGTGGTTCGGATCCACACTTTAAACTGTAGGTCCATTCCCGATTAGCCATGTGCATAAAGTGGACTTAAAACCCAACTCAAACAATAAAGAAAACCATAAGATATTTTGACCAGTAAACACTTTTGCGTTCTAATATGTAAATACTTGAAACTATGAAGTTTCATGTGTCTAATCTTTATTTTTCTTTGGAAAATCTGATTTTGCATTTACCAGACTTGTTTTTTGTTGAATGTTCCTGTTCGTCGCATGCTCTTCCTTAGTATCATAATTGCCTGAAGTAGTTAACAAGCGATAAGGCAATTTTTGCATGAAAATCATGCTGCACCTTGGGTAGAGCAACACTCACGCCTGTTTTCGCAAGGTAATTTGCTCCACAGTTCTGGCGTATCTCAGAACTCGGCGATTCACTGCTTCCTGAAGACTGAAAAAGCATTAAATTTGTGCTTGTAATGAAAAAACAGAAAGTGTGCTCCGGTAGATACGGTCTTAGTAATTTCTTACGGAAGTTCCCTTTACGTAACCACACCATTCTATTTGTTATTTATTTTGTCTATGTTTTAATGTGAATAATGTTAAATTGAAGGTCATAGATGGTCACATGTTTACAACTTTACACCCCAATAACAAGAATTGTAATTGACATACATGATGATGCACTCAGATTCTTCAGCAAGATGACGCATCACCACATTGCGTCAGGATTGTGATAGATATTTTGAAGGCAATGTTTCCAGCACGTTGGGTTGGTAGAGGTGATACAATTGCCTGGCCTCCTAGGTCTCCTGATAGATACACCCCTGGACTTCTTTTTGTCGGTTGTATCAAGGTCAAAGTGTACCAAATCCCTGTTATTAAGTTTGATGATGTAAAGGCCAGAATAACCAATGCTACAGGAGGTGGAATACCGTTTAGATGCTGTACGCGCAACCAAAAGTGCACATATCGAAGTGAACTGAATGGCGATAAACAGCCTTAGTTGGTTGTTGTTTTAAAAGTCCACTTTATGCACAGATAGGTTAATCGGGACGGGATCTACAGTTTAAAGTGGGATCCGACCCATTTCAACCGGATATGGAACCCAGGGCCCCTTGATTACAAGGCGGCGACTTTACGACTACGCCATCGGGGAGGCCCATTCTTCACTTGGTGCATCACATGCTTTTGTTATGTCAATTACAATTCTTGTTTATTGGGAGACAAACTTTGTGGAGACTTTGTATTAGGGTTCGATAACTTCTGCCGGAATTAAAAGCGCCTGCCTGTGAAGGCTTGGATACGAGCAGTGTGCGTTTTGATGAAACGCCCTTGTTCCTTATCTTAAAGTGCATTGCTGTAAGTGCAAGTATGTTTTTTGCATTAATAAAATGTGATGCTTCCGAACACAGCATCCTGGCCAACATGTCATGTTTGGGAGTGTTGTTTATTGCTGCCAGGAATCGCAGACTGACCCGAATTCAAGTCAAATGATGTTCTGTGAAACAAGAGTGCAATGTTTGAGAATCAGATGTTTGCAGCATTTTTGCACAAACTTTCTCAAAATAAGGTAAAAGCTTGGTCTTGAAATTTGGAAATAATTTCCTCGAGAATCTGTAGAAGAAAGTCATTGGTGAATGCTGAAACTACCATTTTTATTGGTGCCATTATCGCAGAATTTGAACTTTACGCCATTAATGTGTGTGTGTTTTTCTTTCTTTCACTTTTTCGGTCGAGTCTCCCACGCTCGAGCGTTTACAGTGAAATATCACTTTAATGCGGCAATAATCATACATACATATTTGTAAAATATCCGTCCTGGCAGTTTTAGCCGACAATCATCTATTTCATTTCCATATATCACTGCACAAGATACGTAAGACAAGGTAAGGTAGACTGCACTACATTTTAACATGGAGATAAAAACTATATTTACTGAAGTTTCAATATCACTCACTGCGTCTTTCACTTCACGATCCATATTTGAGGGCCCACTACCACAGACAAATTACGGTAATACGTGCATGTACTGCTTGGCTGCCAGTGTACACCGCTCGTTTTGCCTGCTCGAGGGAAGAAGCTCTTAATTCAACACGCTCTCTACCGTCGTCCGTTCGAACTATTTGGCGCTCGAGCGAAATCTACTTCCTGCAGCACTCTAGTGTGTAATATCAATAACAGTCATTCTAGTTTTTTGGACTTTTAACCACTGTTATTTTTTAAAAGAGACTTACCTACATTTCGGAGGCTGAATCTGCATCCGTCTTCAGGGTAGCGTGTAGTCTGTTAGGTCACATAAATGGTTGCCTAGGAGGATTATTCTTGGTGGCCTAGACTCCACCGCGTCTGTCGGTCACAAGGACCTCTATATACAAAAAATTGCCAAGTAAGATTACGAGTGGCCCAGGCTCCACTTTGTCAGATGATCACGTCAAGGTCACGATCAAGGCTTCGTGTGGCACCGTTAAGTTTCCACCTTGATCTCCGGGGACTGGACCGCCCCGGATTGCATGTTGACGTAAAGCGGGGCTGGTGTGCAATGTGTATGAATAGTCTATAGAGACTATGCGTGAGATCTTATGTACACTCTTGGGCCACTCATAATCTTACGTGGCAATTTTTTGTATATAGAGGTCCTTGTGACCGACAGACGCGGTGGAGCCTAGGCCACCAAGAATAATCCTCCTAGGCAACTATTTATGTGATCTAACAGACTACACGCTACCCTGAAGACGGAGGCAGATTCAGCCTCCGAAACGTAGGTAAATCTCTCTTAAAAAATAACAGTGGTTTAAAGTACAAAAAACTAGAATGAATAAATCACCACTGATTAGCTACAAAGAAAATTCAATAACAGTGTACAGTCACGGACACTTCTGGGTTGTAACAATTCCATTGATAGTTACAGCCCAAGTTTCGGTGACTGCAGGCTCCATATAATGAACTTCATCCGTGAAATAACTGGACCTCCCTCCCCTCCCCGTACATGTTCTCCCTAATTCATGACATGCATGCCACAATCAGACCGGAAGAAAGGTTCCAGGCAAGTAATAAGATATGTAAACATAAGCAAAAACTATTTGTAAAATTCTTAGAAGATTGATGCACATAACCGAAGTAAACAACCACCTGTCAAATCGCTCAGAAATTTTCCCCTCTCGTGCATTGCAATTAGGCGAGCACGAAACGTAAGGAAGTGTGTGGTTGCGTGAGAGAATTCTAATTGTGTGCAACCGGTTTCGGCAAGTGTTGATTCGGGTGAGCATCGGCATTTCTTTATTGCACTTTTCCACGTCGTCTTGTTGCAATGCACCCAGCAGTTGAGCATGTCTCGAGATTTCAGTTAAATTGATCCACACGTTAAGTGCCAGGCTGTCCTCTCTTGCAACAACGTGAGTTGCCAACCCTTATCTTGCACCACCTGCAGTTGAAAGATGGAAAGAAGTTGCATCAGTAATCAAAGGTATTGTAAATTAATATTAGCCCAACAGATGGCGCTAATTGTCTTAATCGACTGAATCCAGAACTTGGATGAACGATCAACTGAACTTCCTAGCTCAAGATTTTTATTAAGGAACACGGTGGTTCGGATCCCACTTTAAACTGTAGGTCCAGTCCCCATTAGCCTCACTGTGCATAAAGTAGACTTAAAACACCAACTCAATGAAAAATTAAAATAAAAATATTAAGGAATAGTACCAGGTGGCCACAATTAAACTTCCGCTCCTCAGAGCCCTCTGGTGCCCGTTCGAAGCGACGGATTGCGCTGAGACTTGACATGGAGACCATGGAGAAGTGAATGTTGACGAAAACAATAGTTGACATTTTCACCACCAGGTGGAAATGTGGTGCTTAGAATTAAATTTCCCTGCCGAGAGCCCTTTGGAGCTCGTTCGAAGCGACGGTTTGCGCTGAGACTTGGTATGGAGACCATGGAGAAGTGAATGTTGACGAAACAATAGTTGAAAGTTTCACCACAAGCTGCAAATGTGGCGCTTAGAATTAAATTTCCCTACTCAGAGCCCCCTGGAATCCCGGTATGTTCTTCACTGTGCACCAGATTTCAGTGCCACATTTGCACCTGGGGGTGAGAATTTAAACTATTTTTCTTCGTCAGCATTCGCTTCCCCCCATGGTCTTCATAGTCTGTATACCAAGTTTTACCGCTATTCGTTGCTTATATACATACATTCGCGCGCGCACGCTTGTAACAAATACATACAAATTTATGCTGAAACAAACCATGTACCACATGTATCCTTAATATTATTAATTATTATTACTAAGTACTCCATGGCGAGGCAGCACTCGAAGTTACAGGGGCAAGCGGATTTTTCATTTGGTGATGCTTCGTCAGGGCAACGTGTCCCATCGCCGCTGTTTGGTGGCTTTCGAGTACGCAGCCCGCTACTACTTTGAAGTAGCGGACCAATTTTCCTCACGATGCTGGATTAACACGAAAATTTTGAGGACCACCACTTGGTTTCGAACCCGGGGTCGCTCACACTAAGGGCGAGAACGCCAACTATTTGGCTACGTAGGAGTCATTAATATTACACATATTAGAGGCATAGATGTCACAATCGTGTGTGTACCTATAATTTCTTCTGATTTCTGCATACGTCTACTAGCCTGAGTAATCCCATTGGAAGTCAACGCAAGTGAAGGCAAAGATTCGTAGATCGAACACACATTCACCATGCAGCGTTGCCGGCTTGAAATGAGTACCATACCATCCCCAAAGGGAAATAGACAGCTATCATTCATGATCTTTCCAACAAATATTGAACCATTTCTGATTAACGTTTGCTAAAGATGGACTGCAAAGGGAGAACATACATTAGCGTTAACCTGCGAAAGAATATGGCCAGGTACGATGTGGCAACAGCGCACGTTCTACGACCAGCATAATGTCGTGTCTCCTAGTGTAGTCACCAGCACCGTGTTAAAGAAAATGTGATGTGAACATGACATGCGTGCCTACGCAGTGAAAAGCAGATGTCTTGAGGTACTGGGAAGTAATTTCTCCTGTCCACTACGTAGGCTTTTATGTTTTTGGTACATCTTTCATGTTACGTGAATGACCAGGCTTAACTAGGAAAAATATTAGGGAAAGAAACAGGAAGACGAGTCGCATACAAATGGTAGATTTTTAGTTACATATGCAACATTTCCCATTGTGCTTTTTGACCTGATGCAGCTACAAACAGCTTTCACTTCCTTTTTGCGAAAGTCTGCAGTTTCTTCACGAAATTTCGCAGCGACAGCTTTATTTAAATAAAATAATAATAAGAAGAAACTTGGAAGAGAATTGGTCTGTCGCGAGAACACCTTTTCGAAAGCATTATTTTTCGGAGGTCATGGTTCGACTTATTGACAGTGTTCTGAATCTGTCTTTCACAACAAAGTATTTCATCATATCATCACTCACCCTCATCGTCTCGATTAGCAAAAAGCGACAGAAGTAAGAGGGCGCTAAATAACAAAACATACAAACACTATGTCAATAGCGTCTCCTTTTGAAAGTAGGGTAGCAGAAGCTACAAAACACCCACCCACCCTTTTATTTATCAAGTCTTTTCTGTATTATAAAGGGTGTTCCATAAAGTTCGCAGGTTTTAAATCGCTTGTCTTTTTTTTTGTTTGAAGGTTGGCAACACTGTTCTTATCATTTTCGTTATCTCTTTATCATTCCGATTGTTAATTGAGCATTTATTTTCTTTCTTTAGATGTTCAGTTGAGTTGCCATGGAGTGGTTCACTATCGAGCAACGCGTCGTTATTTTGAAATACATTACAGAAACGGGGAGTGGCCTGCTCTGGATGAACTGGATACCGTGATTTCCCGTACTTTTCTATTGTTGTCGGGGTGTCAGGAATAAACATCCGTTAAGCAAACAATGCATACCTACCGCATAGTCGACAGTTTACGAACTGTCTCTGCAGAGCACTCCCCGTTTCTGTAATGTGTTTTCAAAATAACGACGTGTTACTCGATAGAGAACTGCTCCATGGCAACTCAACTGAACGTCTGAAAAAGAAACAAAAACAATTGCTCCATTAAAAATGGGAATGATGAGATAACAAAAATGATAAGAACAGTGTTGCCAACCTTCAAACAAAAAAATGCAATTTAGAACGTGCGCACTTTATGAAACACCCTTTACAAGTATGTAAAGTGTCACTTTCATTCCTGTAAAGGAATTTTGTGTTAACCGACACAGACAGTCCTAGGGGGTGTTAAAATAACCCAGATAAACAGCTGCAATCAAATCCGTTTTAACACCACTGAGGTTAAACCAAAATGTAGCGTGAACCTCCTCCGAACATTTTTTTAAAATTATTTCTTTCCTTCCAATGTGCATGCATAAACTATAGACCAGCCTATCTGTTCTGTAGCATAGGAGTCCAATTCTTTATTCTTCGTCTGGCTTTCAGTCTTCCAAGGCATGTCTCTTCAGTGACACACACCTGATAACAAACAGAGAAAGCAGCGTCACATTTCTGAAATTTCCATTGTAACCCATAGTTTTGGTTTACTTGCAGGATTACAATTACTGAAGTCTAAAGCTGTTATTTTCATTCACGTACTGTTCTTCGGTTTGTTGGGTGTGTCGGGTTCTTGAGGTGCATGGAACGTATCTTGATCTTAACCTTTACTTCCTCTAAACCCATAATCAGCTGTATAAGGCTTTGTACAGGCACCGGTATAGAATCTCACTTTCACCGAAAACCTCGATCTACAACGATCTGGAATGTTCATTCGACTTTCACGTGCACATAAAGACACCCTCCTGCTCTTGACAACAGGTTGTGGATATGGTTTCTTCGAGCCCTTTAACATATGTAGCTATATTTTCATACAGTGGTTTTTTGAAAAGAAATCCGGTACACATATTCCAGTAATTTATTTCCAAATATCTGTGCAATATGGTACCCGTATGCGTATTTACAAACCCTAGAGTGCTGCAGAACCAGAGGTACATAACCCTCTCTTATTGACTGTGCGTACTGGAAGAGTTTATGTTCCTTGTACGTCGTTCTTTGTTTGTCTTTTTACAGCATAAGTATGGAAAGATCAGACTCGTGATTATTTAGAAATAAAATTTATAATGAAATTGTCGAAATAATGCATTTGTATGGCAATTTTTTTTATTTTTTTTTTAAATGGTTTTCAGGTTATAAAAATCAATACAAGCTAATCGTGAATAATAATGTTGATATCTCTGAAAGCGCTTGTAGCATATACGAAGTGATTGATTACTGCATTAAAGGCAACATTTCATATCTTGGAATATACTAAATAAATAGATTTCTGTATAATCAACAATGGACGTGACATTGAAAACATACAATAAATGAGACTGTGCATAAGTAGTTACAATGTTTGCACTGGTGTGACTTAAAATAAGAAAACCACTAACTTCAATCAGAGTTCTGATTTTCTTTCAAAACCTTATTTTAAAAAAATGTACTCAAAATTAACCTATTTGAAGGGCTTTCTTATCTTGTTGGGATGGATCTCTTAAATAAACATTGTCAATTTGAACCCTGCCATCTAGCGTTACCTTGAAGGAACACTGCATTAACTTCCGGAATGAGAGCCAATCAGAAGCCACATATCGCTGGAGATTCTGTAGCACTATAGGGTTTGTAAATACGCTACCCGTATAACTGGAGTGCATGGTATTTCGCTGTGCTTAAGTAAAAGCCACTGTCGTGCCTAGGAGGGTCTTAACGGGAGATTTATGTTGTCATGCTAGTCCTGTGTTTTGCAGTCATTTCTTGCATTTAATCTTTTTTAGGGATGGTGGACCAAAGATAGGGGGGTTTCAAGACCGGTTAAGAGACAATGGGATCATTGCGCTGACCATGCATTACCAAATGAAAAGGAAGCTCTTGGTCCTCCAAGGGATGTCTCACCATGTCTGTTGTATCAGTTCAATTTTTGCAGCAGTGGTAGGCAAATGGAGTGAATGTTTTCACCACTCGTTCTCCACCTGTAGTGAGTGAAAAAAAAACTGCTCGACGTGACGCGTGTGATTTATATCCCTGCCCATATATGATCGCAATTGATTGCGTCTGCAATTACCGTATCAAAATTAGATCCAAGTTTCAATTATGTTTGATTTGTCGATTGGCCTGGTTTGGACTCTGACTTCAAAACAAACACGGTCGTTCCCTTTACCTTGAAGGCATGGTGCCATTTTTTTTTTCTCTTTTACGAGTTGTAACTATCCTTTATGGGGGAGTAACTCCGTCTCTAAGAACGCTGTAATCTTCCAACAGCGGTACTTCTTTTGCAATCCCATCGGTTCCATGGTTGGTTATGTTTGTCGAATTTCCATATTGTGAAAGTTCGAGCAGTCAGTTCTTTGTTTAGAGAACGCCTGTTTGGCATTCAGTAAACCCAAGTTTCTTTCATAGCTTGAACGGATAGACCATTGCACGAATAACACTGTCGTTCTGTAGCCAAGGCGTTCCGGCGTTGAGGCATATTTCATTGTTCAGATCTTACTTAACAAAAGACCTGTGGAGCATGTTCCGATTAGCCTATCTGTATATAAAGTAATGAAAAATTCTGGATGAACAGAAAATTTTAACCTGCCACTATATTAGTTACACTACATTTTGTTGAGTTTTGTTTTCAAGTCCACTTTATGCACAGAGAGGCTAATCGGAACTGGACATACAGTTTAAAGTGCAATACGAACCACTCACTATGTGCTTCCACTGGGTATCGAGCCCGTGATCCCTTGATTACAAGGCTGAAGAGAACTGCTTATACTACAGTATTCAAGCCCCCTTCTCCCTCATTCCTTCAAAAACACCTGCTTCCACAATATTACAAAAAATATTTTGATTATCTTGGCATCATTGTTACTACATGTTCTGTGTTGTAACTTTTTAAGTTCTTAGAATTTTCGGGTAGCCCTTTGGCCCTCTTACTAAAATATTTCTGGTATCGCAACTGTACGAGTTATCCTACTTGTACGTTTATGTGGGATGTGAGGCGCTTTTGAAAGATTACTGTATTTTATGAATTAGTACGCATAACACCGAATAACGTATAAATGCATTACGTACAAATAAGGTTTAATCAGCACGTTTTTAAATGATATTTTCCCGGGACCTACAGTAATTTACGTATAGAACAGAATTATGCAGAACTGAGTTACGTATAAAGTAGTCTCAACTGTGAAGGGAAATATATGTACTGTAAAAGAAATACAAAAATACTAGCACTTATCGTATCTGTCAACTTTTCCACTTTATTCCCCCGCACCTGAAGCATGGACTTGCTCCTTTACGCCGATTGAATTTGCATTGCGAGAATATGGCGTTACTGTCAACACGAAACGATCATTTCCGAGAACCGAAATTCTCCGTTCAAAGACGGGCTATAAAAATTGCCCAACGTTATTGTCCCGGTTTGCTTTGTAAGGAGGTCGTAGGTCACGGTCTCCCTGGCCCTTCGCCACGGCCATTAACTGCACGAGCGGTGATTTATCGTTCCTCTCGCTCCGCTTGATGAATTAATCCATAACTTGACCTAGGATACTGCGAAGGGTGGTGCCGGGCCACGAGAGGGCGGATTGATCTAATTTCTTTCCTCTTCCTTCGAAGGGTGCTTTCAGACCGAAGCGACAAGCGACGCGGATCCCATTCATTCTGTAGGAAAGCATTCACTGCGCTGAGAAAACAACACAGTTCGAGCGACAAGCGGTACGTGCAGCTTGTCGTGTCTCTTCGATGCGAAAGGTTGAATTTATTTCTGAAGGTTCGTTTCCAAGTGATACGTGTCGCTTCGGTCTGAAATCTCTCCTTAGAAGAAATGTAAAATTTACAGCAAGGAACATTTTTTACAGAAATAATTTAGTTATTAATTTTACATTTTCTATTAAATGTATATATTATACTCTTAGAGAAATAGTTTGTTCTCACTCACTGACTCACAAACCCGTGGTCCTAGAAAACTGAAAGTTTAAGGTTGTACTCCTCTTATGACGTAAGCAATTTTCTAAAATTAATCCCCTATGGGGACGGGGCAGAGGGTGTTAAAACTTTTTAATATTGATACGTTAACAGCCTAAACTCCTGGACGTAGGAGCATGAAAAATATCCTCTACAAACACATATATGTATGTGTCATCGTGCGTGTGTGTGTGTATATATTGCGGAGATCTATATAAACGTACTCCAACCACCTCTAGCCACTCCCACTATAGTGCAGGAGGCCTTAGAAAGATCACTTCGTGGGCTTACAGCAGACGACAATATGGGAGTGTTTCTGCGAGAACCAATCAGGTCCGCGAATGAGCGAGCCCGATTGCCACAGCCAGCTCGCTGCACCCTTCTGGAAGGGTGAGTGACCTCTGCCTCTTGCTATCTCGGCCTGTTTGTTCGGCTGAGGAGCAGACGACACAAAAGTATCGGCAATAGTGTGCGAGCAATGTCTGTTGTTAGCCCGCGAAATGCTCTTTCTAAGGCTTCCTGCACTATAGCTCACTTCCAAGGCTGATGTTATGTCCTTTTAATTGTCTTAGTTCTTATATATTGATTCTCATTTGCATACTGACTGAGTTCTGGATACGGTAATGCTCCTGCTTCTTCAAGTGCATATTACATGTGAGATCTCTTGTTGTTTCCATTTGCATTCCTTTGAATACACTGCACTTAAAATATATGTGTAATAATAATGCATATAATAAATGTAAATTTTACAAACGATTAAGAAAATAATACACATTAAAGGAGATAATAATATTAATAAATTGAAAATGTTTAAATAATGATAAATATAGTATACAATATATGCATCTAGTTCTTGTAATTATTCCATAATGTGAGTTATGGATTCTTCTTTCCGAAGAATATAAACGGACTAATGAACATGCCTATTATTCTTATGAAAACTAATTCCTGATAGTAACCGATATTGACTAAACAAATGCTTCATAATTATGTACGGGCTTGCCCCATGGCATAGTTGTAACGTCGTCATCATGCATTCAAGGGGTCGCGGTTTCGATACCCGGTGAAGGCACATAGTGGTTCGGATCCCAGTCTAAACTGTAGGTCCAGTCCCGATTAGCCTTATTTAAAACCAAAACTCAAACAAACGAGACCCAAGCGTACAAAGGAACAAAGTAACATAAACTAGTTGTTGAAACTTGAAAACTGCTAATATAATTTTATTATAATATTCCTTCCTTCTTTGTATCTTTCCAGATGTAGTGGCTGGCACCAGGAGAATCTTCCAGGGGAATGCGAGAAGCATCTACTCGGACGACCGGAGCAAGAGTTCCTCTTCCTCCTCCACGGAGCCCGGAACCCCCAGGTTCACCTCCGTGGACATCAAGATACCCCAAGTCCCCCCGGAATCCCCCAAGCGTGGTGCCCAGGGCCCACTTGCTGGGGATGAGGTTCCTCTGAGACTGGAACCTCTTTCGGCGGAGCTTCTCCAAGAGACGTTGATGCCAGGGAAACCCTCTTCAGGGGGTGACAACCTTCGGTCCTCTCCAAGTTTTGTAACGGTGCGGCAGCCTGCAAGGGTTGTGGTTGACGATGGCAATTTTGGACCTCAGAGGAGAGAGAATCCGCCGAGTGAGTACTGAAATTGTATATTATTAGATGTAGTAATAGCACAGGGTGCTTCAAAAGTCTTGTCACCCTAACCATAAATTTTTTAATACTCTCTATTTAAACCTTGCATTGTCAATTTATTTTATACAAGACCTTTAGAAATTAATTAATGAGGTAAGTCAGAGAGATTTTTTCAGAATGATAATTTTGGGTGGGGGGAGATAGAGGAATAAATAGAATAGCCAACCTCCGTGGTGGAGTGTTAGTACAGTACGATACGACGCCAAGGGTCCTTGGTTCGATCCAGGCCTAGTCATGGGTGTTCTTTGTGAGCGTCATCACTCATGTTCGCGATTAACCAAAATCTGAAGAAAAGCGACGCTCAATATAATACAATCTGAAATTAAAACAAGATAAACTGACAACGTAAAATAATGTAGAATATCCCAAGAGACGAAGCTTCAAGATGCAAAAAAAACAATGTATATATCACTTATGGTTTCAAATTTTTATCGATGAAAGTTAAAGTTGCGCGATTTTTGAAACACATTCTAGCAAAATAAAAATATAAGGATTTGATTCATTAATGTACGTGTTCCTACCGACTCGTTGTAGCTATAGGTCACGTGAATAAAAATGAGTACCAAATGATTTATCAAGTTTTTGGAGCACTTGCTCCATTCAGTAGGGATAAGAATGGCGAGCATTTGCTCGTTCCCTAGGGTAACAACAGCAATACTTCCATTGCCACCGCCATCTTCGTGGCCAAACGTTATTCCAGTCGTTTATATTTAATTTTCATGTTCTCCCCTATTCCCATTTATACTTTTCGTGATTATTTCATCAAGTTTCTTCGCCGCTTCATACTTTCACATTAATTACTGCTTTGAACCTCTGGTGATCTCTTATATCCATTTTGACATTATTCCTTTCGCACTTATTTTGTAACTTTGTATTATTTGTTCATCAACTTTCATCACAGACAGTAGCAGCCTGGTCAATGAGTACTCGTTCCATATTGTAAATCATCACTTTCGCAAATCCTTGAATGACGGGACTTTCATGGTACTTTAGAAAGGAACTCTTTGTAAGTGAAATGCCACCACACGCCTAAGCGCTTCATTTATTCATTTTGCCGGAGCAGGTTATAAATTATCTTCTGGTAATGGAATCGGCAATAAGTTCCTGATAGAGAAATGCTTTCTCTTCCATTGTTCGTCTCTTTTTTTCTTTCTTTCTCTATTGATGTCTTCGAGTGAAATGTGTACCTGTTCAACCCACTGCCAGGTACACGTTTGATTGGTTTCCCATATTGGGCGAAAACTGTCATGTTGGGCTTGAGAAATATTTATGACGTACAAGAAGAAGGTGGTCCAATAGTGGAGCACGGGAATACTGCGGTGTGTTGATCCTTTGACCACGGCCAACACCTTTTTATGATACAAGACCTGAGCAGACTGTTTACATGCAACGTCATAAGTCTTAGGTCATGGATCACAATCAGTATTACAGTCACAGATTCGTGTCTTTTACGCTATTCGTAATTACTATAAACAAAGTACATCGTGTTCATTGGTAACAAAGTATGACTGACCTGTAAATAATCAGGTAGATATCCGCTTGATATGTCTGAAGAAGTGACATATGGTAGATTTGGTTCAGGAAACGTTTTTCAAATATCAGGGCCAAGAATCACGGGCATTAGACATCTCTGTCTTGTCTTAATTTTACAGGAGTGTGTGTCGTTCTTGGTTTCGTTACGATCCCTAAAACAACTAAGATCTTAAGTGTTTTGTTCATTAAACATCTTATATAGCCAAACTGTTACTGTATAAATAAAGAGACAGTACGTCACCCACGTGTTTCGCATGTCCGAATAGGTCGAATACTATAGATAATTTTTCATATATTGATAGTAACCGATATTGACTAAACAAATGCTTCATAATTATGTACGGACTTGCCCCATGGCATAGTTGTAACGTCGTCATCATGCATTCAAGGGGTCGCGGTTTCGATACCCGGTGAAGGCACATAGTGGTTCGGATCCCAGCCTAAACTGTAGGTTCAGTCCCGATTAGCCTTATTTAAAACCAAAACTCAAACAAACGAGACCCAAGCATACAAAGGAACAAAGTAACATAAACTAGTTGTTGAAACTTGAAAACTGCTAATATAATTTTATTATAATATTCCTTCCTTCTTTGTATCTTTCCAGATGTAGTGGCTGGCACCAGGAGAATCTTCCAGGGGAATGCGAGAAGCATCTACTCGGACGACCGGAGGAAAGCGAGAAGCATCTACTCGGGCGACCGGAGCAAGAGTTCCTCTTACTTCTCCACGGAGCCCGGAACCCCCAGGTTCACTTCCGTGGACATCAGGATACCCGAAGTCCCCCTGGAATCCCCCAAGCGTGGTGCCCAGGGCCCACCTGCTGGGGATGAGGTTCCTCTGAGACTGGAACCTCTTTCGGCCGAGCTTCTCCAAGAGACGTTGACGCCGGGGAAACCCTCTTCAGGGGGTGACGACCTTCGGTCCTCTCCAAGTTGGGTGATGCTGCGGCAGCCAGCGAGGGTTGTGGTTGACGATGGCGATTTTGAACCTCAGAGGAGAGAGAATCCGCCAAGTGAGTACTGAAATTGTATATTATTAGATGTAGTAGTAGCACAGGGTGCTTCAAAAGTCTTGTCACCCTAACCATATATTTTTTAATACTCTCTATTTAAACCTTACATTGTCAATTTATTTTATACAAGACCTTTAGAAATTAATTAATGAGGTAAGTCGGAGAGATTTTTTCAGAATGATAATTTCGGGTATGGGGAGATAGAGGAATAAATAGAATAGCCGACCTCCGTGGTGGAGTGTTAGTACAGTACGATACGATGCCAAGGGTCCTTGGTTCGAATCCAGGCCTAGTCATGGGTGTTCTTTGTGAGCGTCATCACTCATGTTCGCGATTAACCAAAATCTGAAGAAAAGCGACGCTCAATATAATACAATCTGAAATTAAAACAAGATAAACTGACAACGTAAAATAATGTAGAATATCCCAAGAGACGAAGCTTCAAGATGCAAAAAAAACAAAAAAAAACAATGTATATATCACTTATGGTTTCAAATTTTTATCGATGAAAGTTAAAGTTGCGCGATTTTTGAAACACATTCTAGCAAAATAAAAATATAAGGATTTGATTCATTAATGTACGTGTTCCTACCGACTCGTTGTAGCTATAGGTCACGTGAATAAAAATGAGTACCAAATGATTTATCAAGTTTTTGGAGCACTTGCTCCATTCAGTAGGGATAAGAATGGCGAGCATTTGCTCGTTCCCTAGGGTAACAACAGCAATACTTCCATTGCCACCGCCATCTTCGTGGCCAAACGTTATTCCAGTCGTTTATATTTAATTTTCATGTTCTCCCCTATTCCCATTTATACTTTTCGTGATTATTTCATCAAGTTTCTTCGCCGCTTCATACTTTCACATTAATTACTGCTTTGAACCTCTGGTGATCTCTTATATCCATTTTGACATTATTCCTTTCGCACTTATTTTGTAACTTTGTATTATTTGTTCATCAACTTTCATCACAGACAGTAGCAGCCTGGTCAATGAGTACTCGTTCCATATTGTAAATCATCACTTTCGCAAATCCTTGAATGACGGGACTTTCATGGTACTTTAGAAAGGAACTCTTTGTAAGTGAAATGCCACCACACGCCTAAGCGCTTCATTTATTCATTTTGCCGGAGCAGGTTATAAATTATCTTCTGGTAATGGAATCGGCAATAAGTTCCTGATAGAGAAATGCTTTCTCTTCCATTGTTCGTCTCTTTTTTTCTTTCTTTCTCTATTGATGTCTTCGAGTGAAATGTGTACCTGTTCAACCCACTGCCAGGTACACGTTTGATTGGTTTCCCATATTGGGCGAAAACTGTCATGTTGGGCTTGAGAAATATTTATGACGTACAAGAAGAAGGTGGTCCAATAGTGGAGCACGGGAATACTGCGGTGTGTTGATCCTTTGACCACGGCCAACACCTTTTTATGATACAAGACCTGAGCAGACTGTTTACATGCAACGTCATAAGTCTTAGGTCATGGATCACAATCAGTATTACAGTCACAGATTCGTGTCTTTTACGCTATTCGTAATTACTATAAACAAAGTACATCGTGTTCATTGGTAACAAAGTATGACTGACCTGTAAATAATCAGGTAGATATCCGCTTGATATGTCTGAAGAAGTGACATATGGTAGATTTGGTTCAGGAAACGTTTTTCAAATATCAGGGCCAAGAATCACGGGCATTAGACATCTCTGTCTTGTCTTAATTTTACAGGAGTGTGTGTCGTTCTTGGTTTCGTTACGATCCCTAAAACAACTAAGATCTTAAGTGTTTTGTTCATTAAACATCTTATATAGCCAAACTGTTACTGTATAAATAAAGAGACAGTACGTCACCCACGTGTTTCGCATGTCCGAATAGGTCGAATACTATAGATAATTTTTCATATATTGATAGTAACCGATATTGACTAAACAAATGCTTCATAATTATGTACGGACTTGCCCCATGGCATAGTTGTAACGTCGTCATCATGCATTCAAGGGGTCGCGGTTTCGATACCCGGTGAAGGCACATAGTGGTTCGGATCCCAGCCTAAACTGTAGGTTCAGTCCCGATTAGCCTTATTTAAAACCAAAACTCAAACAAACGAGACCCAAGCATACAAAGGAACAAAGTAACATAAACTAGTTGTTGAAACTTGAAAACTGCTAATATAATTTTATTATAATATTCCTTCCTTCTTTGTATCTTTCCAGATGTAGTGGCTGGCACCAGGAGAATCTTCCAGGGGAATGCGAGAAGCATCTACTCGGACGACCGGAGGAAAGCGAGAAGCATCTACTCGGGCGACCGGAGCAAGAGTTCCTCTTACTTCTCCACGGAGCCCGGAACCCCCAGGTTCACTTCCGTGGACATCAGGATACCCGAAGTCCCCCTGGAATCCCCCAAGCGTGGTGCCCAGGGCCCACCTGCTGGGGATGAGGTTCCTCTGAGACTGGAACCTCTTTCGGCCGAGCTTCTCCAAGAGACGTTGACGCCGGGGAAACCCTCTTCAGGGGGTGACGACCTTCGGTCCTCTCCAAGTTGGGTGATGCTGCGGCAGCCAGCGAGGGTTGTGGTTGACGATGGCGATTTTGAACCTCAGAGGAGAGAGAATCCGCCAAGTGAGTACTGAAATTGTATATTATTAGATGTAGTAGTAGCACAGGGTGCTTCAAAAGTCTTGTCACCCTAACCATATATTTTTTAATACTCTCTATTTAAACCTTACATTGTCAATTTATTTTATACAAGACCTTTAGAAATTAATTAATGAGGTAAGTCGGAGAGATTTTTTCAGAATGATAATTTCGGGTATGGGGAGATAGAGGAATAAATAGAATAGCCGACCTCCGTGGTGGAGTGTTAGTACAGTACGATACGATGCCAAGGGTCCTTGGTTCGAATCCAGGCCTAGTCATGGGTGTTCTTTGTGAGCGTCATCACTCATGTTCGCGATTAACCAAAATCTGAAGAAAAGCGACGCTCAATATAATACAATCTGAAATTAAAACAAGATAAACTGACAACGTAAAATAATGTAGAATATCCCAAGAGACGAAGCTTCAAGATGCAAAAAAAACAAAAAAAAACAATGTATATATCACTTATGGTTTCAAATTTTTATCGATGAAAGTTAAAGTTGCGCGATTTTTGAAACACATTCTAGCAAAATAAAAATATAAGGATTTGATTCATTAATGTACGTGTTCCTACCGACTCGTTGTAGCTATAGGTCACGTGAATAAAAATGAGTACCAAATGATTTATCAAGTTTTTGGAGCACTTGCTCCATTCAGTAGGGATAAGAATGGCGAGCATTTGCTCGTTCCCTAGGGTAACAACAGCAATACTTCCATTGCCACCGCCATCTTCGTGGCCAAACGTTATTCCAGTCGTTTATATTTAATTTTCATGTTCTCCCCTATTCCCATTTATACTTTTCGTGATTATTTCATCAAGTTTCTTCGCCGCTTCATACTTTCACATTAATTACTGCTTTGAACCTCTGGTGATCTCTTATATCCATTTTGACATTATTCCTTTCGCACTTATTTTGTAACTTTGTATTATTTGTTCATCAACTTTCATCACAGACAGTAGCAGCCTGGTCAATGAGTACTCGTTCCATATTGTAAATCATCACTTTCGCAAATCCTTGAATGACGGGACTTTCATGGTACTTTAGAAAGGAACTCTTTGTAAGTGAAATGCCACCACACGCCTAAGCGCTTCATTTATTCATTTTGCCGGAGCAGGTTATAAATTATCTTCTGGTAATGGAATCGGCAATAAGTTCCTGATAGAGAAATGCTTTCTCTTCCATTGTTCGTCTCTTTTTTTCTTTCTTTCTCTATTGATGTCTTCGAGTGAAATGTGTACCTGTTCAACCCACTGCCAGGTACACGTTTGATTGGTTTCCCATATTGGGCGAAAACTGTCATGTTGGGCTTGAGAAATATTTATGACGTACAAGAAGAAGGTGGTCCAATAGTGGAGCACGGGAATACTGCGGTGTGTTGATCCTTTGACCACGGCCAACACCTTTTTATGATACAAGACCTGAGCAGACTGTTTACATGCAACGTCATAAGTCTTAGGTCATGGATCACAATCAGTATTACAGTCACAGATTCGTGTCTTTTACGCTATTCGTAATTACTATAAACAAAGTACATCGTGTTCATTGGTAACAAAGTATGACTGACCTGTAAATAATCAGGTAGATATCCGCTTGATATGTCTGAAGAAGTGACATATGGTAGATTTGGTTCAGGAAACGTTTTTCAAATATCAGGGCTAAGAATCACGGGCATTAGACATCTCTGTCTTGTCTTAATTTTACAGGAGTGTGTGTCGTTCTTGGTTTCGTTACGATCCCTAAAACAACTAAGATCTTAAGTGTTTTGTTCATTAAACATCTTATATAGCCAAACTGTTACTGTATAAATAAAGAGACAGTACGTCACCCACGTGTTTCGCATGTCCGAATAGGTCGAATACTATAGATAATTTTTCATATATTGATAGTAACCGATATTGACTAAACAAATGCTTCATAATTATGTACGGACTTGCCCCATGGCATAGTTGTAACGTCGTCATCATGCATTCAAGGGGTCGCGGTTTCGATACCCGGTGAAGGCACATAGTGGTTCGGATCCCAGCCTAAACTGTAGGTTCAGTCCCGATTAGCCTTATTTAAAACCAAAACTCAAACAAACGAGACCCAAGCATACAAAGGAACAAAGTAACATAAACTAGTTGTTGAAACTTGAAAACTGCTAATATAATTTTATTATAATATTCCTTCCTTCTTTGTATCTTTCCAGATGTAGTGGCTGGCACCAGGAGAATCTTCCAGGGGAATGCGAGAAGCATCTACTCGGACGACCGGAGGAAAGCGAGAAGCATCTACTCGGGCGACCGGAGCAAGAGTTCCTCTTACTTCTCCACGGAGCCCGGAACCCCCAGGTTCACTTCCGTGGACATCAGGATACCCGAAGTCCCCCTGGAATCCCCCAAGCGTGGTGCCCAGGGCCCACCTGCTGGGGATGAGGTTCCTCTGAGACTGGAACCTCTTTCGGCCGAGCTTCTCCAAGAGACGTTGACGCCGGGGAAACCCTCTTCAGGGGGTGACGACCTTCGGTCCTCTCCAAGTTGGGTGATGCTGCGGCAGCCAGCGAGGGTTGTGGTTGACGATGGCGATTTTGAACCTCAGAGGAGAGAGAATCCGCCAAGTGAGTACTGAAATTGTATATTATTAGATGTAGTAGTAGCACAGGGTGCTTCAAAAGTCTTGTCACCCTAACCATATATTTTTTAATACTCTCTATTTAAACCTTACATTGTCAATTTATTTTATACAAGACCTTTAGAAATTAATTAATGAGGTAAGTCGGAGAGATTTTTTCAGAATGATAATTTCGGGTATGGGGAGATAGAGGAATAAATAGAATAGCCGACCTCCGTGGTGGAGTGTTAGTACAGTACGATACGACGCCAAGGGTCCTTGGTTCGAATCCAGGCCTAGTCATGGGTGTTCTTTGTGAGCGTCATCACTCATGTTCGCGATTAACCAAAATCTGAAGAAAAGCGACGCTCAATATAATACAATCTGAAATTAAAACAAGATAAACTGACAACGTAAAATAATGTAGAATATCCCAAGAGATCTTCAAGATGCAAAAAAAAAAAAAAACAATGTATATATCACTTATGGTTTCAAATTTTTAGTAGTCAGTAGCAGCCTGGTCAATGAGTACTCGTTCCATATTGTAAATCATCACTTTCGCAAATCCTTGAATGACGGGACTTTCATGGTACTTTAGAAAGGAACTCTTTGTAAGTGAAATGCCACCACACGCCTAAGCGCTTCATTTATTCATTTTGCCGGAGCAGGTTATAAATTATCTTCTGGTAATGGAATCGGCAATAAGTTCCTGATAGAGAAATGCTTTCTCTTCCATTGTTCGTCTCTTTTTTTCTTTCTTTCTCTATTGATGTCTTCGAGTGAAATGTGTACCTGTTCAACCCACTGCCAGGTACACGTTTGATTGGTTTCCCATATTGGGCGAAAACTGTCATGTTGGGCTTGAGAAATATTTATGACGTACAAGAAGAAGGTGGTCCAATAGTGGAGCACGGGAATACTGCGGTGTGTTGATCCTTTGACCACGGCCAACACCTTTTTATGATACAAGACCTGAGCAGACTGTCATGGATCACAATCAGTATTACAGTCACAGATTCGTGTCTTTTACGCTATTCGTAATTACTATAAACAAAGTACATTGTGTTCATTGGTGACAAAGTATGACTGACCTCTAAATAATCAGGTAGATATCCGCTTGATATGTCTGAAGAAGTGACATATGGTAGATTTGGTTCAGGAAACGTTTTTCAAATATCAGGGCTAAGAATCACGGGCATTAGACATCTCTGTCTTGTCTTAATTTTACAGGAGTGTGTGTCGTTCTTGGTTTCGTTACGATCCCTAAAACAACTAAGAACCTAAGTGTTTTGTTCATTAAACATCTTATATAGCCAAACTGTTACTGTATAAATAAAGAGACAGTACGTCACCCACGTGTTTTGCATGTCTGAATAGGTCGAATACTATAGATAATTTTTCATATATTGTCTCTTGCGAGTTTATTAATTATGTTCCTTTAGAGACATGGATTACCGAAGTTTCTGTGGTTTTGTAACGCTCTGTCAACTACTGGTGGATATTTGAGCCGTCGGGATATGTTAAACGATTGATGGACTGAAGCAGCTGCAGAATGTGCTGATCATGTCGTAATGAAGGAAGCAGCTTGCGTGGTTTTTGAGAAGAAAGCCTGCTGAAGCTGTTGTTTCATGCACCCTGAGATTGAGAATGCCTTTGTGTTGTGTATTGCATGCTATTGCCTGAACTCAATCAAATGTAATTAGGGTGGTTTTTTCCCCCCTTTTAATATAGTATAATCATATTTCATGAACCGTTCTACAAAGGTGATTTATTTGGTAGATCATCAAATCAGCTAGTAATTACATTTTGTAGTGTATGCTTAGCTACCCGTGCTCTTGGCCTTTATATATACAGTAGAGCGTCGATTATCCGAAGTAATTGGGGGACATGGGTGTTCGGAAAACTGGTTTGTTCGGATAATCGAACTGTACATGTTTATTTGCCAAAAAGAAGTACTGTACAGTAAATTTATTCATAAAAACAGGCATCTCTTTAAGTATTACAAAGTAACGTACAAAGGCAACTTTAGTAGGAATATATAGTATGTGGTACAGTTTATTAAACAAAAATATGTACATATTACATACGCATTTTGCATGAACAATACACACAGTACACAAAATTAACGTTTAAAAAAATCCTTTATTTTGAAACACAGCGACTGGCGGCTTGGCCGGTCAGCAGCGCCTTATGAAGGCCCCATTAGAAGCAATGTTCCGCCAGCGGTGGCTCAGTGCGGCGACTACTGTGGGAAACTTGGTTTGGGAGTGAGGGGGATGATGGACGGTAGGGTGGGAGAGTAACAGGTGCGAGCGAGTACACAGTTCGGTTAAGCGGTCGTTCGGTTGACCAACGTTCGGATAATCGACGCTCTACTGTATATACATATACAGGGTGTCATTTTAATGGCGCCCACGGACCACAGATTCGTATAGAGGACATCAAAACAAACAACTTTTCTCAGTAACATTTTACTCGTTGGTGTGTCGATTCGACGCTACAGTCTTTCAAAAAAGGCCATTTTGCCGCCTGAATGCTGGCAACCCAACACAACATTTGATCGTATCTGTGATGTCATTTCCTGCTTCGAAACAGCTCACGGAAGGGTTGCAAGGAACACACAAATTTTGGGAAAAATTACAAACTACCAACCACATTATTAGCTGTAAAACGAAGCGAGAAACGCGTCCAGTAGACCGAACATCATAGCCTACCAGCCAGAAGATCAGTAGTCATCTCAGGGGAAGGGGGAAGTGAACCGACGATGTGAGAAATGGTAAAAACGTACCTATTCAAATTAGGTATCAATATTGCATTTTGTCTCAGCCTACATGTCAAATATCAACAATAAATTTTATTGAACTTACAGCTTACATGTGGCTGTTTACACCCAGCTACATGTCAAATATTTGCAAATCTCGTTGCAAGGGTGATATCTACAGGTTTTTGTCAAGATGCCTAGTGGTACTTTTGTGCTGATAACGGAAGTATCCGAGGTTCACGTTGTTACATTACGGCTAAAACACATACAACCACAGTAACAATCTAATTATGAATCAGTAGCGAATATACTGCTCTGTTCACAGTTGCAAACTGTTACATGTGTATCCGGTGCATAGATAAACACAGTCGCCGGAGAGCTTGTATTACTACTACTTATATCCCTGTATTTTCAACCATTTTTGTCGTCTCATAATGCCCTGAATATACATTATACGTATGTGTGTATATGTATTATGTGTTTGCTTACCTTTGGAATTTTGAGTTCTTTCATTTCTATTTTGTCATCTGTTCAGTGTGTCACAGACAACTAGTATCAGAAGGGCGAAGTGGATAGACTAAATTGTAGATGCAAACTTGGTAACTAGTTTTGCAATTATTTGAAATGTACGCTGAGAGAAAATTCGGTATGACCACTTCCACATGAATTCTATTTTCTTTCTTCCATTTTTCGTATCGTTTGTTTACTTCCTGTTAGGTTAGAGAACGTGTTTTCTCATTTTGTTTCATGGTACATAATGTAGCTGATTGTAGCTATGTCATTTTCACAGAATGTGTGTGTTCCTGGCAACCCTGGAACGCATCGCTTCACGACGGGATATGACGTCACAAATGCAATCAAATGTTGTGTGTGGTTGCCAGCATTCAGGCAGCAAAACGGGCTTTTTTGAACGACTGTAGCGCCGAAACGATGAACTAACGAGAAAAATGTTACTGAGAAAAGTTGTTTGTTTTGATGTCCTTTATACGTTTCCGTGGTCCGTGGGCGCCATTAAAATGACACCCTGTATATATATATATATATATAGTCCTGGTCCACAGTTGGTTCTGTGGGTTACAGGATCCAGGATCCATTTCCTGCCAAGGATGCTCTAGCGACTAAATTCTCAGTTGCGCAATTCGTGTTAGCATATTTCGGTTGTTTATCTTCTGTTCATTTTCCGTACAATATGATCTAATGATCATATATTTCTGCAATGTTAAACAGGCAAGTCTCTAGAAAAATATTTCGGGATGGATCCGATGCAAGTGTCTCACAAATAATAATATAAATTTTTATAACTAATACGTTAATATAATTGTATGGCTATTCATAATTATTAAAATAAGTACATTAATTAATATTGTTATATTAGTAGTTCATGAATAGATAAAAAAGGCGGTATAAGAATAGAACACGTATCGTTATCTAGCTTGCAGGTAGTTAAGATCACTAAACTTTGTGTAAAAACAACTGTCCTGGCAAGAAGATTAACGTAAGTAATTTAAAATCTAATATTTATTGAACAACAAGAAAGAGGATGTTGATGAAAAGTAAAGATCCTGATCAATATTTTATGCATATTTTGCGACGGCCTCTATCCGCATTTTTTCAGGGGTATTCGCTTATGCCTAAATGGCTCCCCCATTTTTGTTGTCCTTTGTTTTATTTTGGGTTATACAGTTAGAGTACCTAGCTTGTTGTGGTTTCCAAAACAGGCAAGGTTTGCAGTTTATTCTTAAATATACTATTGTCTTTATTTAGACATGCGTGTATTACATTATTACAGTAGCGTATACTGAGTCCAATATCTGGGCTATGTCACTGGCCTAGGTTATGAATAGAAATAAATTTACCAACTCCTAAGAAATCAGGTTGCCAACTCCTAAGAAATCAGGTTGCCAACTCATAAGAAATCAGGTTGCCAGCTTATAAGAAATCAGGTTGCCAACTCATAAGAAATTAGGTTGCCAACTCATAGGAAATCAGGTTAGCAACTCATAAGAAATCAAGTTGCCAACTCCAGAATCAGCATCATCATCTCACTGATATGAATAATATTATTTACAATGTAACGACCGCCATGTTAGGCAATTTTTTCTGTCATATATTAGAATTTATCTTATTCGTATACTTTCAAGTTTATAACTTGAATTAAATAGTTTATACTTAATTCTTTTCATAATTCTGATATGTTATGTTATTATATTATTCGCGTATTTTTGCAACGTTTTCATTATTTTTCAAATCCAAGATGGCTAGGATTATTTCTATATTTCACGCAAATGTTATTTAAGCACATGTTAAATACATTTCTTCTTAATATCGATTTTTGTTCAACAATGTACAAGATTGAAGTAATTTAAGTCTTCGTTATAAATACCTAAACTAAATCTTTATTTAATCATTTTATGTGCAAGGGCAAATGTGAATTACTTTATAAAATCAGTTTCGTTATTTCTAAAAAGTTTAATATTGTAACATGCAAGCATAGCAATTCTCTCTCGCTTTCAATAATATATCGTTCTCCTATTGGCTGTTTATTTTAGGAGTAGGGAATAACGCTTCGTGTATATATCGACGTCAAAAGTTCCACGTTGGCATTCTTAATTGTTGCCAACCTTAATCAAAGCTTACTATCGCTATTTAGCACTAATTTGAAATATACATTATCAGCTTTTCTTGTAGCTATTATTTTCATGGCATAAGTTTATAGCATTGTAAGAAAGAATCTGTTAAGCTGCGCCTCGCGCCTGAGGTAAGCAGTTGAGGTCATGCTATTAACAGTGAAGGCGGTGCGCGGACTCTGTTGTGTTAAATAAGTTGCTTATCACTGCCTACGAGCGTGCAGGACCCAACAAATTATAATTTTAACTTGTGTGAATCAGTATGTACGCGAGTGATACGTGATTAAAGATTTTGGACATTTTGATTATAAAGTATTTGGATTTTATTTGACATGATGTGCAGCAATTCGGTGGTTATCTTCCTGGTAGATTGGGGATCACCTTAATCCTGATCCCTGGGTGAGAGAATTCGTGCTTCCAACTGACCAGCCGGTGCAAGGAGCGGTGTGTTGTCAATTCGGATCTCCATATCCTGAAGTTGCGATTGTGGTGGCACATTGCAACAATTTCTGATCGATTTTTCTCCTGTATTTTATTATCTAGACTTCAGGCTTCGCAGATAGCCTAGAATATACGCTCCTGGATATTAATAATAGCTATCATATTACATGACAGTACAAGTTAAGAGTCTCTTCTATAGTTTTTGGTCCTTGTACTTTTCGGTTTCAACCCTCTCGGTGAGCCAGCGCATTGAGTGATAGAATTCGATCTCGCCACCGAAGTCCCCGAGTTCGAGCCTGGGCATTCTCTGCGAGTGCTCTTTCATCATTCTAACCAGGTAAGGAGATGTTACCCTCGGAAAAAGTACGGTTTTAGTTGTTGCTGAGAAATGGATAAATAGATTAGTTTCTTGTTAGGGGCCTGTCCTCTTTTTTTTTTTTTTTTTTTTTTTTTTTATTAAGGGGATTTTGTGACGAGCAAAAATTGTATATATGCTGAAGTGCTCATAACATCAAAATCAATTATGATTTGAGGGATCCTTATGGCAGAATCTGTGCCTTACACCATGTTTTATGCAACGTCTAATATATCCTTAGCAACCTTACACGTATTAGAACTATATTACGAGATGTCTGTTAAAACTAATTTCCTTGGCACAACAGTACTCTGAAGTCCAGGGCCTACCAGAATGAATTTTTCATTGGATAACGCGTGGTTAGCGCATCGAGTCCCTTCATTGCTGTTGTCTGGCTTTCGAGACGGAGACCTCTACTTTTTAAGCTGCTCCTTAATCGTCCTCACGACCTTGGGTCAGCGCCGAAATTTTGGGGTGCTCCCACCGAGAATCGAACCCGGGATCGCTCGAATCAAAGGCGAGAGCACCAACCATTTGGCTACGCGAATATCTATATACCTTTTTTTGAAGCAAGAGGGAGAAAAGCAACAAGTTACCACGTTTGAGACCACGATAACTGCCGTAAATATCAAGATTTATGATTTGGCACAATCTCTGACATACCGTGCATTTCCTTAAATTTCCAAATTTAAGCAAATGCACTGTATATCAGAAACCTGGGTTCGAGTCCTGGCCGATCCTGCATTTTTCGCTTAAATTGCTGCGTCGTTTTGAGCAAGACTAATGTACAACGGCTACATAACTAGTGCTGTCAATAAACTCGTGAGAGGGAAAGAAAGTTCGTGGAGGGGCAAAGCGACCACAGCTACCAGCCATTTAAAGCAGCGTGCACTGCTTTGCTCCACCCACTTGTTTTCTCTCTTTCTTTACCGTTATGTGAGACCTTTCTGCACAGATTCCAGGGACAGACTGTAATTCTCTCACTCCTTTCCAGCTCTCTCATAACATTGCCCCTGCTTGCTCTGCAGTTAACACGTGCATACGAGAGCGCTCCTCCACAAATGCGACGAGTTGCCCGATCTAATCTGGTAGATTGAGGAACAGCTTCTGCAAGAACAAGCCACAACGAACTTTCCCAGAATACATCGTCACCTTGCGGCAAATTCTGAACAATGGGCATCGTATAGAGAACAACAGAGCCCGAGGGCTTGCTTGTCTTCGAGCTTTGTCCCCATCAGCAGCACACGCGAATCCTTACAGCAAGGGATACGGAGCATTTAATGATGTATAACCTTGTCGATATTGAGTACCGGCCTCGTAAATTTTTGCGTTATGCGCTGTTCCAGTGAATATAAGGCCAGAAGACTGCTGAGAAAGGGGGAAAAGAAGACAGAATGTGATATAAATGAAGGTTCGCAGGTTCGTGAAGTTTGCCTCCTCTCTCTAAGCCAAGGGCTCTATAAACCAAAGGTTATGAAGCACCTGTCGTATCACTGATGTCCCAAACATCGTATAAGAATCCCGGCAGAAGGAGCCATCAGAAGTGTAGTTGATGATCATCGGTGCGAGGGCGGTGTAAAGGAGGATGTAAACAATCAGAGGTTGCAGACATGTGAGAGAGGGATGAGCTCGGTGAAGACATTGTTGGCAATTGTACGTCGCGTTACAAACAATACTCTATGGACAGGCTTTTGTGAAAGATGAGGAGTCAATTTGGAGAATAAATTGTGCTCTTGGAACCTCGTGTGGATTGTGACAGTCCGCCTCTTGACGGAAAGGCTTAACAGCGAAAGGATTTATCGGCGTTTGGAGATTTCTCGAGGTGAAAACACTGCTTATGGCATTCTTCTGCTCTTTTGAGACTTACTTGAGGTTGCCGCTATATAAGGGGAGGATTTAAGATGTCCAAAACTCCAGCTATTGGCTCAGTAACAATTTTGCACTATTGTACAGTGTCCGAAAAGTCACGCAACCTGGTGTTTACGACCGTATAACGGAATAGCGAAACGGAATGAGAAGAAAAGCTTTCTGCCAAGAGAATGCCCTGTATAAGCAAAGTGTTGCCAAAGGCTGTTTTTTTTTCCCCTTCAAGTTGTGTGTATTGATGCACAGAACTCACTGAGGTAAATTTGCAACATTTCACAATACCAACGAACAATTTGGATGGCCATCTATTGAATTTGACAGAAAAAAACTTGGACGAAGTTTCAAAAACATTGCACAAGGGAATAAATGGGCTGTTCCAAAAATCAATGTTTTCACAATATTACGAGGGACACTGGCAACGCTGTTGCTGTCACATGTCACTAACAGGCGTGTTTCACCTCAGGCTATCACACTAAGGCACTTTTAACGACAAAGGAGAAAGTTGGTTATTCTCGAATATATGCAATAAATTACATACACCTTGCAACCCTGAAATGTGGGTACAGAAGAACGTGTATCAATTGTTATGTTTTCTGTGCCTTAGGTGGTTGCCGTTTGCTGCAAACGGCATTCCAGATTGTGTCTACTTATGCTGACGTCTAGTGTGCGTTTTCAAAATGCCATATTCTACACAGGAAAGAGTGTTTATTGTTGAACGTTCACCTTTTCATATGGTTATAGATTTGTAACATGGAAATGTTACGTAACAAGAGAAAGGCATTTTAATAATGTTATACATAACTCTCCGACCAGGGGATATACATATTCCATGGGCTATTCTGAGAATATCGCCGAGGTAAACAGAAAACTAAATGTTCTACATTTTGCAAACTCAAAATTCACTATTTATACTCCGTAATAACACTGTGACCTGATAGTGTTAATATCTAATACCAAGTGCTGAGCTGAAACGTAACATCGCTTCTGTATTTAATTATATCTGGTTATTTAATACCGATTTTCAAATTCCCCTAAGCTTAATAGATAAAGTTTTTTTCTTTAACTGAAACGTGAAGCGGTTTTGAAAACCGAACCGAAAATGCTGGTTTTATAAAACGCCACATTTTCAAAATCTGATTCTTCTCTTTTCTGGTCAAGCTGTCTCGAGTCACTTCTTGTAAGGAGGACTTGTTTTCGTTCGCTTGCTCCACTGATTCCTGGAACAGACAATAGGCAGGAGGCTTCGTCTGTCGCGTTCGTGTGGTGGGAAACCTCTCGTCATCTGATGACGATTGCGGCTTCCCCACTTCTCTGCTGCTTGGTGGTCGTGAGGTGGCAGAGTGTATGCGGGAAGCTCGAACCGGCCTTTGTAAGTGGAAATAAGTTGGTCAAGCCTAACCTACGCCGCTGCTGTTGTTTATAATGTGAAGGAAAAAGAGTGTACTTACTATTTTTTGTATGTTTTCCTGATGAAAGGTTTCTTTGAGATTCCGGTTAGGGGTGCTCAAGGTAGGAATGATATCGAGACTAGGGCAAAGCCGCATAATAGAGGAACTTTGGTTTGTGTCTAATTTCCGTACATGTTTACCAAGTTTCGATCTCGTCACAGGATTTCCCAGGTTCGAATCCTGGCGTGGCTATCGCTTCATCAATTTAATCTTATCATTACTCATCCTCATCGTCACGATACCCTAAAGTGGCAGAAAAGCGACACTAAATAACAAAGAAGAACAATCACGTATCAGTGCCCTTACTTCTTCATGGGTATTTGTGATAGATCTTTCATCTTCATTTAATCAGCATTTTTCCCCATCGTCTCGATTAGCTAATTGACATAAAACCACGTAAAGTAACACAAATATACAATATAATAGAACGTTTCCCAAACCAGCGTTACGTGTTCGGCTGTTGGATAGTAGGCGGTATTCGCAGCGTGGGCGGGTTACATATTAACCTTATATTTCAAGCTGGTGATGGTGCAAACCTTGTCGAGTCCTCATGAATGGCAATGAGAAAAAGGAGGTGTGATGTTTAGATCAAAGGTAATCGTTTCATAACAGCACCAGCGGATTTGCTCAAATTGCTCTCATGGTTTCGGGCCCGAGTTTTCGTTTCGCTCTCCGATCCATGTGGCGTAATCCGAGTTTAACGCTTCCCTGATGGCGAGTTCCCGAAGTGAGATGCGAGTACCTCTCCCATTCTCACACGGCGAGCCAGCTTTCAGCAAGTCTTGGATGAGTTTTGCCTCAGTCTATTCCACTCTTCGCATACGTCACCCTAGACTGACAGCCAAGTAAAAAAATTATAGAGCAGTCTCCAACAGGCTGCTCCTCTAATTCTGCGAGCCTCGACAGTGAGATATGCACCTAGTTTATTTTTCTTCCTTGATTTTCAAGTGCTGCTATTTTTTATTGTCATACCGGTATGCAAAACCCATAATGTGAAATGGAGTTGTTTACAGCTTTCAGAACAATCTCATTTGGGTCCCAAACAGTGTATGGAAGCCTGTGGGTGTTCTTTGGTTTTCAGGATATATTAGCATTGGAAGTTAAGTATGGATTCTTGGTGAAATTTGATCACGTTTTAAGATGTTACAACTCAACATTCATAAACGTTATAATGTAGGTTTATCATGCCGGTTTCCTGCTTCGCTAAGTCTCAGGAAATATTAAATATGCTTTTGTGCTTGAAAGGATGAAGGGTTTCATTTTTGTTGCAAATGGCTTTCTAGGTTGGTGATATTTAATCGAAAATATTTTGTTTTATTCTCCACGAGTCTTGATGGATTGATTTGGCTTATTTTAGCTATTCTGCTGAATCTCGAAGATGTGGATGTGATGTGATGAGATTAATGAACGGACACTCATAATGAACACCCAGGCTCAGGCCGGGATTCGAACCTGGACCTCTGGCATCGTAGCGCGCTGTGAATAACCACGACACGGAGGTCGGCAGGAGTTTTTTTATGTGAGCATCAATCATTTGAAGATGTATCACTGATTTGTTGCAAGGTAAAACCTTTACAACGTCTGGGAATTTACTTAAAAATGCATGTAAAAGCCTGAAATGTCACTGAATTTGTTTTGGACGGGAAAAATTTAAGAAGAAACCCTCTCATATTTGTCACCTTTTCCTGAGTTTGAAACTTGAATCAGTCAATAAAATATAGATCTTATCAGGTAAACCATTGCATGCCAAGGGAGTTCTTCACGAGACACCAAAATGCCAACCTCCTTTCCACGTAGTACACTGGAGACTGGTTGCAGACTAACGAGGCTCTGGCCCCTGGACTCAGCCCATCTTTGCTGGTGACCGTACAGGAGTTATGTGTGTGGACTAACTCTACGGAGGTAAGTGGATTGTAATGGAAATTTCTTATACCGCCGTAGAATTAGGCAACAAACATAACGCCTTGCATGGAAGCGAGTATTTCAGGATTTAGGTGCCCCATTTTTATTGCCGGTGACCGTACATGCCACCGCCTGGTAATCAAATGCTTGCTTCAGTGTTCGTTTTTCGCTGGCGAATCAATTGTCAACTTCTTAGAACAGGAAATTGCAACACTGCATTATTTACGGTGAAATTGCCAGTCTGATTTCAGTTAACAACTGTGTCCGCGTTCTAGTTCTGCCTGTGAGGCGCGAAGCCAACAAGGAAGTTCCCGTAGAACATTGTGAACAATGCCATTTCTCCATTCAAAGCCCTTACCGTATTTCACTGCATAATCGTCGCAGATTTTACGCCAATTTTTATTGTAAAAATGTGGAGTGCGACCACTATGCGAAGCTTTTTTGAAAAAATTGTGCCAGGATTACCCGTACTTAGAAGTTATTTATTACTACACTGTCTGTGGTGCAAGTTTAGGATCCACTTAATATTTGTGAATATTATTGTCCAAATCGACACACATAATTTCTTCGAACATTTTTCCGGTCTCAAAAAGTAAACGCATTAGTTGTTATTGATTTGTGCATTGTAGTCGAAATATACTACACTTGAGAAAATTTATTGTAGTACTAGGGATGATCGCAAATAAATAATACAAAGCCTACAAATTCCAGTAGAATTGATGATGCCTGTCTTATAGAACTCGGGGTCCTGTTGTCGTGCTTGACAACATCATCCGAGTTAAACCGCCGTCCTCTGAGAGAGTTCTTCAAAGGAGCGAAAAGGCGGTAATCGCTTGGAACAAGCTCTGGGAAGTATGCTGGATGATGGAGCATGTGCCACCCAAAACCCGCCAGGCCAGGACGTAAGGGTAGGGCTCCCGAGTTCTATGAGACAGGCATCATGAACCTCGTGTAGCGCTGGGATGAATGCCTCAACCGGGGAGGGACTATGTTGAGAAGTAGTGTATGAAGTAGCCTTTCACATGAGTCCGTTTGTATTCGTCTAATAAATACCTACTGGAATTTGTAGGATTTGTATTCTTTTTTTTCGACCATCCCTCGTATTTAGGAAGTACGGACTTACAAAATACTTTGGTAACTGCAGTGTATTAGGCGTGTGTACTCAGTCAGTACCAGTGTAATCCTCTATGGAGTTTGGGTTGTATCCTGTCCATGTGGTTGTCGCTTCGTTCATATCATCATTCATCCCCATAGTTGCATTGCCTCCCCGATGGCGTAGTGGTAACGACGTCGTTGTCTTGTAATCAAGGTGTCCCGGGTTCGATAGCTGGTGTAGGCAGATTGCAGAGTAGTTCGGAGCCAACTTTAAACTGTATGTCCAGTCCCTGTTAGCCTATCTGTGCATAAAGTGGACTTTAAGCAACAGTTGAAAAAGAATCATCCCTATCGTTGCGATTAGCTAAAAGTGACAGAAATGCGACGTTAAATCAACTAAATCAAATCGTAATCAAACTAGTGGTCGATCTGCACATTGACTACGGCAGTCGGGTGTAAATAACTGCAAATATCTTCCTTGAATTTGGATTGACTGAAGAAGTGGAGACCGTTTATTGCAAAACTGTGCTCAAGCTTGATTTGGTTCAATTATGTCCTTCGTAATATTAAATCGTTTAATGTTTATGCGAATGCTCATTGCAAGCGTGTGCACAATGGCTTTCACTGGACACAGGGCACACCCAGGTCCATTTTCAGGCTTTTACCGATATTTGACTCTCAAATCAGGCATGTTACGACTTGCAAATGTACATCGCGTGGACTTTCTCGGGCATTTTTCCCACACCGCCGCGCAAGCATGATTTGACGGCATCTGAAAACTGATAGCGCGGGAATGTTTTTCGGAATGGAATATGTGTCATTGGGTGCTGGTGTTCTTTCGTCTGGCAATTCAGAGTTTATATTTTTTTTTTGTTTCGAGAAGCGGCGCGCTTCAGCATTCACATGAATTTCGGGGAAGAGTAGGGAGCTTCTACACCATAGCGACATGACAGGCCGCACGAGCAAGTGTTCGTTTGTCGCTTCGACGTGAATTTTCCATAATGGAGCTTTCAGACGGAAGCGACGCATGGCCCATCCAGTCTGTAAAACAGTCACTGTGCATGCGCTACTAAGGGAGCTTTCAGTCCGAAGCGACAAGTGTGGCTTGAATGCTAACCTTCAGTAGTCAATGCAACCTTTCGATCCGAAGCGACACAAGCTGCGCGTGTTGCCCAGAATGGGCCAGTTGCCTATAGACTGAAGTGGCGCTTGTCACTTCGGTGTAAACACCACGTTTGTTTCTTATGATAGTTTAGTTTAATATAATCTATTTTATGTAATAAATTGTATATCTCTTTTTAATTTAAATTAAGCCTGTTGCTTAGGTATGAAAGCTTCCTTACAGACCGAGGCGAAACGATGTTGAGAAAATGGCCCAGTCCAAGCGACACGTGCAACTTATTGTGTCACTCTAGTATGAAAGGTTACACTTATTTCTAAAGTTTCGTTCCATTTGGGACGTGCCACTTTTCGCTTCGGTCTGACAGCTCCTTTAAAGGGAAAAATGCGAGAAATATAGACGTCCAGATTTCGATCCCGAGTGGGGGGGCCCAGTCCCGATTAGCCACTGAGCACATAGTAACCTTCTCGGCTGGGCTAAAAGTGGCCAATTCTCAATTTTCAAAAGGAATCCGCACAAGAAGCGATAAAGCAAAATCAATCAATCAATCTCACACCGCCAGCTCTGACATTTAGTCTTTTTTAAAAGTGTTATACGAACCACTGTACAACCGGGTATCGAATCCGGGACCACTTGGTTACAAGGCGACAACGTTATCACTATGCTATCGGGATGGGACGTAACCTGATTAGAAAACTTTAACTATACAGTCAGGGAGAATTGTATATCACCGAATTAGGTTCCTTGCAGTAGCGTACGCAGGATTTCATCAAGGGAGGTGTTATTTCGAAAACTTTCTACAAATTCACATTACCATTGTTTTATTATACTTTAATTAATTAATTAATAATAAATTAATTAATAATTCTTATAATTAATTAGTTTAATTACTACTAATGCAGCTGCTATTTATGAAAGAAATAGAACAAAATTACATTTCTTTTGTTTACAAAATAATTGTCTAAACGGTTATTTGTATATGATAAGTGAGACATTTTAAGTGTGAACAAAATCCATAAAAACAAGCAAATATATTAAATATATTGAAATAATCGAAATATGAAACTCATTCAAGGAGCCGCGCTGGTGTAGTCTGACAACTTCGTGGGATATCCGGGTTCGATTCCCGGAATTAGTTGGAATTTATCCAGCCTTATCTCCGCACCCAGCCTCATAGCAATGCGTACCTGAGAGCAACCCTCGGGGATGAAGGCTACCGGAGCATGGTGCTGATCACATCACCTGCAAAATAGTTCGAGATCGAGAATCTCTAGGGCCCACCACACCACTACGTGTGCCTTCATGGCACGGTGCTATATGCACGGGGGAATTTAAGTAAGTTTATAGACAGTCCAACACATTTATCAGTTCTAGGTGATTCACAAAGCACTTCTTCAACATTATTTAATGATGTGGATGTAGACTCAGCATCACTTGAGAGTTCACAAGGGGATGTGAAATCAGTACCGGGAAGAACGTTTGCAATAAGGTCAGCACACTGTGACGAAGCAAGGAATTTTCACAATTCTCGCGAGAGTCACTGCGCGACTTTTTGCAAAAAAAAATTGCAAAATTGAACTTTGCGGCTGCTTAGATTGTGTTTGGAATGTTGTGTTTTACTTCATGCTGCATGGGAATAATAATTCAAATTATTATTATTATTACTGTCGCAGATCTTTGACTGATAAATTAGCCATTTTTATTTTTTTTCTACAGCATTTTCCATAATATTTCAAAAGCTCAAGGGGGGGGGGTTTAAACCCGGTAACCCCCTCTTGCGTACGCCACTGGTTCCTTGTAATCTCTTTTTGCTGAGAATAGAGTGTTCCACAGTTCCATTTCTTCCATTATTTTTATTGCAGCACAATTAATTGATATGCAGCCTATCCCGAACGCGCCTGGGTGGGTTAGCCGGAAGTTGTTTTTGAACCAGTTTGTTGAATTTAACCACTAGATGCCTGGAAGGTACACGGAAATGTATGTTCTTCTGGCTGCGGTAGAGCATTTGCGGAGGTTTGATTGTAATAAGGCTCATCTTATTTGCTAAAGGTGCTCGACCGCAATGCAGACGAAATTGGAAAGGGTCCTCCCAAGTCCTCATTTGTAGCAATACGGCAGTGCAACAAACCGGTTCGCTGTGTATTATTTAATCAGTGTTGACAACTCTGTTTTTTTTGGAGCCAGACGTGGTTATTTTGCCCCCCCCCCCTCTCTCTCTTCGTTTGTATTATGATTAGAGCCTGGTCTTCTAGTCACTAAAAACTTGCCAAATATGCAGGCCAAAACACACTAAAATGTGAAAAATTGGCACGAAAATATACGCTAAAAAATTAAACAATCCATGTAACAAACATTCACAATTATTGTTATTATGAAAAGTTGGAAATTGAAACCGTCTCAGCCACAATTATTTACTTAACATTACCGGCTGCAATTTAATAATGCATGCAGAGGATTGTATAATAATTGCTTGATTTTAATTTATTTAAGTATTATGTATATTTATTCATCATTTATTTATTTTAAAAACAGAGCAGTTCCAAATTATGTGTTCTAGCCTAAAATAATAACGACAGTTGGGCTGCATTCTTGATGGAAATTTACAAAGGAGCAGTCGTGCTCGAATCGGGATTCGAACCTGAAATCTTCGGTACCGAGACTGTATGTCGATTGTCAATTGAACCAGGTCGCAGGGGCGGCTATAAGGCAAAAAACAATGACGCACGGGCTTCCTCTGGAACCGGTGGAGGATGAACATTTTTCTGGTTGCTTCCTACTGTGCACATTTAAGATGACGTCAATGTGCCGATCGTCCTTTATTCCCATATTTATTGAATATTTATTGTTAAAGTTCTGGTCTTCAATAGCCTTCCTGTGCTCCCTAAATCCACCTGTGGTGAAACGTAAAAAAAGGGCACAATGAAACTATTTTTTTTGACAGTTTCATGAATATCCCCCCCCCCCCTTCTTTTGAAACATTTCAGACACTTATAGGCACTGTAGAATTTGCTTGCAATTATTGTATTTCCTTTGCACGTAATTTGAACAAAATAAGCATTTAAAGCAATATCCGGCCCTAGTAATGATATACAGAGTGAGGCAAAAGTCAGGTTTCATAGGTGAATGGCCACCACAGTCGCATGACCTAACACCTCTGTTTTTTCTTACATTTTTTTTATTTTTTTATTTGTGGGGCACGTGATTAAGAACCTGGGCCACCACAAATAAAGGATCCCAGGTGCCATGTCCCAATTCATCCCCACCACACTACAGCTCTTGCCACGAAAACAGTCCAGTCAAGGTTACGCTACCCACATACAGTGTTGCCAATTAGTAACAATTTCAACCGACGAAATCAACCGCATACGTACAACGCCGAAATGTTAATTTTGCACATTAGAAGAAGGGGGCAGCCACCGAGGGGCATGGGGAAGCTCCGACTTTGACTGGACTGTTTTCGTGCCGAGAGCTATAGCACACACCTTACGTAACTGGGCACATCGAATTGAAGCATGCATTCAAACAAATTGTGAGCGTATTGAACATGTACTGTGACTGTAACTATTACTTATCAATCACATGCACGTTTGCATTCACGTATTTGTTTTCCTGTACAACCTGACTTTTGCCTCACCCTGTATTGGCGGGCTTTCACAGAGAACATACACTGTGTTCCGGGAATCTCTCGAACGAGCGGAGGAGAACAAGTATGTGCGCAAGTAATGACTCAAGAGAACTTGACCACTCAACTCGTGAGTGCCGGTACTAGCCGTTTGCAGCAGTGTGCACTGCTGGGCTCAGCCGACTCGCTTTCTCCCTCTCTTCCGTTAATTCGCGACGTTGGTCCACAGAATCCACAGTCCGAGTATAGCAGGCAATAGAATTCGGCAGTTTCCACGACGTTCGATTTGGCAACATCGCAATCGTTCTTCAGTCACATGGCAGCGCGATCAACTGCTTTCCTAGATGGCGTTCCGCATATCGATACGATTGTCTTTTTTTAATATAATAATCCAGTTTGGCAACTATGATTCCTTTCCCGTGTAAACCGCATATGTGTGTGGTCGCGTGCAAGAGAGCTGAAAAAGCATAGGTAAGAGAATTTGCAACGGTTGTGATACGGCTTATCTTTGTGTCTCTCGTTTTGACTGACTGCGAGCAAGTTGCATAAAGTTATTTTTATAGTGGTCGTGTGAGCATATCAATCTCCTGTTTTGCTGCTGGGAGATTTAAGCCTGGCTTGTAAGCGGGAGCTCTCAGGAGTTTATCTGATAGGTGCCTTTCCCAGGTGACATCTAACAAGGGAGGGCGTTGATAAAGCTTATGCACGGTCGATACGCTAACCTGAAATTGATGTTTGATATCTCGCCTACAAGCTGAGTTGGACATGAATCCAGTTGAAGGCATACTGAACTTGTTTCACAATTATCTATTCATTATTAGGGCCCGCTTTCACATGGAATTTCATATTTTTCCTTAGTATTATATAATTTCCTTTAGAGTACATATTGTTGTAATCCCGTTTTACCTGGGATCTGAGGTCACAGGGATGTTTCAATGATACATTTTAGGTAGAGCTTAATTGTACCTGTCAACTGAACCTGCTCCGATTAGAGGGAAGAGATATGGAAAGTTGAAATTAAAGGTTAGTTACGCTTGTCCATACCTGGTAGGAGAGTGATGTTCTTGTCCAGATGCGTCTTGCAGACCGAATGGTGACTGATGCCAAGGTTCTATCCTGCGACCCTTGGCTCACTATTCCGAGCGATCCCGCGCGACTCGCTGCATGCTATGCAGCCGTAACTTCGTGTTCCGTCGTCGTAGTTCTGTAGGTTGTAATGTGTTGTAGAGTAAAGTGTAATCAGACTCTCATGTTCCAGTATGAGCGTCGAATGAGAGTCAAAATCGAATGAGCTTAATGTTCCAAATGAGAGCGAGCTCGAGGAGCGAGCTTCCTTTTATAATCTTAGGCTTCGAAACGTTGTTAAACCTTTCAAACACGCTGGATCTTGTTTAGATCCACGCATTTGCCTTTGAGTCATTGTTTCACGTAAGTTACAAAGTTAGCGCATTCTTGGGATCGCCGGCTGGTCGGACAATTCCAGGAAATAAACAAGCGTGAATATTATCATGACAAGGTTTTCTCGGTTTAATAATCTCCATATCTCTACAATATTTACACATGGTATTGTAGATATATTTGTGGGACAAACATTCAAGTTGAGATTCTTAAAAAGATAAACAATACTATTCGTCTGATTCTGGCAGGTTGTTTTTGATTGATTGATTTGATTTACTTCGCTTTTCTGCCACTTTTGGCTAATAGCTAGGATGGGGACGAATGAATGGACACTCACAAACACCCATGCCCAGGACAGGATTCGAAGCCGAGATCCCTGGCGTCGGAGCGCGATGTGCAAACCACTACACCACGGAGGCCGGCTGGCAGATTGTTTTCTTCATACATTGAGAACATTCTTTTATATGTAAAATTCGTCACTTGTGCGACCACTAAACTGTGTCGAAAATCGTTGTAATTCAAAATCGTCATTTTTTTTAAGCACATTACAGTTTCATTTTATTTCCAAATAACTTCTTCAAAAATTAAGAAATTAGTACACTCTTTTACCGTCATGACTAGAGCCCGGAAGTTCAGGCATTTATTTTCGTTAAAATAGGCAGGCAAAAATGCATTTATAATGTGGAAAATAGGCACTAAAAATGAAAAAAGGCAAAATAAACCGAAAAAAAGGCACATTTGGAAGTCGCTTACTTTTATCTATAATTTCTGGCAAAATGTTAAAATCTACATTGGGAAGAGCATTTCAATTTTCTCCGTCTTGATTGCACATAACTACAAGGTGTTTTTTTAAGTTCTCAACATTCATTGATAGTCGTCTGTCAGATAGAATGTTTTTCATAATAGAAAATTATCTTTCTACTTCGACAGAAGTTATTGGAGCATACATAAAACAAGCTAATGTAGCTGGACTCATTTCGGTAACAGCATTTTCACCTTTTAGAATATCACAAATTGTTTTCAATTGTTTCAAGTTTCAAGTGCATTGCGTGAGCTACACATGTGATATGAAGCATGTTCGGGAAGAGAATTTTCAATGCTATGGCAGCCTTCATATAGGGAACTGCATCACTGATAAAAAGTAACACGTGATCATGATGTACACCATCTGGCCAGAGCAGAAATAAGGAATTTGAGAATAACTGAGCTATTGACGAACCATTGGCTCTCTCTAGTTGTTCTGACATGAGAAGAAATGACGAGGATTCTCCGCATGTTGGTTCCATAGTTCCTATGATGACGTTGGCTATGTAGCGTCCCATAGCGTCAGTAGTTTCATCTGTTGAAATCCAGATCTTCTTTCCAACAACTTCAGTACGAATTCTTTGCAGAGCTTCTTCGTAGCAGACGCTTAAATATATTTTCCGCAGCGTAGATTCCGACGGCACCGTTTCTTTAGTGTATTTCCCCAGGAATTTCCTCAGTGACTTGTTTTCCACTTTCCCAAAAGGTATTCCTGCTTCCATGAAAGCTTTGCACAGTTCAAAAGAAAACTGAGATTGCCTGTTGGATGAAGTGCCCACTGTTGAAATTAGGGATATCTTCTTCTGTCAGATCATTTTAGCAGCTGCAGATTTATGTTTTGCTGTTGACACATGCTGAGATATAAAGTCTTTTTTCTCATGGTTAATTGTTTCTTCACATATCTTGCAGAAAAGAATAGTACCGTCTGTCGAAAATGTGCTTTCACCAAATTCACGCACGTAACCATGTAACTTCCCACTTAATGGCACACTAAATTTCGGCATGATGACAACTACACGATCCTTTCCCTCCAAAGTGCAGAACTAAACTAAAGATAAAGAACTTGATTTTGGAATCCATGCAAAGGCCCTTGGGCATTAGTGCTGTTTCTTGTCAATAACCTCCTGACACGGACCCTGGACGTGATGACGTAATTGTGCAAGTGTTCTGCAACAGGTATTCATCAGTCAATCATGCACAAGGAAATGTTAACGGAAAGGCAATATCATTAATCAGCATGAAATACTTTTTTCTCACACTTTTCTCCTTCAGCAATGTTGAAACATACCTGAGTTCAATATTACTTCAATAAGGCGAAAATTAATCACATAATAAACGGAAGAAAAATAAATGCCAACAACGTTTTTTGGGAGAAAAATAATTTATCCTACACATTTTTTTTAAAGAAATTGTCAAATTTCATTGAAAAAGGCAAAAAAAGGCATTATATTTAAAAATAGGCAGTGGGGTCCCAAATAATCAAAATGAAAAGGCTTCTAAAACATTTGAAACAACATAAAAAACGTATATCCGGAAAATTTTATCAATATATGCAGTAGATAAAAAGAGGCATTTTGCCAAACTTCCGGGCTCTAGTCATGACCTAAAAATATAGGAGGAATGATCGAAATGACCGAACTCAATGAAAATTATTATTTTACACATTTTAACGTACTTCTTGAACAGTGTTATTCAAAACGAACTTCCTGCTTTAGTGATTTTATTGTAGGGAACTTCTTGAACATGTCGACATTATACTATGAGTGTACAGTCACGGACACTTCTGGGTTGTAACGACCCTATTGAAGAAGCACTGAAGCAAGCCATCCATGTCTGACCACCAAGTGCCTTGCGACTAGACAACCCAACCAGCATTGAAATTCTCCGGCTTGTATACCAGTCACGGGTATACATCTCTGTAAATTGAGTAGTGATGCCAAAGAGAAATACGAGATGAAGATTGTCGATCGTAATGTCTCGTGTTCTCGACATGGAATAATACTCGGTCCACGTTACGTTCCATTATTTAATGTTGTTTGGGAACGAACCTGACGGACGGGGTTTATATTTTCACTGCTTGGATTACAGTAAATTCCATATTTTACAATTATATTAATGCTTTGAACAAAAATAATACCCAGAAAAACATCGAACACACGTGCACACCACTCTTCTCACACACATGCACGTGAAAACAAACACACAAAGCTAAGTTTTAACTTCCAAGTGAATGTCCAAATAACAATAAATGGAGAAGCACGATGTGCGAAACATGGGATTTTTCACAGAAAGAATGCGTCTATTTTTGACATACGTGGTTTCTATTAATAGGCAATGAAACAATTATTGAGAGAAATTAAGATGAATTTTCGTCTTCAGGTGTTGAGGAAGGAAACAGACTGACTGGAAAAAAAATAGTGGTGTTATTGATAGTGTGTTGGTTAGCGTACAGAGCTTTCATCAGTGAGGCCTAGGTTCGATTCCCACCAAGGACAATTTTTTTATTCTTTTCTATTAGTGAAGAAGTATGTAATATTGTTTTGTAGGCATTTTGACGAAAGGATACACATCAAATTTGTTCGTTTCATCTGTATTTTCATTCTTCTAATAAGTTCTGTATCACAAGGGGATATAGAGATTCTCTATCTAGGCGATGGATATATTTTGAATGGTTCCGTAGCTACGATTCTCCAGTCCCTTCCACCCATTTGTCTTATTTATTTACTTTATTCATATCAACTCACGAAATATCATGAATCTAACGAAAACACACAGATATAGTTAGAACAAGAAACACACCTCGCGCCGAAGGTTCCAGACTCGAGTTGTCGCTTTTTTGCGAGGGTGATTATTCCTGTGTGTTTGTTTAATATCTTTGTCTAAAAAATATTCCTCATTATTGCCGTGATTAACCTAGGGAAAGACCAAAGCGACTGAAATAACAAAAGTACAGAAAATGCAAGACACATCTACCTAGGCATGTTATACCTTGGGAATTAGCAATCTGAAAATTAACTCGTTTCAGTCGACTACTTGCAAGAGAGCTTCGTGTTGTCTCGTTTGGAGTGTTGGTTATCGTGTCGGACTAGCATGCGTGCAACCCGAGTTCGAGCCCAGTGTAAGGTAACTTTTTTTTTTTTTTGTATAATTTCATCCAACCTTATTTATAAAACAGGTTTTTCTGCAAAACCTTTTGAATTGCATGCCACTTCGTATGTTGGTAATCTGAAAGCAGCAAAGATGAAAATTTGATGTTCCGAAGCGACGATGTATTTGTGTATGTGTTGAAAAAACGCAGTTATTTATTAGCGAAAAACATGCAGCCACGTGATCATTGAGAACGTTTCCTAGTTGTCAGTGCTAATATGGCAGTAGCTACATTCTGTCAACACACACCAACTTTCACGTTCCCCGTAAAATGATTGCCTTTTCACGTTTCAAAATCATGAGTGCTGTCTAAAGCAATACTTTGATACTTCCGTTTGCATGTTCGAATCTAAAGTAATACGAAACTTGTTTTCCCCAGCAAATGACATTGAAACCATTAATAAACATTTTCAATGAGATATTGATATCATATATGGAAAGAATAAAAATGGAGAATTTCGCTCAAAACAACTTATAAATATATTAAATTATGTAGATACCTGATGTGAAACGTACGATGCACAATCAGAGCGCCTGAATGTTGCATTTGAAAACTGCAGAGAATGACTATGCTCCAATGGGTTTTTTATTTATAACTATAAATAAACAAAGGAGAAGGACACAGGTTGGTATGATTAACTAAATTGTAATCTAAAAGTTTTAATTGAAGAAACAAAACACGTTCACGGTCAAAAATAGGGCATTCAATTTCAGGCACATTACACTAACTGAAAGACTATTTTCAAAAATAATAGTAGCCCCCGTTTTTCACCTTTTTCTCAGTTGTCACACATGTCTATTCCCTCTATATTCTCTGTATTCTCATTGGGACAAACACACACATCCATGCCCGAACCGAGTATTGGTAATATCGCATGCTAGCCAACAATTCCCAAGGAAAAGTTTGATACGCAGTTTAGGCACAAGTGGTTGGAATCCTACTTTAAACTATAGATCCAGTTTTCTTACTTTGTATAAAGTGGACTTAAAAAGAAGAAAAAAATCGAGGAAAAGCGCTTGAAGGTTTCGATGAGTTCCAAGTGCCTTGATGAGGCGAAGCTATTACATGATTTTCAAGTGTTCAAGTGTCCCCGTGGTAGCGGATAAGTTTCACGTAAAGAGGGCTTTGGGTTCGATTCCCATTCTATTGCACTATTTTTTTAAATAACTCGAGCAACTAATTATTGCATTTTATTTAATAATTTATTGGAGTAAAGGTTAAACACATTTTTCCTTTATTTTTGGGTGTAAATCTTTACTTTACCGTTTTAAATTTTATTTGTGAAAATTATTTTTTACGATAGTTTTTCCACATTTCTCATCATTTTACAAAGATACTCAATAAAATGTTATGCCTGGCGAAAAGTATACATTTCTTTTGAGAAAATGATCCAAAAATACAAATAATACTATTCACAAGAAATGATCGTAATCCTTTGGAAAACAAAATTCAATTCAAAATTCAACAATTCGCACAGCAAATAAAATAAGAATGTTCGCAATAAATAAATTGAAATATATATATAGTCGCTCGAGTTAAGAAAAAAATTGGAGGCAATCAAACCAGAATCCAACCCAGTATCTCCTGTGTGTCAAAATAACACGTTACCACCCCACCACCTGGTCTTCTGTCAGTCGAACAATATGATCGTCTTGTGAGTAACGCTTGCTAAGTTTCTAATTTTTGAAGTGTTTGTAATTGTTGTTGTGTGTCATTTACTGCATCATTTGAGTACACAATCCAAACATACGTAAATTTCGTACACAGAAAACATGGGTTTTCTGCACATAATTACGGAGCATGCGCTCTGTCAAGGACTAGAAGGAACCTCGCAAAAGTTACTGAAGCTTCTCTGCGGTGCTGACAGTTGGCCCGGGAGTCACGTGGTTTCTGCTTACCAGTCGACATGACCTTGTGCCTGCAGAAACAGCACACTAAAGTGAACGAAGGTGTTTTACGTGATTTATAAGCTGGAACAAAACATGCCACGGTTTACAACAGACAGATGTTTGTCTTCAGCTTTGGGAAAAACATACCACACTAGGCATACTGACAGAGTATAATGTAAGATAAAAGGAAATTATTTCTCCGTCTCCTCACACTGACAATTTTATTGCCTTTTTTTGGAGTTATTTGACCACAGAAACGGATTATATTATTGAAGTCGTATCTCATGTGATGGCTTGGTTCAGTATGCTGATCAGGTTTTCTGACAAAAGCTACCCAAGAACAGTAATTTTCTATATTTTATATCTGCTTCCTTCCTTATCTGGTATAAGGCAGACGAGCACATAACACAAATATGTAAGAGAAGTATTGCTAATTTGGTAACTTTTCTTGCAATTGAATTTCTGTCATGAACAAAGAAACAAAGGCTTTCCAGTTTAAAGATTACACTGAATAATTGTTATTTGATTAGGAAACTAAAAATGACTTCAGTGTTCCCATGCAGTACACAAGAGATTCTAAACACATTCTAAGACATACTACTGTTCGTTTCAACGTATTATTTCAACAATCAAGACACAAAATAAAGGGCATGCTCAAGAAAAATTATGTTTCAGTGATTATCAAGTGCATTACGTGGTTAACATCAAGTTTGAATTTGCCAGTTATCCAAATATTATTAATTTTGAAAATAGTATTTCAGTTAGTGTAATGTGCCTGAAATTGAATGCCCTATTTTTGACTGTGAACGTGTTTTGTTTCTTCAATTAAAACTTTTAGATTACAATTTAGTTAATCATACCAACCTGTGTCCTTCTCCCTTGTTTATTTATAGTTATAAATAAAATCCCCATTGGAGCATAGAAAAACCTTTCACTGTTCATTAGTCAGTCTCTGCAGTTTTCAATGCAACATTCAGGCTCTCTGATTGTGCATCGTACGTTTCACATCAGGTATCTACATAATTTAGTATATTTATAAGTTGTTTTGAGCGAAATTCTCCATTTTTATTCTTTCCATATATGATATCAATATCACATTGCAAACGGTTATTAATGGTTTCAATGTAATTTGCTGGGGAAAACAAGTTTCGTATTACTTTAGATTCGAACATGCAAACGGAAGTATCAAAGTATTGCTTTAGACAGCACTCATGATTTTGAAACGTGGAAAGGTAATCATTTTACGGGGAACGTGAAAGTTGGTGTGTGTTGACAGAATGTAGCTACTGCCATATTAGCACTGACAACTAGGAAGCGTTCTCAATGATCACGTGGCTGCATGTTTTTCGCTAATAAATAACTGCGTTTTTTCAACACATACACAAATACATCGTCACTTCGGAACATCAAATATTCATCTTTGCTGCTTTCAGATTACCAACATACGAAGTGGCATGCAATTCAAAAGGTTTTGCAGAAAAACCTCAGTTTTATAAATAAGGTTGGATGAAATTATACAAAAAGAAAAGAAACTTACCTTACACTGAGCTCGAACTCGGGTTGCTCGCATGCTAGTCCGACACGATAACCGACACTCCAAACGAGACAACATGAAGCTCTTTCGCAAGTAGTCGACTGAAACGAGTTAATTTTCAGATTGCTAATTCCCAAGGTATTTATTTATTTATTTATTTATTTATTTATGCTAGTATTATCCTGCTGAAAAACAGCTGGCTGGCCTTAGTACAGCAGTACATATATATGTAAAAACAAAAAAAAAGTCATAAATTTATAATACAAGATTGAATGATAAAGTTGTGACTGTACAAAAGAAATGCTAAATACAATAAGAGGTACAATAAAATATTAATGATATATACATTAAAGTATACATGATAAGTCATTAAAATAGGCCTGATGAATGATTAAAATACAATTGATCTTTAGGCTCGTTGGAACTCATTATTACTACTGACTATGGAGTTTAAAAACTCATTATATTTATAATCTGTGAATGTTGTCAATAACGACCCTTTAGTGTGTACTCGATACGGCGTAGCTCGTATAGATATTCTCGATAAAAGCGTAGGGACAGAGTAGTAACCTTCTAAAATTTTCTCAAAAAATTTTATATCATTTCTGTTTCTTCTAGCTGAAAGGTATTCAACTTTTAACTTGTTCAATAGGTTGTCATAACTAAAAAAAAATTTAAACAGTTTAAATCTAAAATATAAATAGGAAAGAAATTTCTTTTGTATATTCTCAATGATGTCACATTTTCCAACACCACAGGAAAAATTCCGTGTCACAGAACTGAATTCCAGAATGGGTCTGACAAAAGCCATGTACATAACTAAGAGAAGGTGGAGGTTGTTCAGACCTTGCCATTTGTTAATGATCCAACCTGTCAGTTTTCTACTTTTTGACACCATATGATTAAGATGCACCTTAAAGCTAAGTTTCCTGTCAAGAAAACCTCCAAGATCCTTAACATCTTCTACAAGACTAAGATTCACATTGTATATGTTATAATTGTAGCAGGAGTGTTGTCTCTTGCGTGAGAAGGTCATTGCAACTGACTTAGACAAGTTGATAGAGAGTTGATTATTATCTAACCACTTCTTAATTGCATTAATGTCCATTTGTAGTTTATAATGGTCATTTACATCATTAATCTCTGCATACAGCTTAAAGTCATCAGCATAAAAGAGACATTTCGAATACTTTACAACATCTTCTATATCATTTAGAAATAAACTAAACAAAAGGGGACCCAGGGGCGACCCCTGAGGTACACCATTGTTGATAAAACCAGGTTTCGAGAGAGCATTTTGATACCTGACTCTAAATAATCTTCGCCTAAGATAATTACTAAACCAGTTACAATAAATCGGTGTACAACCATAGTTGCTAAGTTTAGCAACTAATGCTTTATGGTTCACAGAATCAAAAGCCTTAGACAGATCTAGGTAAATAGCATCTAATTGGTGTCTATTGCTAAAAGCCTGAGAGATGTCAGTTAAGAATACTGAATGATTTGTACTTATTGATCTACCAGCCATAAATCCATGTTGGTTGATACTAATCTTATTCTTAAAATTAAAATACAGTGATTTGAAAACAATTTGTTCAAACAACTTACTAAAAATATTAATAATTGAAATAGGTCGAAAATTAGATACCTCAGTGTTTCCTCTCGCTTTTGGGATAGGAATAATTGTTACTTCTTTCCACATTTTAGGGTATGTACAGTCATGTTCAAAAAATCTGTCGCATGGATTTTTTCTAAGTCCAACGTCTTACGAAATTATGTTGGTAGCACAAGGAAGTGTTGTGAAATATACGATCCTCCAATCAGAGTGAAGTTCGATTCGGAGGACCAGGAGGCTTGACTCACAGTCTTGTCCACAGGAAGTTCAACCAATGCAGCATTTAAAAATATGAGATAACGTCCCCATTGGTTAAATATTGTTTCAATAATGTGAATCGGCAGAAAGATTGCCCAAAAGTTTACTTTGTTGTTTTAATTGCCTTTAATCGTTTCAAATTAGTATTAAATTGTCCCAATTATAGTTCACGAGCTTAATATAATGTATTCATGTATGTGTTTGACAATCATATATCACTCATTAGAACAATTTTCACATTGTTTTCACTACGTGAGATGACATTTCATTTACATTTACGATAAAATAGTGGTTTGGGTGTAATAACAGTTTTCATTAATTAATTTAGAGATGCATTTTTATTTGTTGAGTTAATGATTAGGTTAATTCGTTATTTCTCGCGAGAAGAGGGAACCACAGTTGAAAGAAAATACACAACTTGTATTATTGAGGTCAAGAATTAGTTTTAACATCACTTTTTGCACACATAGGCTAATCACGACTCGGGATACATTTAAATTGGAATCTGAAACATTATGCGACCTGACTGAAACTCGGAAGAGGACACACTGATTACAAGACGTCGATACATTACCACTTGGTCTGGCGAATGCCAATAATAATGAGGGGTTGTGGGAGTGGGAGATGGGTGACGGAAAGTAGAAAATAAATAGTATTTTTGGGGGTATTTAATGTTATATTTATACACATACAAACCTAAGGAAATATTTATTTTGATACATGTGTGTGGGGGGTGGGGAAGGGGGAAAAGAGAGGGACAGAAAGATATTGGGAGAGATGGGACGAAGAGGTGATTGTGGAAAATGTTTTATTTGACGTTCAGGAATAAAAACAATCAAATCAATGATGATTATCTTATAAATACCATATTTAATGTAAATTTGTTTTAAAAATAGGGGCGGGGAGCTGTTTGTTTTACGTTCAGTGCAGGACAACAAGTGGAGACACACAGTGGTTCGTATCTCACTTTAAACTGTAGGTCCAGGCCCCATTAGCCTATCTGTGTATAACGTGGATTTAGAATTCAGTAGAAAATAACGTCGATCTAGTATTTTGGATTTTAGATGCGTTGAGACCAATGAAATTTCCAATTCTTATAATAAGAAACCTGTCCTCATATTACCATTTTGAAAGAGAGAGAGTTAATTGTATAATCTTTCGTTGTTAGTTTCAAAGAAGACTAATTCAAATAGTAACAATGGGAACGAGTAAAGTTTACGAAAAGTTTTTGCCACCGTGGGGATTTGAACCTACGACCATTAGAGTGACAACCCAGTGCGATAACCACTACCCCACGAGTTCGTTCCTTCTTACGGCATTCAATATGCATTAGAAATATAATCCCCACCCGCCTCTTTATAAACAACACACCCAAACGCTCCTTAGTAGCAAATGAAATAAAGGTGATATGAATTCACAAAACATTTAAGCAAAATCTACTATATTTACGACGCAATCGTTTTACATGGAGAGCCTACAGCTTCGAGATTGAGGTTGTGGTTTGACTGTAATTGTAGGATACCCCATAGGTATCGATAAGCCAAGGCTCTAGTGTGCACTAGATTGGTTCATTTGTAGTGACGTGCTCAGAAATTTGTAAAGAATATGTGAATATACAAATGTATTAATGCTTATTTTTTAAACAGTGAACTCATAATTTAATATATCTCTGTCCATTTCATTATCTCACTTAGGAAGTAATTAGTATTGCAGGAGTCATACTGAAAAGAAATCTCACGTGACAATGACGAGAAATTAGATTTACGGAAGGAATAGTTTTCATATTTTAAAACCTCGAAGGGCCTTGGGTTATCTCCCGACTGTCAGTCTCCCTCCCACAATCCTACCTAGGGTTATCTTCAACTGGCAACGAGGTGACGTTGGTCAGCACGTCGAACCCTCAGTCGTTATAGAAGATATCTTAAAACAGGTTACACCAGTCACTCGTAGCTCCCCAATGGTGGGTTGCCACCGGTCCAATACAGATAACAGGCCGAGAACCCAGGACGACTCGAATCCATGCCGTCCCGCTGCAGTCGGAGTCCAAAGCACAGAGTCTTAGACCGCACCGTTACGGAGGAGGAGAGTTTTCATATTTCGTTTTTTATAAATGTCGACAATACATTAAATATATTACGCACCAAAAATTAGTGTCAAAAAATAGCCGGTTCTATAAGAGATTCGAACCTTTGATCTTCACTCAACTAGGCCGCTATTTTTAACAATTTCCCATTTTCTCACTCAATAACCTTCGTTGAACGTTTGTCTTAAGAGTCGCTAGCAATCTTGTAAACCTTATTAACCTATCTTTTGTCTATCAAAAATGTAGTTTACAACCTGGAGTACATTTTGATGTCTGCAATTTAGAACTTGACTTTCGTGGTAAGTAATTCTCTACCGTCTACTATAATAAATAAATCAAAGTCTACATATCTTATATTTTGTAAATGCGAAATGTCATTGTTAAATGTTACAAACTATTTCTTATTCCACCGTTAGTTCCAGATTTTGCCACAGCATTCTGGAAACCAGCGTGAAACGTGTTTCCCACACTTCCAAGGTCAGGTGAACCCTTATCAGTTGTATTGGATGCCTGTGAACATGTTACTTCATACGTCATGGTACTGTGGTGGATTTCTTCCCCTTCCCCTTTTACCTTGAACGGAAGTAATTCCCGACTGGGCACGACGAATCAATCGCAGAAAAGCAGGCTGTCTAGTAAATCGCATGCCATGTATTATTCCGAGCTCCTAGGTTTTGGGAAGTGAAATAAAAAAAAGTATGTAACATTAATTCATAATGGTTGACATCTTTGGGTATTATTTCATGGCTCTTTTCTACTTACTCCAATGAAACTGTTACTTACTCCAATCTACTGTTTTCAGTAGATCAATAGGTGTTTTGAAACATCTACTGTGTTCAGATTTTCAAAAAGATATATAAATTTAAAAAAAAATAATAAGGGGTATGAAATTAATATTTACAGCCAAAATATTAAACTTAACATATTATACACAATACTCAATAAATTATTTTCACTTGCAGTTTCTCTACTGTACTGGTTTCAGTAGATCAATAGGTGTTTTGAAACATCTATGGTAAGATTTTTTATATTTGAATTACAATTTGTGTGCCTGAAAACTTAGGGTATTTTACACCCGTCACGCTATTCGGGATCCAGCCCCTTATCATGACAAAAATAAAAGCGTGTCTGAAAACTAAAATATCCTTACCTGGGTTAAAAGCTGAGCTTGTAAAGCGACAGACAGTCAGCACAAACAAGGACAACACACACGCAGTCCTACAAAGATTATACTAACAGTAGGTCCAGTCACCAGAGCCTCGTTAGTCTGCAAAATGCAGTTCAGGGTGTACTACATGCAAGTGAGGTTGGTTTAAATTTTAAATAGATATAAAAACAAATTGTTAGTGAGGAGGAATAAAAAGTTATATTTACAGCTAACATGCTGAGCTAAACACACTACAAGGGTGTAAGGGATGACCTTCCACGAAGTATGTACACCCAATTGTTGCTTCCACATAGTACACCCTGGACTTCAGTTTGCAGACGAACGAGGTTCTGGCAACTGGCCCCATGGCCAGTATAATTTTCTGTGTTGTCCTGTGTTTGGTCCTTGTGGGTGCTGAGTGCCTCTTTACAGCCTCAGCTTTTAACCGAATTCAGATTATTTTAATATTTTAGTTACAACATGACGTTACAGTTATGTTATTTTAGTTCTGGTAAGGGGCTGGACCCCGTATAAAGTGACAGGTGCAAAATAGCCTAAGTGCTGACGCACCCAAAATTTTGAATTCAAATTCAAATTCAAACACACTACATGCAATATTACATGTAGTACTGAAGAGAATATTTCACTTGTAGTTCCTCAACTGTAATTACGCATTAGGCCTACGGAAAGTGTTCAGTAGGAAATCATTGATTTTGAGTAGATTTCCGAGAGACACAGTAGAGTACTACAATTGATAACAGTAGATTCTGTCTACTGTAAACAGTAGAAATTACGTAGGTTTATAACGACGATGAGAATGAAACAGAGGTAAAAACAATGATAATGAAATGCAGAAGCAACCTTGAGCAAACAGGAACGTAGAATGTCTGGCAGCGAGACGCAAGAGTTGATCAAGCGATTGTAGCGTCAAATTTAGCTTAGAGCTCATAATTGATATTTCTACATGAGCTCAACATACAAGTTACATACAATGAGAGAATTGAATTGAGTTTACATCTCGCGTGATATGAGTCGAAACTATTGTTGCACATTGAACTGTGAAGTGAATCAATATTCAATTCGATTAACTAGTGAATGGTGATGTGCTGAGATTTTGTAACGAGATGTGCCAAATGGCTGACAGTATAATAACTTATAGACACATTGATTTAATATATTTTAACAATCTTATAACGTGCGATTTTGCATGAAATTTTATTACTTGAATCTACATCACTTCATTGCAAAGGCTACAAGGCATTTTATGGGTTGTAAAATTCTGTGTTCGATTCACCATTCGGTTAACTCTGCGATTTTTATTTCTTATTAAACCGAAAAATTATTTATTGCATTTTACTTATTACGAAAATTCGTATATTATTTGCTTTGCGAAATATAGAGAATATATTGTTTTTCATGCTTTTTACAAGAATACAACTATGCATGGTGAACAAAAATAATGTAAAATAAATACTATTCACAAAAGGATGTCAATAGGATTTATTTGTTTTCTTTCTTGATAATTTTCCCTAAAATAAAAATGTATAACTTTCGCTGTACATGACATTTTGTCGAATATGACACATGGATCATTTTTATGCAAATCCTAGTAAAATGATGAGAAATTCAAAAACATATTCTGAAAAATTATTTTCGAAAATAACATTGAAAAATCATTAGAAAGGAGTGTTATTTTTTTAAAAAAAAATAGATAACATTTCTATTTCTTTAATTTATTAATTAAATACAACACTTAGTTGCTATATATAATAATAATAGGGGTAATCGAACAGAAGTCAAACCTATAATCTTTGGCGTGTAATACTGATAGCTATCACCGAACCACTTTACCATCATAAAAAAAAATTGAAGTTTTTTCCCTCGGAAATTAGAGGCTAGTGCACGCTGGAACCTTGCCATACGAATATCTACCCTACCACTACAAGAAGCCACGTCACAACCTCAATTTTCGAAGCTGTAGCCTCTCCATGTGAAATGATTGCGTCGTAAATATAGTAGATTTTGCTTAAATGTTTTGTGACATTCATACCACCATTATTTCATTTGCTACAAAGGAGCGTTTGGGTGTGTTGTTTATAAAGAGGCGGGTGGGGATTATATTTCTAATGCATATTGAACGAATTGGTATTAACTCATAATCATGCCGTAAGAAGGAACGAACTTGTGGGGTAGTGGGGCCTGGACCTACAGTTTAAAGTGAGATACGAACCACTTTGTGTCTCCACTTGTTATCCTGCACTGAACGTAAAACAAACAGCTCCCCGCCCCTATTTTTAAAACAAATATACATTAAATATGGTATTTATAAGATAATCATCATTGATTTGATTGTTTTTATTACTGAACATCAAATAAAACATTTTCCACAATCACCTCTTCGTCCCATCTCTCCCAATATCTTTCTCTCCTCTCTTTTCCCCCTTCCCCACCCCCCACACACATGTATCAAAATAAATATTTTCTTAGGTTTGTATGTATATAAATATAACATTAAATACCCCCAAAAATACTATTTATTTTCTACTTTCCGTCACCCATCTCCCACTCCCACAACCCCTCATTATTATTGGCGTTCGCCAGACCAAGTGGTAATGTATCTACGTGTTGTAATCAGTGTGTCCTCTTCCGAGTTCCAGTCAGGTCGCATAATGTTTCAGATTCCAATTTAAATGTATCCCGAGTCGTGATTAGCCTATGTGTGCAAAAAGTGATGTTAAAACTAACTCTTGACCTCAATAATACAAGTTGTGTATTTTCTTTCAACTGTGGTTCCCTCTTCTCGCGAGAAATAACGAATTAACCTAATCATTAACTCAACAAATGAAAATGCATCTCTAAATTAATTAATGAAAACTGTTATTACACCCAAACCACTATTTTATCGTAAATGTAAATGAAATGTCATCTCACGTAGTGAAAACAATGTGAAAATTGTTCTAATGAGTGATATATGATTGTCAAACACATACATGAATACATTATATTAAGCTCGTGAACTATAATTGGGACAATTTAATACTAATTTGAAACGATTAAAGGCAATTAAAACGACATAGTAAACTTTTGGGCAATCTTTCTGCCGATTCGCATTATTGAAACAATATTTAACCAATGGGGACGTTATCTCATATTTGGAAATGCTGCATTGGTTGATCTTCCTTTCGACAAGACCGTGAGTCATGCCTCCTGCTCCTCCGAATCGGACTTCACTCTGATTGGAGGATCGTATATTTCACAACACTTCCTTGTTTCAGAGCTACCAACATAATTTCGTAAGACGTTGGACTTAGAAAAAATCCATGCGACAGATTTTTTGAACATGACTGTACCATGGTCTGGTTGAATTGACATGAAATGACCGATAAACTTTTCAATTTGAATTTGAATTTGATTTGAAAACTTTGGGTGCGTCAGCACTTAGGCTATTTTGCACCCGTCACATTATACGGGGTCCAGCCCCTTATCGTTACAAAAAAAAAACTAAAATCATAAAATATTCTGACTTCCGTTAAAAGCTGAGGCTGTAAACGAGCACTTAGCACACATAAGGACAAAAAACAGGACAACACAAAGAATTATACTGGCCATGTGGCCAGTCGCCAGAGCCTCGTTAGTCTGCAGTCCAGGGTGTTCTACGTCGAAGTGAGGTTGACTATTGGGTGCACAACATGGAAGGAGTGCCCCTTACACCCCGATAAACTTTTCAAATTTACTGAGAAGGGACACAGATTTCTAAGCACTAAAGCGCACATAAAACACGGATTTGAAAAGAAACAAACTTGAACAAAAAAAAAATGAAGGCATGTGTTGTTTCAACATTTAATAATTTTGTTTCAAAATCATGGCTAGAAGTTAGTTGGTGCATGTGTGTGGTTTTACGTTATGCATGGATTCATATATCTCCGAATATTACTACCCTTTTAAGGTCTTTATTCAAAAAGAGCTTCAAATATATTTGATTGTTCTTTCTGTCAAAGGAAAGCTCTTCTAGTCAAGTGAATATATCTGCTGGAAAATAAAGAACCAGCATCCTTCCCTTTCCGCGGAAGCTTTCGTATGAATCTTCCGGTGCATTCTTCATAGTTCAATAGTCAGGCAGGATGTCTACCAGCAGGGAGGAATGTGCAGGCAATTCTTGGAATTAGGCTTGAATTCCATTCGATGTCAGGTCAAATAGTAGCCAATATAAGCTACAATGGGAACAAGACATTATCGAAAGAAGGGAAATATTATTTTGGGTAAAGGAAATTTATAATAATTACTCATGAAAACAAAAATAATTTTAATTTAATCCTATCTCCTCACGTCTCGATCAGCCACGTCATTACCATCACCCTCCACCACCCTCCACCGCCCTCACCCTCATCCTCCGAGATCGCTCTCGCCCTCACCCTCCGAGATCGCACTCGCCCTCGCCCTCATCCTCCGAGATCGCTCTCGCCCTTGCCCTCCACCACCCTCACCCTCCGACATCGCCCTCCACCACCCTCACCCTCCGAGATCGCAGTCGCCCTCACCCTCCACAGGGTGAGGTTTGCCCTCACGAGGGTTGCTCTCCCCCAGATAGCACAGACAGCTTGCTGCAAGCATGAAGCAAGCTTACCATGGGAAGCTAAGTAGCTAGCAGCAAGGTTGCCATGGAAAGCCATTAGATTGATGCAAGCTTGCATTAAGCAATCTAGTTACCACAAGTGGAAGTTGCAGCAAGCTTGCCAAGGCATGCTTGCATCAAGCTTTTCATAACTAGCTGTAAGCTTACAGAATGCAATGCTCGAAGTAAGCGATAATATGTATCATTAAGCTAAATTTATATATATCTGTATAAACATGGCTGTAATGTACATTGTATACACTTACATTCATAATAGTAAAACTAGAAACAATTGGGGCTAATTAAGAACAAACACCCATGTTTGCAACGTCAAAGTTTCTCTCTGCAACTTATAGAAACTTTTCATCCTCCCCAAAATAGGCAATAGTTAGGATGAAGAGTTCAATGAACTAATCAATAATCAAACCATCTCTAAGTATACACTGGTATTCAATTTTTCTTTGCAGTACTTAGCTCCTGATTCTGGGATAAAATTATTTATCATGGGAGTTTCACTTTTATTCACCACATTTTATTTTCTGATCTTCGTTGAAACTTCAATATTCACACACTTTTCAAAGGATAATAAAACACATTTTTTCACTAATTACAATCAAAGTTATCCTTACTGATGTTACTAAAACTTATGTTTGTTTAACATTTGAGTCGCACTGCCATCTAGTGTATGCCGCATGGAATAAAAGCTTTGATGCTTTATTCTCACTGGAATTTATTCCACTGTATTTCGGTTTTATTTCATTTTGTCACTATTGTTTATGTTTAATAAGTATCTTTATTGTTCTATTAAATGGGTGTCTCTATTGTTTTATTTTTTTAAAATGCATCCTATCACACTAGTTATCACATGCATCAGGCTTACGTCGAGATTGCCATGTCAAGCTTGCTTTGACAAGCTAAAAGGAAGCTATCGCAAGCTTGCTATAAGCTTATGTGCTATCTGGGCCGGAGGGTGAACACCTCTGGTCACAGCCAATGGGCCAATGAAACCTGGCACATTCCATCCTTCATGGTGATGAGAAATCACATAAAGTATTTTGTCTCTAATTTATCAGGTTTCATTTTTATAGCCCCTATCACAATACCTAGATAAACATTATTTTTTTTAAAATGCCAATACATAGGCATTAGTATCAGTTCAAAAAAGGCTCAGAAAAAAATATGATTGTTTTTCTTGTATGTACGCATTGCTTGCATTGTAGAATTATTTTCCTGTAGTTTACGGTTATTACAAGCATAAGAAGCTTGTCTGGGAAGCTTCGTTCATTGCAGAAGAACACTGGAATAAATTAAATAATGCAAATGGTAACATAGATCCAGTATGGAGTTTTCTTTTTCACAAATGGAATAAGCCACCATCTTTAAAATTTAATGTAACAGAAAACATCAAGAGACTTTGTGAAAACAATGATGAATTTGAATTACCTGATGATATTTGGGATTCATAATTTTAAATTAAAAAAATAAAAATAATGTGATCAAATTTCTTTTATCTGAAATAAAAATAAAACAGACTGCTTCTTTTCACAGTTAAGTTGCTATATTACAACAATGTAACATTGACAACATCCATGATATAACGGATTCTTTTTGTTTAAAAAATTACTATCCATTGTTTTAACTGTATCTTTAGTCAAAAAGAAAATAAATGTCTGATGAAGGGAGCGTGTGTTCTCCTGAAACGTCACAAAGAAAAACTGTTTTCTTATGCTTGTAATAATCGTAAACTACAGGAAAATAAAAATATGATTGATTGATTGTTATGCTATTACTAATTTATTCACCAATTTTCATGTTTTTATGACAGAAATGCACAATTCGGCAAATACCTTATCTAATCATGCATAATGCACACTTTTTTCCAATTTTTTTTGCCCTGAAAAACTGTGGTATGTGTTATGCACGGAATAACTCAGACAGCCAACATTAAAACGACACATGTTTTCACTATGTCACTGTGTATAACAAGGGTGCACACAGGGGGAGATTATGGCGCAGACTGGACCATCGAGATTTTTGGGTGGGGATTATTTTTTCTTCAAATAATATAAAATTCAACATTTATATATTTTTCTAAAATATATGTAAATATGCACCATATTTAATCCATTACATGAAGAAAAGAAAGTATTTTGGGGCAGGGGTGCCCACAGGTAGGTTTGTGGATGCAAATTGCATCCACGCAAATTTGGGGGGGGATTTCTACGATTGAAATTTGACATGAACAATATACCATTGGTCTCAAGCTGCATTGCGTTGTCAATTAACCATTGCTGCTATATAAATAGCCATTTGTAGACTTCCAAGGGAATTGTAACTGGTAATATGTATTATTGGGAGGCCTTACTTAATTTGACACATGGATTCTGGGAGGGGGGTTGAGAATTAAACGTTCAGGGGACGATATCCAACTCTTGATATGAGTGTTAAGTCTTAGATTATGGCAGATATTTTAGTTAGAGGGCATTGAGCATTAAATTGAAGGGGGGGTATCCAATTCTTGGTGTCTTAGACTGTTGCCGAAATTGTAGTGTGGGGACTGAGAATTATTTGTTTGGGAGGAGGCAGTATAAACAGTAAGCCTAAAATTGGCATGGAAATTTTGGTGGGAGGATTGAGTATTAAATTGAAAGGGGATGAATGTGACGTTTTGTGCTGTAGCTGCATTACAAGACATTGAACAATATTCTCGATATTGATTAATAACAACACTTCTTGGAGGTATAATGCTTTGTGTTGGTATACTGCTTAATTTAAAGCAGATGCATCATTTGGATTATATATTTCTATTCCCAAGCAGAGGGGGCGAGTTCTTTGAAGGAGGAACCGTATTATATTCTCGCGCTGAGCTTAGGAATTTCTAGCTAGGGTTCTGTAATGTCTCGGTCACACAGCTGCAGCATGCTATTTGGTTTGCTCAGGTTGAATTTTCTATCTTAAGTTGTGTAACAATTTGCGTTAAATACTCAAATTGTGGGTTTTATGAATCTTATTTTCCACTCACAAACACAGTTCAAATTCATATTTATATAATTTAATTTATAACATTTAACCAATCAATGTGCTAGCTTTTAGTTATTTCGAAAACTGAAGAATTAAGAAAATATTGAGTTTAACATGGTATTGTATTCAAATAAACATCAATTATTACGTATTCATCCAAACTATTTTGAGGGGATTGTGATTTGTGATGAACGATTTTGATGGGAGTGGGGTAATGCATCCACGGTCTTGGGGTGATGGGCACGCGAAGGGGCAGATCAAGTATAGTGTACAGTAAAGCTAAGAAAAAGTTACTTTCAGTAGACACACTATCATAATTAAATACTTTATGGGGATTATGACATGATTTGGGGGGACGTATGTCATTATTTTTGGGGGGCATGCGCTATTGGCCTTGGGGTGGGGGGGATGGACACCCTTGGTGTATAACATCAACATGTGCAAATTCAAATTACCAAGTTGGATTTCTTTAGTAACAACAATTTTCAAAAACAAACTATAAAAGTGAAATGGCAATCCCATGATTTTTCACATTGTAATGGAACGTTTTGCGACACTGTGCCAATCTAGCAAAATTCGTGCATGCATCCCCTATCACATGGGATGTGTATCAGTCAGGCGAGAAAGTAACTTTCTAAGCACATCAAATGCAATACATAATTTTGATCTCACTTTATTCTACCACAGAACAGAAGTGAAAGCATTTGGAAGCTAAACACAGTGGAATTAGAGGGGAAAGGTGGCATGGGTTGGTGACTCATTGTATACACAAGAGACAATATTCTCCTCTTGGTCCACTTAGTAAATGGAACGGCTGACATGTTTTAGTATAATTTCTAGTAGAAAAGGCATCAACCTGAGCTAGATGGAAATTGTGTTCAAATTGCAGGCAACAATGAAGGCAGGAACCGGAGAAATTCAGTAGAAGCAAAGTATAATGATGTGGAGTCTATTGTGTGCAATACGGAAAATGTAAGTACAGTAACACTAATAGCTTGTTTTGTAAAAATTGTATATGCAGAAGAAAATTCCTTCAACCAAATGTAAGGCATATTAGTAAAACAACTTCCAAACCTAAATAGGAAGTGATTTTTAAGGCATGTACTATATTTAGTAGGGATGGGCCAACATGAAATTTTGGCCAGCACCAATAACCAACATTTTTCCGATATAAAATTTCAAATGGTACTTGAAGGCCAGAATGGTTCATTGACCACCTGAATAACTATAAATAGAGAGAAACTAGTACTCACTTTATCTGCGAAACTGTTTTTTCTTTGTTCTACATATTAATTTTGGTGCCCACTGCCATCATTGGAACTCATTGCACTGTTGCTTGGCATGCTTCTGTTGTTTGTAGTTCTCTGGCTGCTTCTAGGTGCGTTGTTGTTAACTGTATGTCTGCTATTTCGTAGCGTTAACTTTTGTAGTAGGGGAATCCAAGTGTGGTGTGTCTGCCAGCTATCAATGTTTAGCTCATCAAAACAGTTTTGCGGATAAAGTACTAGTATTAGTTTTCTCTGTATTTATCTACTGCAGGGTCTCTCAGTTCCCAATTATGAATTAATAACTATATTGGACAATACCGATAGAGTACCAATTAATCTGCCCCATCCCTAATACGCAGTGGTGGCATATTTGCCTTGTGATCACACGGTACCAGGTTCAATACCCAGTGGAGGCACATAGTGTGTTGTTCGGATCCCACTTTAAAGTGTAGGTCCACTCCCGATTAGCCTTTCTGTGCATAAAGTGGACTTAAAAACATCATCATCCTTTGCCGTTTCCTGCCTCTGGCTGGATCGGCATAGAAGTCAAGCCTCTCCATGTTTTCCTGGTCTTCCACCACTCCTCTTTCCACGGTTTTCCAATCTTGTCCTCTTCTCCTAACACTCTCCACTATCTGCTCCTTTCACAGACATCTTGGTCTCCCCCTTGGTCTTATTCCCAGTCCTTGTGCATGGTAAGCTCTTACTGGTAGTCTTTCTGCATCCATCCTCTTCATGTGTCCGAACCATCTCTTCTGTGCCTGATTTATCCTGTCCTGAAGCTTCACCACACCCACTGTCTGTCGGATCTCATTCCTTATTCTATCCCTTCTAGTCTTCCCCAATATACTCCTTAAAAATTTCATCTCCACTGCCTGCATCTTTCTTTTGTCTCTCTCCGTCATTGTCCAAGTCTCTGCTCCATACTTAATTATTGGCACATAGTATGTGTTATGTATTACCTTCTTGCATTTCATAGGTACATCCCTGTTCCATATTAATCTTCGAATGCTTTGATTTAGTCCACCATCCATTTGCCCTCTTCTGTTTACTTCCTCATCTATTCTTCCACTTCTATCAATTATGCTTCCTGAATATTTGAAGCTCTCCACTACCCTCAACTCTTCCGTGTCCATCTTTATTCTTGGTTCATTTCTGGCTCTGTTTTTTGTTGTTATTAGCACCTCACTCTTTTCTGCACTGAATTTCATTCCTACTCTTCTGATTTCCTCATTCCAACTATCAAGCTGTCTCTGTACTTCTTCACTGTTTCCCCATATAACTAAGTCATCAGCGGACAACAGGGCCTTCATCTCTTCCTCTCCTATCTTCTTCCCCACCTCTTCGTTAATTGCATCCATTGTAATTATAAAGAGCAGTGGGGAAAGGCGTATTTAATTAAATCAGTCAAATATTTGCATGAAAATGTGCACACGTGCACTAAATTCCACTCCCCCACACTCAGTGGCCTTTAAATTATTTTGACTTTATGACTTTTTGGGGTGATCTATTGTGTTTGTCTCCTGTAAGGATCATTTATCCTCATTGTTGCATGTAGAAGTGTAGAGAAATAGTGTTAAAGAACCAAAGGCATGGGTGAATTCATCACGAAGTTCTTCCGTTGTCATCCATTTCTTTTACCACGATTAACTCGAAAAGGGACAGAAAAGCAATGAAAAGAAAATATGTTATGTGAACATAGCTTCCGAAGAGTTATAATTGCCTCTGTGAAGCGATAAACCTGTATGATTTTACATGTATTTAAGCAGCTGAGTCCTAGCCTTGGTGACGTCACCCCCATCAGATGCTATTCCCACTCGCTGTAGTGCGGGAAGCCAGAATAGGGCAAATGTAATGAAATTTCAAACTCTTCATGAACTGTAGTATTCATGTAAATTTTATGTTTATGTACTTTGTAAAGAATCTTCTGTGAGAGACTTCTGCAATTTCTTGATTTTTAGAAAATCCACAGACTATTCGTTGGTGGTTTAAAGAAGGAATGGGTAGAGCAAGATTTGATTGATCATTTCGAAGAGTTTGGGAAGATAAGATCCATTAGTATTATCACTGAATTGAACAAATTTGGACATGTGGAAAGCAGGGGCTTTGCTTATATAGATTTGGAGACGCCTGATGTGACGAAGTTAGGTAAGTAGATGTTATCATATTACTAGGGCTGAGTCGACATCGGTATCGGCCAATACCAGGTGTATCAGTGTTGGTAAGTATCATTTCAATTTTTTCGCCAATACCAAAGGTTGATTGATTGATTTGCTTTATTTTACTTTGCTTTTTGTGCCACTTTTGGCTATTTTGCAAGGATGGGGATGAGTGATGATATGATGCAATTGATGAATGGACACTCACAAACATCCATGCCCAGGCCGGGATTTAAACCCGGGACCCCTGGCATTGTAGTGCGATGTGCTTACCCCTCCGACATGGGGACCGGCGATGATACCAAATATTTGATTAGTAAGAGTGGCTAAGAGAAACAACTCATTTGTCAAGATCTGCCCTGTTCAAAAGTTCATTCACCCTTCCTTGTGACAGGTTGGGAAGCAAGAACAAGAATTCCTAGTACACATCCGAAAATGATGCACCCTCCTAGGAACCAGATGACAAGATCAAAGGCAGGACTAAAGGGAAAGCGCTAAGCCCAAATGTGACATGGAAGGCATGTAACTGCCTGGTGGTCAACGCTATGTGGAAATAAAAGAAACCATTCATTGCCAATTCTTGCTCGCAAACTCGTGGGTTAAGAACATGACATTTTCGAAACTGGCATTATTATAATGCTAGGCTCATTCCAGAGTTCCTGGAAAAGGGATGAATGTCGCTGTGGGAGGAAGGGTAGTGGGTTTTCTTCTTGTGTTCTACCCTTCTGTATGACTGGTGGCCGATGCTGACACTGCAGTGACTTGTTTTTATTGCAAATGACAGAGAATAATGGACAGCAGGACATATACAGAGCTGCCAAATGAGCCTTAAATATATCTGTATGTGTGTATATTTTTACATAATTTTCCTCCTTCCCCAGGTTAATCCAAACGATAAGAATGTTGTTTACATTTGTATTTATTTTTAATTCCTTGTGCAAGCTGTATGCTATATGCACTACATACATTTTATTTTACTCACTATAACTTTGTCTGGCAGGGACACTTATAATAATCCACCGATTTTTTCGGTGTATCTGCTTACTACATTTCAAAAACTTCTTCTTTTTTGTGTCCTCAGGGGGGAAGAAAGAAGTTCACATAAAATGTCACAGGACATTTTAAGTCATATAATGTTATATGAGAATAATTTAGAGTATTTGATATCAGTAATACTAATGTGATGTGATGAGTTTTGTGAATCAGTAACTAGCCTTTGTTATTTTACTGGAATTATACAAGTATCGGTAACGGTTGGAATCGGTTAAGGTATCGGTATCGGCAAATGATGGTATCGGCTCAGCCCTACATATTACATAATGGAAAGTTAAGATTTCACTGATATAGAGTGTCACTAACTTATAGTGAATAAAAGATCAACATTTGGTACAAACGATGTGCACATTTAGGGATCAAAAGTGATACATAAAATGCCATTTCAGTGCTAAAATGGAGAATAAAATCACAAATTCGATTTGGAAACTATGCTTATTACACAAAATATCTCTTCTGGTATACTTGCATACTTCTTGAAATACTGAATACTGCAGTGTTGCAGGATTTTGTTTATAGAGTAGGACTGAATCAATTCCAACACCAATGCTCGAAGTATGTAAGGATTAATAGAATTGTATTAATCACTAAATGAAAATTTTAAAATTTGTAATATTTTTAACGATAATTAGATTCTTGAATAGTATTGGCTGGTATCAGTGATTAAATTAACCCTAACTTAAAAAGTAAAAAAGTGTTCCCCTGTGCATAGCACCACGCCATGAAGGCGTATAGGGGGTGTGGGGGTAATGCCCCACACTTTCTTGATCCGGTCGTGAGTGGGGGTGATGTGATCAGCATCATGCCCCTGACCGCCTTTACCCCCCAGGGTTTCCCCCAGGTACCCATGTTATTCGACGCTGGGTGGGACGTTAGAAAAGTTGCCGGATTTGAACCGGCCGGGGATCGAACCCGGGACGTTTAGCATGGTAGTCAGATGCGTTACCGACTGAGCCACCGCGGCCACCTAACTTACCCATGACAAGTGAGAAACTTACCTGGGAGTGGGGGTTTACTAGTGTTGCCCACGAGACGAGACTTTGGCCTGTCTCGTCTCGGGGAAATGCTGTGAAATGCTGTCTCGTCTCGAAAATATTTGTTTGTCTCGGGACACATGATCAATCTCGTCTCGTCTCGAATTTTTAAAAGCCTGTCCCGTCTCGTCCCGTGGGCAACACTAGGGTTTACAGGCCCACACTTTGTCGCTAAAGTTCAAGAAAAAATGATTGTGTATGTGCAGTTATATATTAATTATAATATGGTTTAGTAGCTTCCAAAGTTTCTACTTTGTCTTTCAGTAGTAGGGCCAAATTACATAAAAGGGAAAAAGATTTCGATTGAGAAAGCAAACCCAAAAAGATTTTCTGGAGGACAGACTGGGCAACACTCAAAAAATAGTATCTGTGACCAATGGACAGAAAGGAGGGGCAACTACATTGAAGGTATGTATTCTTTGTTTGATCTTGTCCGTGCAGTTTGAAATAGTTGAAGCTGGTTGGAACTTTCTTGCTGTTTTTGTTGTGGTGTTACCCTCTTGGTGTCTCAGCATCATACAAGGATATTTTACCCATTACCTGCTGCGAATCTATGTATCGACTCAAAAAATGGGCCTTTTATTGCAGAGTGTTTATATATACACAATATTTCAAAATTAATGGTTGTTGTAATGCGGCAAGTTATTTTTATAGACACCACTTTTTCATGCTTTTATTAATCTATATGAGCAAATAATCCATTGTTGATGCTTTGTTGGTTACTGAAAAATATTATTTTTTTTAATGAGTTTTTCATACGTTCTACAATCTCTATATATAGAGATTGCTTTCCTCAGCTTCAATACGTAAATTGCACTCGTTGATCATTTTGGCGGGGACTTAATGTAGTTTGCAAGATCAGGGACGGGAGAATGGGCATGCGATATGCATCTTTCCCACAACGATCGAGTGTAAATAAAACATTAAATGCATCAGAATTAGAGTTTTTTTAAATCCCACTCCAAGGGCATAGATCAATGCCTGGTGTATTGCATAACATTCTGCCGAAAATATGGACATGTCTTGCGGTAAGGATAATTGTCTGGCAGGGTGCGTAGAATGCGCAGCCAACATGTTCGTCATCTTTTGATCCGTCAGTGTATATGAAGTCATAGTCTGGCCAAATTTCTTTATAATATTCATGTCGACCGAAATCAACATAACTGACATTGGCAGGTGACTCGGTAGGAATCCTCAAAGTGTAAATCAAGGGATTTTGTATAGTGTAACTTAAGTGATATGCTTCTCTATCTAGGCTGTAACAATAAAAAAAGTAATATCTAGAACATGATCTATCCAAGGGTAAAGTTTCGCCCAGTTGTCGTTGTATTGCAAATGCTTTATTGAAAGGATGGGTGTGTCTTTCCCAAGGGCCTGTTCAGCGCTCTCGCTGTAGGCACCAATATTTGGACTAGATTTCATTAGTCCTAGAGTGCCTGTCTCTGTAAAATATCTATTTTTTCGGCCCAAGTATCAATCGTCCCGCCATAAACATGTGCCGAATACTCAAATAAAGAGCGAAAGTGCTGCTTTGCTAGCTATTACAAGACCCTGGATTTCTAGTCACGAAAATGCCAGTAAAATAAAAGAGGCATATAATAAGACAGACGTTCCTTTTCAAATGTGATGAAAGGCATCAAATTCAAATTTTCTCATCCATTATTATATTTCCATAACATTAACAGTTGTAATTTTTATAATGTACAGCGAATTATGTAATAATGTATATTTTTATTTATATACATTATATATTTCCAAAACATAAATTTTAAATATCATCTGTCCTAACCTCAAATAATAATAATAAAAAAAAGGTTTGTAGTGAATAACATTCACAAAGGAACAGTCATGCCCAGGTTGTGGTTTGAACCTTGAATCTTTGGTATCAGGATTGTGGGTCAATTGATAAACAAAAACTAGATGGAGATGTTTCAAATTTTCAAATTCAACTCAATTTGCGAGAGAATTACAGTAATTATTTTTCTAACTTTCTTTATACTATACACTATGAAGATGATGATGCCAAGGGGTCACGCTGATTCTCATGTTTATTCATTGTTATAGTTGTCGAAAGGAGTGGAAGCATCTTCCATGAATGGGCGAAGCTAGCAAAAAGCCACAAAACATATTTTTTTCACCCTTGAAGCATTATTTTGTCTCTTTGAAAGATTTTTAGTTAATCCTAGGCACTTCTTGCTAGCAGTTAAAATAGGCAATTGTATACACTATATAATTTATGATTAATGATTTATTAACCTGAAATAAGATTTGTATGTTTGCAGTACAGATCACAGGAACAAATTGATGATTTGTCAAATGCAGGTTCTGGTTATTATGTTTGGGTAAATGACCTTATTAGCTCATTAGAAATATTGCTAATGTTATTTTTTTAGTATATATTGCTATATAACATTCTGTAATTAAATGATTGTGGCATCATGTTTGCAATAAAAAAATAAAGTCCATCATTTTATATTGCCTGCAAATGATTTCAGTTATTTATACAAAATTGTGAATGGCAAAATCTGCTGCAACACACTTCTTCTTGAGAAATTCCACTTTCGAGTACCTATGTGCAAAACACGCAACACAAGATTACTTTATACAAAAAAACCTAGACTAGAAATTCAAAAAAATATATCTTTTTTACAGACTTGCAAAACAATCTCTCCTCAAGTATTCATATATATTTCCTCAGAGTTTGCCTTTCGGTCTTCTATCAGAAGAAATGCTTGTAATTAATATCACATAGTGCAATCTTTTACTTATTTTTTTGTTCATTTGCTATTCACTTTGTTGTTTTCTTACTCTTAATTATTTTTTTTATTTTTTTGCTTATTATTATTATCGCTTTTTCATTGTTGACAATTTCAGTGTAAAATGGCCACCTGTGCAGTATCTGGAATTTTCTCAATAAATAAATAAATATACCTTTGTTGATTTTCCAAATTTTTGAACATGGAAGGAAAAGGATTAAATGCCCATACGTTAAAATGTGTTAAATAAAGGAGAAAAAGTACTCAAAAGATCCAAGATCATAATCAGCTGGTGTTTGCTTTATGGCAGTCTGGAACAATATGGATGGGTTCCATTGAAGTTTTTCACTTCATAATTTATTAAGTGAAAGGTTCAGAGTAAATTTGGCCAGAACTATGCCAAATGCCCTTCCACATCAAATAAATTAACATTTTTCATTGGGTGGAAATATTTCCCAGTTTAGTATAGCAAGTTCTATTTTGTTAGTTTCTCTGATTGTATATATTTTGATAATTTTATTACATCGTTTCTTGCTTTATTCCCTCACTAGAGACCCAAACTTTTGTCTATAAAACTGTCATTTACTTAAAGTTTGTCTTGAAATTTTGAATGCGCATACCTTCAACAATGTAAAACAGGATCTAACCCCTCGCAATATGTTTGGACTCTTCCAGTGACTTTCATTTGCTTTGTTCCACGACAATGCATCTCTGTGGTGTTGGCTCGAATGTATAGGGATCACAAAGTACACAATCGAAGAGCGTGTGTTTCTCTCCTCGTTCGTAAATACTGGCAAACTTGCTCATTTGAAGCACGTCAAAGGGTATTTTAGACTGAATTTCGTGTGAGACTTGTACCTTCAAAGTGTTGTATCCGGTAAGAAAGTTAGAGACAATGGGAAGTCTTGTCACACAGCATTCAGGAAGCTGGAAAATGTCTGAAGATACAAAACAGGATGTAAAGGAGTGATTACTGGCATCACCATCAAAATCATTGCGAAGACTTTCCCAATAAACTAATCTCCCATATTCCACGTGTCACAGAGCTGCAAAAAAATCAAAACTACACTCTTACCGGGTCTGGTGTGTTCAAGAATTGCAACCGACAGACATACATACCGAGATTCATTGTTGCGGAACAAAACAAATGAAAGTCACTGAAAGATTCCAAACATGTTGCGAGGGGTTAGATCCTGTTTTACATTGTTGAAGGTATGTGCATACAAAATTTCAAGACAAACTTTTAAGTAAATGGCAGTTTTATAGACAAAAGTTTGGGGCCTGTAGCGAGGGATTCACCCTTTACTAAATGTCACATAGTGTGCACAATGTGCTAGTAGGGAGTATAAAATTTACAACACAGTAAGAGAAAACACTGAAACTTTTCTTTTATTGAGCTGGTTTCAGATCAGCATCATCATCAAAATCTTTCATTCCATTTTGTCTTCCTTGATGGTGCTGATTGAAACACAGTGAAATGTCTTCACTGTCTTCTTTTGCTGTGCTGGGTATTTTAAAGTATAGGACTTATTGCCAGTAGGAGTAAGACTGAAGTCTCTTCATCAACATGGCTTAATATGTAGAGAAGGGAATAAATTTCAATACAATTGTGTAGTCTTCTTTAGCGTATTAGAATTTTGTTTCTGAAAAATGAGTTGCTGTTGTGTAATACTGATGGTACCTCACTTACGAGGAGCCCCTGTTTTTAATATCATGATTATTGTGATAGGAATTGAATAAAATTCTTATTTTTCGATAGTGTCATAAGTATTTTTTATTGATTTCCCTTTTACAGCCTCAAAACCACCCTTTAGAACCACAAGTACCTATACGGCTACAAGAAGTAATGTGACCGAGGTCTCACCTAAGTCTGCAACATATACTCCTGCCTACACTTCACAGACACCTCCTAGTTATACAAGACAGGATCCAGCTGTAGCCCAAACTACTACTGAATTAGGTAAGGGTAGGTTTTGACAGTGTGTTCTAATTACTAGAGGTAATAATAATTGTGAATATCTAGAATAAGAAAACACGGATGCCTATATATTGCTATCTGCCAATTCCAGTAGAATGTGTATCAATTGGATTTTATCTACCAATGCTGGACAATACTTTTTGGCATTTTCACAGGCTCTGCAAAAATGCCATGCGACACTTTCACAGTCTAATTTTCCTGGATGTTATGCAAAGTTTCTTGATCAACATTTTGAACATGGAAGGGAAAGGATTAAATGCCCATACGTTAAAATGTGTTAAATAAAGGAGAAAAAGTACTCGAAAGATCCAAGATCATAATCAGCTGGTGTTTATGTCTGTTAACACATACTGCAGAGTTTTAGCGATTACTTAAGATTTTGTCAATATATGCTTCACATTTCGTGTCGCAATGATTGCTAAAATTCTATGATAATTAGTCTTCCTGCTAGGAAAATTTGAAAGAAATCATAAAACATTCGGAACGGTTATCAAACATGGGTTGGAATGCGGGATTTTGGAGGAACCGTTGACCCACTCTACCCCCTCGAGAATTATGTTGATTTTTTTTTACTAATAGACTGATTTCGATGTTTTCCGTAATATAAAATTGGTTCCAGTATGTGGAAAACTCAAATAATGAAGACATTTGATTCTAAAGTATGGCCCACGTATAATTTTTTTTTTTAGGTGTATGGTTGGTCACCGGCCACATTCACGTTCTGAATTTCCGAAATATGTACTATTTTTAATAAATTAAAAAATATAATCTTTAAACTTATTGCATATTTTCTAAAGGTACATGACCTAATTTTCTGTTGTTTCTCATTTGTATTGATATAATTGAGGTTGTATACAGGTTACATTGTAAAGCTTTGATATATGCGACATTTTTTTATCGATTTTTTTACACCAACTTAATTGTAATGACTTAGTGAAAATGGGGAAGTACAATAGTTATTTATTTTTTCATTGAATAGCATTGTATTAATTTTCAGCTAATAACTGTGTATATTCATATGCATAATAATTAACGTGCCTGCATATTTAATTGAAAAACATGAGGTTCAAAAGCAAGAATCACGACGACAAACAGGTCTGGAAAAATTTCATTTCTGGTCTGAAAAATCTGGAAAAGTCAGGGAATTTCATAATCAAAAAATCGTAGCTACCCTGAATATGCACAAGTATTTTTATAGTTAGTTTTATTTTATTTATGGGGCCTCCCCGATGGCGCAGTGGTAGCGTTGTCGCCTTGTAATCAAGGGTTCGAGACCCGGTGGAGGCACATAGTGGTTCGGATCCCACTTTAAACTGTAGGTCCAGTCCCGATTGACCCTACTATGGATAAAGTGGACTTTAAACACCAACTCAATCAATCAACAGGAACCGGAAGTCAACCTAACAGTAAAGCATCGAGTTTCCAAGTGGATTGATGGCAGAGGCCACTGAAATTAATAGAACATTTACAAGTAAGTTTCGCGGATATATCTTTAGTAACTCGCTTACATCTTATATTATAAGAATAGTTTGCCTCTTGTTATCAGATTGAGTTACATGTAAATATTCTTAAGAAAACTGTGATATTGTCTCCATATTTGCTGATTTAGACATAATCATGAAGGCAAATGTTATTTAACATCACGCACTGATAGATCAATGGTACAAATAATACAAAAACATTATTTTAGGGCAGTCTAATTTGCTACCCCTACATAAGCTTTGTACTCATCTGCCTGTTTGCTCTATACTAGTGGCAACCACGTGTGTTGAACAGCTACCTTCGTCTACTCCTGTTAGAAGCAGCAGTGCCTACTTGTTCATGTGCAATGTGGTGACAGTGTTGCCACTTCTTGCTTTTTAGTCCTAATACTAATTTTTCATTTTGGAGAATTTTGTACTTTACATGAAGCACAATAACTTTTGTATGATCATTGCTTATAATAGGTCATTAACATTTGTGTGATTTACAGTAATGCCAGGTTTTCATTTGTGAATATATGTCACTGGTCATGCAATATTTTTGCTTTGTAGCATGCTGTAGAAATGCAGAGTTTCTCATGCTGGAATTACTAGAATGTAAGAACAAACTACTCCAGCAGGAAGAAGTCAACAATTCATTTAAGGTTAAGATACATGATCTTGAAGAAGAATTGAAGGTGAGCGCTCTAAAGATTCTTCTAACAATGTAGTGAGGTTTTTTAACTGTATAATGTTTTCCTTTCCTCTGTCCTTTTTTTCTTTCAGGCGCTTATCTTGAGAGAGACAAAGTAAGGGGAAAAGAGACAAATGAAATTGTTTGATCTCTCTCTCTCTTGTGGGCTTGGTCGTCTTAATAGTTGTGTATATCACCATTTGAGTTCTCTCGCTCTCAGTACCTTCCAGCTAGATCCTGTAGATGGCTTTAGTTGTATTGTATACATTCAATTGCACACAGCATTCTGCTACATGTATTGAAACTTGGTCCAGGTCAAGAGGACCCAGACCATCCATTTGTGCTTGTTCTTTGAGTTATGTTAAAATGCACAGTCCTCAGTTCATCTTACACATATAATTAAATTCAAACAAAAATGTGTTTGATTTAATTTAAATCTGACCTGAATGTGGATTTCATATTTAAATATTCTTCGTGCAAAGTACATTTGATACTCTATTCAGATGTTTTCAATTGTAAGGATACCTGAATACAATACACTAAAATGTACTATGGATCATTCCATGTCAAATCAACCATGGTGTGAACCTTGACATCTAAGAAATTGATAATTTTTGGTGCAGTGGTAGTACCAGTAAAGTTGACGAAAAATGCCCAATTTTAGATATTTTCGGTTCTTAGATTTTGAGTTATTGACTTTCAAAGAAGCAAAATCAAACCTTTTTTTATTATTTTTAGTCTGTTGCTTCCATTATTTCACCATACATCCTTCTTGTGATTAACCTAGATATAGGAAGTTAAAGATTATTATAGAGTTAATTACTTACGGTGTTCTAAAGTTTATTTTGCTTCAGAATTCTTTACTTAATGTGTGTATATTTTGTCAGTTTCTCAAAGAATCTAATGCTGCGTTGAGTTCTGTGATGAACAGTGAAGTTTCAAAGTATCATACATGGAGGAAATCTATCAGCAGTAAGGTTTGTGGAATTTCATCAAAGGGAAAGAAGTACCAGAAGGAATTGATCAAGAAAGAGATTATGTTTCGAAAAGATATTTCAGATATAACTAAAGTTGTAAATGACATGGAGAAACGTAGTAAGAAGACAGATGTAGAGAGTACCCATGATCCTGTGAAGGAGCATGTAAGTTTGTACTTTATTTTGGTTGCAGTGTTATTATAAATGAATATTATATCCTTCTCCCATAGTGTATTCTTCACCCAGTAAATTCTTTGAGCATTTTACCGCTATTGATCTTAGACATATAGAGCAGAAAATTTATAGCAAAATGATATTTCTGACTCCATAGAAATCAAGACTAGTTTTAGTCCTCTTGTTACTGCTTGTATTTTTTTCATAAGTATTTGTATTGTTTATTGTAGGGCTAATAGGAAATATCAGTTGAAATTTATTTACCGATACATTTCTGGCATTTTGGTCTTTCATGTCGAGCGACACTTTTGCTGAGTCTAATTATCCTGGAAATTGTGCAAAATTGGAAGTTCCTTTTTATTTTATAGTAGTATATTCCACACAGTTAAAATAGGGACAGCGAAGAATCAGGCGAGGCCAAGCTGGCTCGGTAGCTCAGTGGTTAGAGCAGTAGCGTACGCAGGATTTCATCAAGGGGGGGTGTTATTTCGAAAACTTTCTACAAATTCACATTACCATTCTTTTATTATACTTTAATTAATTAATTAATAATAAATTAATTAATAATTCTTATAATTAATTAATTAGTTTATTTACTACTAATAATTACTACTAATGCAGCTGCTATTTATGAAAGAAATAGAACAAAATTACATTTCTTTTGTTTCTTTGTTACAAAATAATTGTCTATTTGATTTGATTTGATTTAGTTTATGTTACTTCGCGTTTTGTGCCTCTTGGCTAATTTGCGAAGATGGGGACGAGTGATGAAATTGATGAATGGACATTCACAAACAACGAAGCCCGACCGGGATTCGAACCTGGGGCCCTTGGCGTCGCAGGGCGATGTGCTAACCACTCGGCCACAGGGTCGGGCTAAATAATTGTCTAGTCAACGGTTATTTGTATATGATAAGTGCGACATTTTAAGTGTGAAGAAAATCCATAAAAGCAAGCAAATATTAAATTTATTGAAATAAACGAAATATGAAACTCATTCAAGGAGCCGCGCTAGTCTAGTCTGACAACTTCGTGGGATATCCGGGTTCGATTCCCGGAATTGGTTGGAATTTATCCAACCTTGTCTCCGCACCCAACCTCATAGCAATGGGTACCTGAGAGCAACTCTGGGGAATGAAGGCTGCCGGAGCATGGTGCTGATCACATCACCTGCAAAATAGTTTAAGATCGAGAATGTGTGGGAACCACCACACCTCTACGTGTGCCTTCATGGCACGGTGGGTGCTATATGTACGGGAAATTTACATTTACCTTTACCTATGGAACTCACCCAGGATGATGATGAAGCGCGAGAATACAGAGGTTGTTCCGCCTACGTTTGGCCAATTTCGTTCCTCCCCCCCTGCACTCAGAATGAACTCACCCAACCTTGGTCAGGCATGTTTGTCAGTGTAGTGTGTGAGCTGTAAAAGAGTGGTTGTGTTTTCTCACTGGGCCAAAAATCCCGCCAAAACTGATCCGCTTTTTGGGAGGAGTGCGTTGTATAACTTTCCAAGTGTTTGCATTTTCTCGCTTGGCCGAAAATGCTGCCAAAACAGTTGCTTTTGGGAAGGTTTTGTTGTAGCCTTTTATGACGCAAAGTTCAGTGTGTCAATGATCAGGAAGTAGTGTAAGAGCAAGAATTGTGACGTTAGTTTGACTTTATTCAAGAATGTGATCGGCAAGTATAAGGATTGCATGGCCCCAGCGTTCGGTTCTCCAACAAAGGGGACGAGAACACGGCCGTGCACACAAGCAAACCACCTGTATGCAGGCGAAACTTCGCAGAATGGGCATGCAAGAGAATCCACCGACCCAAAGACAGATGGAAAATCATCTAAATATGTCTTTGGAAACTGTTAACAGCACCTTGCACTTGCATACTGGTGGTGGCTTGTGTGCACGGCCGTGTTCTCGTCCCCTTTGTTGGAGAACCGAACGCTGGGGCCATGCAATCCTTATACTTGCCGATCACATTCTTGAATAAAGTCAAACTAACGTCACAATTCTTGCTCTTACACTACTTCCTGATCATTGACACACTGAACTTTGCGTCATAAAAGGCTACAACAAAACCTTCCCAAAAGCAACTGTTTTGGCAGCATTTTCGGCCAAGCGAGAAAATGCAAACACTTGGAAAGTTATACAACGCACTCCTCCCAAAAAGCGGATCAGTTTTGGCGGGATTTTTGGCCCAGTGAGAAAACACAACCACTCTTTTACAGCTCACACACTACACTGACAAACATGCCTGACCAAGGTTGGGTGAGTTCATTCTGAGTGCAGGGGGGGAGGAACGAAATTGGCCAAACGTAGACGGAACAACCTCTGTACACGTTGCTAAATTCCACAGAGTCTATGTTTTCGTTGAAAAGTAAGTTTATAGACATTCCAACACATTTATCACTTCTAGGTGATTCACAAAGCACTTCTTCAACATTATTTAATGATGTGGATGTAGACTCAGCATCACTTGAGAGTTCACAAGGGGATGTGAAATCAGTACCGGGAAGAACGTTTGCAATAAGGTCGGCACACTGCGACGAAGCAAGGAATTTTCACAATTCTCGTGAGAGTCACTGCCCAACTTTTTGCAAAAAAAAAAAATTGCAAAATTGAACTTTGCGGCCGCTTAGATTGTGTTTGGGATGTTGTGTTTTTCTTCATGCTGCATGGAATTAAAATTCAATTATTATTATTATTACTGTTGCAGATCTTTGACTGTGATAAATTAGCCATTTTACATTTTTTTCTACAGCATTTTCCATAATATTTCAAAAGCTCGAGGGGGGGTTTAAACCCGGTAACCCCCCCCCTTGCGTATGCCACTGGGTTAGAGCAATGGCATGCTATACCAGAGACCCAGGTTCGAGTCCTGGTCAAGCCAGCATTTTTTGCTGAAAATTTCTAAGATGTTGATAGCCCTGCAAAAATCTACACCATTGCAAATTCTCTGCTCTCCATCATTGCACAAGACAAATGTATAAAACCAAGCCAATGTACAGAAAGCAGCCATATTTGTTGTACGATGAGACATCGAGTATATAAAAATTGTAAAATTCAATAGCAATTAGTGAAAAATGAAAATTCCGTACAGCCAGCAGTGGAGTGAGTAATTTGGGAAAACCTAGTTTTATGAGAAAATAGATTACAAGGTTTGCATATTATTTGAAGGTTTCTTTTTATTAATAATAATTTGCATTTTTCTCTCGCAAATGGAGAATTTTTATGCAACTACATTAGTTTACACTGAACTCCAGAAATGCAAAGCAAAGTCACATTTGATCCACACTGCTTTATAAAACAAACAATATTTGTTACGGGTTAAGAATGCATTTCATTCCTTTTTCTTTGTGTGTAGAATACATCCTTAGGTATCAGCCACCATTTATGTTATGCATCATGTACACCATGTTTAAAAGTCCTACAGGTTTCTAAAATGCTATAATGTACTAACAGTTTTATTACTATGAAATGTTTGTTTTTTTTAAACAGGGGAAAATTTAAAATGATTTTCTGCCCACACTGCTCAATGATGTGTGTGCAGATGATCACTCAATCAAGTGCAAGATGGCATTGGCATAACAGTGCGTGTTATGGCTTAACGAATTAAAATCTTGTATTTTGGTGCAGAGAAGAGTCCAAATAATGTTTGGAAAAACACCTCCAGCAGAGACTAAGTATCCATAGATGATATGAAAAGTTTAAGGCTATGGGAAGTGTAGCAGATTTGCCATGTAGTGGAGATCATTCCGGATGCACACTGTCAGAATGCAATTCCTTGGATTTAAACAAACCAAATAGCGGTGTTTGGATGTGAAAGGTGCCCAGCTGGAGATCTGGCGATAATCCAAACCACATCAAACATTAATTTTAAAGTTTCCTCTCTGTAACAAACAATATTTCATTGTATTAAGCCTATTACTTTAAAGTTGTAGGTTTTTAGAATCCTGCAGGACTTTTAAAACACACTGTATTAGTTTGGACTATGTTCAACAGCGATATTTAAGAGAAAGGAGTAATATGAAGGTTCTACCTGCAGGTCAGCCTAGGCTGGGCATTTTCTTTTCTATGTTCACAGTTCACTGCATCCATTGTATGTAATCAGCAGATCCATGTATCTTCAGACTGCTCCATATACATAGCCTTCAGTTTCTTACTACAGCATTAAGGTGCATATGTATTCTGTACTGCATGGCATTTACAGTTCACACAACTTCTCTCCCCTGCTATATATGTAATTATGTTTTCTACTTATCCTGGTAATCCTGTTTTTTCGCCTCCATCCACTTTAACACCTCTCTCATTACAACAGCAACTGATTAAATTTGATGTTGCATGCCTTAGGACAAAAATGTTGTTTTTCTTGAATTGTCATATTCAGTGGTTCATTTTAGTTTAACTACTGTGAATAACTGTGCTGAATAATTCTACTTAATGAAATAGTAGTAAAATTACAAAATAATTGCATTTTAGCTTTGAATACAAAGGTAAACATGTGTGGATTGTTCTTCCCCAGGGAAAGAAGTTTAACAATGTAAGTCAGTTTAATTCAAACTCAGTATCAGCACAATAGGTAGTAGCTATGGTGCTATATTGGAAAGGAAATTTAAGTTTACATATACTGATAACTTTATAATTATTATATTGATAAAAATGAAAGAAAAAACTAGAAACAACCAAAATTACAATAGCATCAAATTATGCCTTTGTTTACAAGAATATTTATAAGATATCAATGCTATACATAAGAAAATATATATATATATCTTTGTTATCTCCTTCCAGGATAAAGCAAGTCTTTGTATCTACAATTCTGAGCTTCAGTTTTCGAATATCTTTATCTTCTCAAATCACCTCCAAACGTAGAACATATAAGTGTCACTCTATGCGACCTTCCTCCAAGCACTCATTTGAGGAACTGTAACATTCACAAGCCAGCCCCTTAAGGAAGATGAAAACAGATACTTATTCACTGCTTCCAATTCAACATGGCATCTATTATACATATCAGTGTCATTCCACAACTTTCGAATCTTTATCAGATTATATCATGATCAAAGTTCATTCAAGTCATAAAAGGCTTCTATATAACTTAAGCATCCAAGTTATTATCACATTGCCAAGTTTAATGCTTTAAAAGCAACAATTATTGTACAAATATATCCCCATTCCATAATGCTAAATTTGTACTTATCTTTGTTCCATCTTGAGCTCTTCACAAAGTCACAGACAACTAGTATCAGAGCTACTAGTTCAAGCCAGATTTTTTAGTATGTGCAATCTTCAATTGTTTTTGTTTTATATTTTTGTCCCTAAGTGCTTAACAGCTTGAATGTTTGTGTTGTAAATGTACATATTTGCTCTGTTACAGCTATTTTACTATGTATATCACAATATACTTATCTATTGATCACAATTACCATTTTTTGAATGTTGATACAAAATACCAAGTATGACATCACAATGTACATTGAACAATTTTAAAGAGTTGACCTTTGTATATAAACCTTGAAGCCAATGCAAATGTACACAATTTCAATAAATTTAATTATAAATTTGAATGTATCATATCTTTCTTGTCTGAAAGAACACATATGATTGAAGATATTTGTTTTTCATATTGCCAGTCAAAAATAACTGTTATGACTAAATTGTTATAAATATTGCACAAATGTGGAACTTTGAACTTAGCCTAACCTTCTTCAAATGTTGTTATGACAATATATTATTTTTATTGTCATAGAAGGTCTTTTCTAATAGAAAGAAAAAACAAAGCAAAAACTGTCGCTTGTCATAATGATGGAGAGTGGTGTTGTGTGGGGTAAGTAATAGTTTACTGTATAGAGTTAACAATCACTAATGTTTGTAGTACAGGGTGGCACATAATGTACTGTATCTACGAACTTCAAATGACAACGGAAAGATGGTGAGTGCTTGTAGTAACTTCATATGGTTTTCGAAATGAAAATATACAGACATCAGTGCACCTTGAAAATAACACCCTCTCAATGTCCTCCTCCTGCTTGGATGCACTGTTTGAGGCGATGGGAGAAGATTTTCACGATGTGCATTTCAACATGTCCTGTGAAATAGCTCATACATCACTGCAACAGACAGTTCAAAACTACCCATGGCTCTCCACTGGGTAATGCCCTCAGAATGCTGTGTGTCTGGAATGGGTGCATGGCAACCTTCGTTGTTCTGCCACGTTGTCCGGTGCCTGTTTGGATGAATGTTTCCACCGCCGCAATCAGCATCTGCACTGGCCAATGCTCCAAACTCTACATGCATGTAGGTATGCCACACATGCACACATGCATTTTGGCAGGGTTGCCATTTCAAATTAGTAGATACAGTATGCGCCTCCCTGTAAATGTGGTAATACATCTTGTATATAACTTGAATAATAATAATAAAAAGCACACTTCGACACAACAGATGATTGCTCTTAAGTACGTGTCTTGTGACATGTACTAGAAAATACATTTTATTTATTATGTATTAGCATAAAGAGCTTAGTTTCATACTGCAAATTAGGAATGAGGTAGTATTACAAATATACTAGTAAAGCCCGAATAATGAAAGAACCTACCCAGACTTTTCATTTCCACATGAGAGTCTTGAATTGCAAATAGCGGTGTTGCCAAATGCCAGAGTTTTGCCCAGTCATAAGTGGTACCTGTACCAATAGAGGCAAAAGGGAACATGAATTCTCCCCTATTTTGGAAGTGATTTTTAGGTTGAATGTTAAGCCAGATATGATCTGTGAAAAAGATGCCAAATAAGTATTTACAGGATTCCATTTGTAGTACAGGGTGGCACATAATGTACTGTATCTACGAACTTCAAATGACAACGGAAAGATGGTGAGTGCTTGGAGAGGCAACTACCGTATTAACTCATGTATAATCACGCTTTTTTACAAATTTTTTGCCCCCAAAAAGTGTGGTGCGTATTATGCACAGAATATTTTTTTAATGTTTATGGAACCCTATCATGTTACATATTATTGTAAAGCTTGAATTCTGCAGTTTCTGAATATGGCAACAGTATTTCATTCAAAATGGCGATAATTATTTGCAATGTGGTTGAAATAAGTTCAATACAAAATGAAGGAACATTCTGATTTTTATGGTGCTTTGTATGAAAAAAAGATAAGGAAAAAGAAAATAATTAAAATGTATTATTGGCCAAATAATATGACATATATGGAGTGTGGAAATGCCTTAATGGAGGAAATCTTGTGCGGCTAGATGCTAGCTTGAAGGTTCAGAATGTGCCTCCTATAAATGTTTTGTTAGTCATAGAAAAAGTATATATTTCGAAGTTTTTTCTAGAGAAAGTACAGAGGAAATGAGCAAAACCACTTATAAAAGTTTAAAAAGCCATGCGCGCTGAGCACGAGTCACCCAATGAACAGCCACTCTGGCAGGCCCTGGCCCTTCGAGGGCTGTTGCGCCAGGGAGTTTAGTTTTTTAGGGTAATGTTAGCAGAAACAGGAAGAAGAGGGAAAAGGTGTGGGGGCTGCTATTATTGTTAACGTTAGAATGATGACAATTTATTCTTACTTTCCACCATTTAGATCTGGCTGCATCTCAATAATCCACTGATGGTTGTATGAAATCAAAAATAAAGTATTCCCAGATAACAATATTAAGTCATCTTCACGCCAGCCATGGTGCTATAAAAAAGTAGCTGGGGAGGTAACAGGGTGGGGCGATGCAGCCAATACATTTGTCTTGTGCAATGATGGAGAGCAGAGAATTTGCAATGGTGTAGATTTTTGCAGGGCTATCAACATCTTAGAAATTTTCAGCGAAAAATGCTGGCTTGACCAGGACTCGAACCTGGGTCTCTGGTATAGCATGCCATTGCTCTAACCCAGTGGCATACGCAAGGGGGGGTTACCGGGTTTAAACCCCCCCTTGAGCTTTTGAAATATTATGGAAAATGAAGTGGCAGTCATTTCATCATGAAATGAAATGACAACCATAGTGTTCAACAATCTATGTTTTAACCCAAATTTTCTCCACCCACATGGTGCGGCAAATGCTCGAAATAAAACTACATGCCAAAAATGGACATTATCTGTGTTAGTGTTCATGTAGGGTTTGTAATTTTTTATTGGATCTCAATAATATAGGCTATTGCTACCAGCAAATTTCAGATGTACATCTAAAAACTTGATATCCAATAATAATTACTTGTAGTACAGGAAATAAACAGTTGTTTTTTTCTCCAGGTGCAGGCCCAAGAGGAAAGAAGAGAAAGCATGAAGATGAATAGGCAACCATCAGCCACTGACAAACGACATCATACCCATCACCGCAGATTGAATTGGTTGTTGCGAAGGAAATGACTTGTCGGGGTCAAGATTGTGTGGTGTATATATATGAACGAGGCACTGCACATCTGTGAAAAATTTAGCTTTTATTAATTGAAGGTCCACTTTTGGATGCACGAGGCTTCCAAATATGGCCAACCACAAGTGTATGTGTGTGTGTGTGTGTGTGTGTGCGCGTGTGCTTTATTCATTTGTACTGAAGAGGACGGCGTGAGGGAGCCTTGTCGCAGTAACAAGAGAACATTAAGATGGGATTTTCACCCATGTGTGTAGTTCAGCCTTAGAAGGCTGAACGAATGAGAAAAATATAAATATATATAAATAATATCCTTTTGTACAGGAGAAAAAATTCTTTGCACTCGATCCTTAGCACATAACTAGATGTAGAAAATTGGAAAAAAAGTGAAATCATTTTTACAATAACTGACCGACTTAAGCTATTGGTTCTAATATATTTCCTACAAGAGAAGCAAAAGTAACCAAAAAGCTTAAGCCTTAAATTGTTTAGACATATTTAGTATGGTAAATGCATACAGATTTTTCATATTCGGTATTTTAAATCAACTTTTAGGAAACTTGTCAGAATCAGCTTAATCACTTGTTTACAGTAGTAATAATCTCGTTTTGTTGGCAACCTACCATGACAAGGTACAAATAATAGTAAAAAAGAAAAAAAATGCCGACCAGAGAAAGTACAAATGCATGTATTATTTTGTTATGCCCATGTTCATGGTATGTTGCATTTGCTTTTCAATGACAAGGGATCTTTGTTTGCCTGTTTGGTTCTTTTTTTCTTTAATACAAAAAAAACCTCTTGTGCATGTATTCAGTTGAATAAATTTTTACCAAAACTATATTCCTCTTTCTTTTTTAATGTTCCATACATTGCCTTTGCTGTTTTCATATTTTATTTTCTGCAGATTTAAGTTTTTCAGGATCTCTGGTCTGAAAATTCCTGGAATTCTGAATTTTCTTCCCCTTTCATTGAATATGAAATTTTCTACTTGCCAGAAGGCTTATCCTGCTACAGTTCTGCCACTACTGTGGAATTAGAAATCATAGATACTAGAGTTTGGACTCCTATTAGAAATCAACCTACTTAAAAATGAGTTACATCAAAATTTAGCTTATTCAATTTGGCATTATTTTATGCTACCAATTATTTTCCACTATGCACTGTATTTTTCCTATGCTAACCAAATTTTTTTCTAGTATGTCATCTATTTTTTATCATTGTGAGAACAAAAATAAAGTTCCAGTTTTTTACTTGTAGTTTTGCAAATGATTGCTCTCTTTGAAATTCTATAAATAAAACATGGCTTGTCCGATCGTGATGACATTTTAATATGGTCAGGCAGAAAGGTTATAAACACAATTCTAAATTTCCAGATTTTTAAAATTTGTCACAGTGATAGCTTCCACCATTCAATGGACATCGCTGTGTGCCGTGTTGCCACATTCCACGTACATCTTTGCTCTGTTGAATAAACATCCATTTTGAAATGTGAATCGAAAATGATAATGGATTTTAAAAACAGATGCAAAGAGCTTCAAAACAAGACCCAATATTGTATTTGTAGGACTGCTTAATACTAAGAAAAACTTGTTTTGCAAATTGCTAAGAAGGGTTTTGTGACAAATTTTTAAAAATTGAGAATTGTGCTTAAAACCTTTCTGCCGGCACCATACTAACATTCCATCATGATCGGACAACCCACTTTTTATTTATAGAATTTCAAAGAGTGATCGTTGCAAAACTAAAAGAAAATACACTTTTAAAAATAGAAGGCATACTCGAAAAATAAAATGTTAGTATAGATTAATGCAGAATTGAACAAGCTAAATTTTGATGTAACTTATGTAGGTCTACTGGTTAATTTTTAATTGGTGTCCAAACTCTAGTATTCATAATCTTTACTCCGACTGTAGGTGGTCTGTCGTCGTCTGCTGGAAGACCTTGGCAGTCATCATATGAGTACTTCCACTGTGAGGAACACTCGAGACACCACATGCTTTCTCTGCCAGCCAGAGCTCACTGTTCCCTTTGAGGGAAATTTAAACCCCAGCTTGCTACGAGGAGGTGCTGATAAGTCCTTAGCCTTTGTACCTTTTCTTGTGACAAAACACGAGCTTTCTAACTTAATTATATCTTTGTATTTTGAAAGTGTGTACGGATCGTGCCAGCAATTCAAGAATATCTTTGTGTTTTGAAAGTGTGTACTGATCATGCCAGCAATTCAGGAAAGTTTCGGTGGAAACTACAGCAGGGCAGTGATCAAGTATCTCTTCTTGCAAAGAAAGTCTCCAAGTCAAATTCATCGGCGTATGGCACAAACATTGGGGGACCATACCCCTTACGTCACCATACAAAAATGAGTTGCCAAATTTTGGATTGAATATTTCAGCACAGACTGTGAGTCACGTCTGGTGGAGCCTTCAGTTGGGATTGTGCAAGAAAAAATAGATGCCAACATATTTAAAGCTAGCGACGCCTGTGGACACTCATACCTGAAAAGACACTAACAGTTGAAATAGGGTAATTATAGGCAGGGCCGAAATGGAACTGCCAAGAGGGCGGTGGAAATTTTTCTCAACAGGGTGCCCATTTGTAAGCAGTTGGGAAGAAAGGGGTACCGAATGTGTGTTTTCGGAAGGGTGCTGAGAAGGTGCATCAGTATTTTGCCCGATGTCCTGGTCTGGCCCTTTTTTTAGTTTTCAACATGAGGTTGGCAGTAACAACTTCGATAAACATAATAGTTTACCTTTTAATCAAAAGATGGTGCTAGTGTACTGGATGAATACCTCTTGTGTGTGTATGGTTTCCTGACAACAAATTCACAATGAAATTGAGCAAAATAGTATGATATTGCTTACTTTCCAACGTGAATTTGGTATCAGGAGATTATAAGAACCTACAAGTTAATATCCCAGTACACTAGCACCATCTTTTGACAAAAAAGGAACTATTATGTTTACACAATTTTTCTATTACAGGGTGTCTACCAGTCAAGAAATGGACAGGTCAAGAAATTATGCTGTTGGTCAAGAATTTTTGCTATTTTTTAAATTATAGTGAATTTACATTTTTATATAACTGTAGATTAGTCTCAAGAAAAGCTTACCAAAAAAATCTGCGCGGACTTTCGCCAACATTCGGGTCAACTCTGTAGCTCCGCCCTTCGTCAGAATGAAGGTTGACGCATAGATGGATGTTTGCAAGGCGACAGTCGTTAGGGGTCTCGACCGACTGAATGTTAACACACAAATTGAAAACTATAAGAGGCGCAGCAAATTTAGTACTTTATTACAATTATGAATAATAGTAATAATTTTAATAATACTTACATAATGTGTTCCTAGTCTGCATCTTCTTGAAGTGGGTGAATCCAAGTCATTTCATCTTCACTGCCATCATAATCCATGGTGCTATCATTATCGGTATCAGTGTCGCTGTCATCTCCCAGGTTGATGACAATCCGTTCGGATGCTTCATCCAATATGTGATCACTCTCAATGTACTTGTTTTCAATGCTGTTTACATGGCTACAGCGAGCTGCCCAATCCTCTGCTCCAATTGATTCTATCTTTTCCATGAGCAACGTTCTTGCATCATCGAGGTTGAAAGTGACATTCTTTTGAGCTACATCATTTTTAATTTCAGCCTAAATCATTTCCACCGGGTTCAAGTCCGGATGATACGGAGGGAGGCGGAGGACAGTGTGGCCATAGCTGGCAAGCAGTCTGTCAATTTGATGTCTTGTATGAGGGTTTGTGGATCTTAACCAAGGCGTACAACTCAGGTTTTAACATCTCATCAGAATACGGAATTCCCTTCTCTGTCAACCAGTCCTGCATAACTGCCTTACGAGAGGATGACGTAGGTGCATGCTCACATTGCACATTATGGTACGAAGCATTATCCATTACGACTACAGAACTGGGCGGCAAATTAGGAATTAATTTCTCTGTCAACCATCTTTCATAGTTTTTGTAATAACAACTGGCAAAGAGTGCACGTATAATATTTAGCAGTAGCTACTCTTTCCGTCCAGTTCATACATATGTACGAACAAGGAACAATTTCCGAATGGTGGTGTGTTTTTTGCAAACACACACATTTACAATAATAACCTTGCAAGAAACTACATACCTAGTAGGACATAAGACGTAATACCAATCTTTTAAGAAACGTATACATTGTATATGTCTGATTTTGTATGTTAACTTCCAAAACTGGCCAAAAAAAAAAAGTTTACTGTTAACAAGCATTCTTACGATGTTGACATGCATGTACAAGGAACAATTTCCTACTGGTTTTGTACCTAACCAACCCTACCCTAATATTCATGGGAGAGCATAAGACGTAAATGCCAAAGTATTTACTACTTAGAGGAAACATTTTATGCGAAGTAACATATTTTTAAATACATTGTGCGAGATTTTGTACTTTAACTTTAAAACTGGCAAAGAATAATAATAATAGAGACAGGTACAGCAGTATCTTTACGGCGTTGATACGAATATACAAGGAACAATTTCCGAATGGTGTTACGTTTCGTAGATACAAAGAAAATGCACCATTGTAATAAACCTTGCACGAATCTACATGCCTGAAGATGCATAAAACGTGCACTCATGTTTTTCTTTTGTTATTTAACATTCATATGCAATACACATGATCTTGTATTTGATTTTTCAAAATAACTGGCCTAAGAAGACAAGTGGCTACGGGCAGCATTAGCACCTTGGGAAATACATGCTAACAACACCAAACCTGCCTACCTAACCTATCCACATAGGCAAATAATGGCTTAAATAAGCATATAAATAGGTTTGGCAAATTATAATTTGTTTATTTAAACTAGTATATACATACGTGAATAGGTTAGGCAGGCCATGTTTGGTGTTCTTAGCATGTATTACCCAAGGTACTAATACTGTCCCTATCCGCTCGTCTAAAAAGGACCACAGCTTGTACGTATGTACAAGATATATTTTCCGGGTGAATATTACTGTTTTTTTGTAAACAAATATATACATTCTTGCAATGCACTAGCATATAACGTTGCACGAAACTACCTATCTGAAAGTATATACAGCCTGGAGTTTCTTCTTTTTTCTTAATAAGAATAAAACATGCATACATACAGTACTACGGTACTTTACATACTATTTGATTCTTCCTTTTGTGCTAAGATGATAGTAATTCCCAAAATGTACCTTGTACATGGAACCGTTGATTAACGATTTTTTTTGTGTGCTATTCGAATTTGTTTTGAATACAAAAATTTAATTTTCATCTGCATCGTTATTACTCAACCAATTTTCAAAATTAATCTTGCACAAAAGCTGCATTATAAATAAAGAAGAAACCTATAAGATGGTCAACGTTGATAATACTAATACTCTCTATTCGCTAAAGAAGGGGTTACGGAGTGATAAATTATTAACAGAAACGAATGATAAATTAGTACTCGTAAGAGCAGAATAGAAGATTGCTCTTCTCATTCCGTATATTTACACAAACTCAGATACGTCAGCCTTGCACTAAAAATTTAATAAATGTAACTTGCATTCAGGCCCGTAGCTAGAGGGGGGGCAGGGGGGCAACTGCCCTCCCTGTGAAATATACAGAACACAATCCAACCTGGTATTCTCACTAATCTTTACAATTATATTCTGTATTACTGTAGCAACTTAACAAAGACACTTATGGATTTTGTGATTTAATTAAGTATGTGGGATTCCTAATAATGTCATACTAGGATTGAAGGGGGGGCAGGGAATCCCTGCCTGATTCAGACTTCGGGAAATTATTTCATAGTTTTCAGTATCTAGAACAGTTATGATATTTTGAGAAGTCTTATATTAAAGGTGCCTAATGTGTTTGAATGTTTTTCTTGAATGTGTTGCTATGAAGTTTGAACTACTTAATTTTTTGTTTCCCAAGTCTACCATTTGGTAATAGTGATTCATGCAGTAGAGGGAGGGAATGGATATTAATTTTTTGTTACTTAGCGTTGCTTTTCTGCCACTTCTAGCTAATCGTGACAATGAGTGATGATGTGAAATTGATGAAGAGGCACTCACAAACAGTGTCACAACCACAGGGGGCATTGTCCCCCAACCTTGAACGGAAGTCCATTCTAGGGGGGCAAACATTTAAGTAAAAAAACAAGACTAGCAGAATCTCAGAATAGTAGGTCAAAAGGATATTCAAGATGGAATTAGTTTTTTCTTCCAGACGGGCAAGGGAACTTGCAGGGGGGGACACAGAGGGTCAATTGCTCCCATTGGTTTCAAATTTTCGTAAAATTTTCTTGCTCGCTTCGCTCGCGATATCAGCTATTGTTATAGTCCAAGTTCAGAGCCATAGCTATGGGGCCAAAACAGTCTAAATGAAATAAAAAATGTTTTAAAGAAAGTGCCATGGTGCCGTGAAATTATTTGCACCCTAATAAGTCAATATGTTTTCAGTTTGAAAAATTTGGATCTAAAAATATTCTTGCTCTCATCGATCCCAATATGTTTGGTTTCTATAATGCATTCTAAATTACTCGAGGGTCATTCCATGTCAAATCATCCAGAATTTTGTGAAAATGTCACCCACCATCCCCGATTTTGATTAAATTCGGTATGCTTATAGAACCTTTGATGCCGATTACAAAAATGGCAACTCGTTTTAAATTGGTAAAGGGGTTCAGAAGTTACGCGCTTTTTAAGATCTCCGTGTACGCCACATGCGGCTCCACTTTGAATGACACGCATTAGGTTATAAACAATCATATCTTCCCTCGGGTTTGCCGTAAAAACTTCAAGTTTGTTTTCTTTTGTTCAGAATAGTATACGCTTTCATTTAAATAACGTTTCAGATGAATGTATCAGTAAACATGTATTTTTATATATACTTTTATGTATTTTTTTAGAAAAATAAATGACTAACTTCAAGATCGAATTTCATGCAATGCCCCCCCTTCAATTTCTCCCCAATTTTATATGTAGGTAGCTCAGAGTGTGTACTAATGCCTGATGAAAAAATTGGGATGGGCGGTTCAGAGACAGGGTGATAAAAAAATCATTTGCATAAAATGACATTAAAAGTGAATCTTATTAAAAATGCTTATGTATTTAGCACAAAGTCTGAAGTACAATATGTTTCAAGTTACAATATTCAAAATTTATGTTCACTAAGCATAGGCGTAACCTGGCGTGGGCAAACGGAAGCTCTTGCCCTCTCCCAAATTTATAGATTAATTTAAAATTTGCAAGTAATAATTACAGTGGAACCCCGATTTAAGTTCCTCGATTTTACATTTTCCTGCATTTTGCATTCAATCTTGATGGTCTGGTTAGAAATTTTCAAAGATTTTATATTTTCCCGCGTATTAAGTTTTCTTAGCTTGGTCTCCTGGATAACGTAAAATTGAGGTTCCACTGTATCTGAGTTAGTTTCAACAGTCTTCATTTTTTAAAATTTTATATATTATATAATTATTATTAACATTCCCAAGTTTAGCAAATTTATCTTCGAGAACATTCTTTTTGTGCATTTTATCTCAATACGGAAGTTCTTTTTTGGCTACTCTTCATGGGGATACGTAATATGAAGTTAGAATTAATACTACACATTTGTGCTGATTGAAGTTTTTTCAAATGGAGCTTTTTCGCCACATACCACAGAAAATATCCTTCTGACTGGATGGTTGGAGCAATGAAAATACTTGTAAAGACTTCTAGAGTATAAAGCAACAAGTACGGCAATTATGTAGAAATACTATTCAAGGCATAAATTTCTTAGTAATCATCTAGGGTGAAATGACAACAACCCACAGTACAATGTGTCAGCGATTGCAAAGTACTACAACAGTACCAGGAAGTATGCACTATTTTGAACTTACAGGTTCCGTAAGTTACTTTTTACAAGTAACTGAGTTACAGTCAATCATTAAAAAAGTTACTCAGTTATTGGTACTGGTACTTTGGAAAGTAACACAGTTTCTTTTACAGTTACTGTAACAGTAACGTACTGTTAATGATCATTGATTTGTGTAAAAGTTACACAATATCAATGAACATGAAGACTTCCGTGTCTTACTTATGTTTCTAGTACATAATATGTATTCATATATTTACATTATTACTGCTAATAAATGATGGAAAACATAGTCAGCTTTGCTTGAACGATTATAATTAAAAATCATTTGTATGCTGACCACGGTATTTTGAATATGGTGTCATTGATTCCACTTGAACCTATTTCTTTCTCCTCCATTCCAAGTTCAACAACATCCAAAGATCCACTCACTCGACAATGACTTATTCCTAGCTGGACAACAACATTCCAAACAAACGCAGCAGTCTACCAAAAGCAATGGAGTTTTCACATACAATTAGAAATGAATTACAGTAAAGCGTGGATGTTCTAAATTTAGCATGCAACAAAGTATAGCTTCCTTGAATGTAATTCCAAGAAAACCCTTTCACGTAGCATCCGGAGAAGGTACATATTTTATTTTTATAGTCTGGAACAGAATTGTCCAATTTAGCTATTTCCCTACTTCAAAAAGTAGCTCTGTTACCTTTACTTACAGGTACTTACTTTTAAAAGTAGCTAGTTGCAGTTAGCATTCCTAAATAAAAAATAACTGTACTTGTAACTTTGTAACTATTTACTTCGAAACACTAATTGTTTAACAGTCAGAGCAAAAATAGTAAGTGCTCATGTAATATGTTTTGCATAACTGTATGGTTTGACTTTTGTGAAGAAGTGGCTTTCCGAATTCCAACAGTAAACAGTTATGTAGTAGCATGTGTGTGCGTGACTCAAATTTGTTTGTAGGATTGCTTCAAAAGTCCACGTGAAAATGGCGATGCAGCTATTAAATTCTTGCATCCACTTGGTCCATCAACTTCCTAGTACTGGCCAAAAAGTATGCTGTGTCCAGTGGACATTAACAACACAAATGGATGGACATATGTACTTAGTGATAAGTCAAATACTTTAGTGTGTTTGAAATGGTCAAAAAATCCATCTAAAATGTGAACGGCACAATTTATAGTACATGAAATTTTGTCAATGCATAGAGTACAATTTTTAGGTACTATCTTAATGGGTCACTTGGAAACTATCTTCGGGTTGAGATAATCACAAAGTTTTCCATCGCATAAAAATAGTGTCCAGGATTATTTGATAAATACATTTGAAAAATCACAATTATTACTCTTTATTCGTTTGTTCCTCAAGTGCCAGGAGGATCACAAAATATATTTAACTTATAAATTTTGGAGGGGGAAAGTGCTTCCCTTTGCCCCCGCCAGGTTACGCCTATGCTTACATTTACACATAGTGAACATAAATTTTGAATATTGTAACTTGAAACATATTGTACTTCAGACTTTGTGCTAAATACATAAGCATTTTTAATAAGATTCACTTTTAATGTCATTTTATGCAAATGATTTTTTTATCACCCTGTCTCTGAACCGCCCATCCCAATTTTTCCATCAGGCATTAGTACACACTCTGAGCGACCTACATATAAAATTGGGGGGAAATTGAAGGGGGGGGCATTACATGAAATTCGCTCTTGAAGTTAGTCATTTATTTTTCTAAAAAAATACATAAAAGTATATATAAAAATACATGTTTACTGATGCATTCATCTGAAACGTTATTTGAATGAAAGCTTATACTATTCTGAACAAAAGAAAACAAACTTGAAGTTTCTACGACAAACCCGAGGGAAGATATGATGGTTTATAACCTAATGCGTGTCATTCAAAGTGGAGCCGCATGTGGCGTACACGGAGATCTTGAAAAGTGCATAACTTCTGAACCCCTTTACCAATTTAAAACGAGTTGCCATTTTTGTTATCAGCATCAAAAGTTCTATAAGCATACCGAATTTCATCAAAATCGGGGATGGTGGGTGACATGGCCTGGATGAATTGACGTGGAATGACCCTCGAGAGAGAAGAAAGATCAAATATGTAGCTACTTCAGACTGTTGCTGATAAATAGTTTTGTTTCAAATGCACGAATAATTGTTTCGAGGAAAAAGAGACAAAATTTGTATTATTTTTACTGTTGATTTGTTATGAGGTGGATAAGTTAATTATGTAATGTATTTAATGTATGCTCATAAATAATATACTGTATATATTAAAGAAACTTTGAATGCATACACAATTTAGCGTTAACATGTTGCATACTTATGTATTTTCTTATTTTACATCGTACCATGTTGCATGAATAAAATATATGTTTTACATGAAATTAATACATGTCATATGTACAAATAGGATTATGTTCATCATGCATTTTGTGTCTTTCAAAAATACAGTTGTGTGCTTGTTTTCCAGTATTAGCTAATGTGAAATTGAACGTGTTGGAAAAACATTTTCAAATCATTTGTTCCATCACAAATGCTTTAGTACCGACTTCTAACCCCTTCTTGCGTGATTTTTAATAACATTTTTGATGCTACTATTATTACTACTACTAGCACCACTACATTAAAATTATTATTATTTGCATGCTTGTCCTGGTACTGGCACCCTCCAGACAAAAAATTCTTGGTTGCGTCCACTGGCGTACGCAGGATTTTTTTTTCTGGAGGGGCTGGAATTGTATAGGTGGATGCTTTCAGTGACGCAAACTTATAGGGGTCAGTGGGAACATATTTCACCTAAGAATTTGTCGTGTTATTATGTTATTATTTGTTATTGTTATATATTTTCGTATTAAAATCAATAAATAATATTATGTATTTTCTTATTTTACGTCGTACCATGTTGCATGAATAAAATATATGTTTTACATGAAAGTAATACATGTCATATGTACAAATAGCCCATGTAGCACACAAAGGTTGGGCCAACGTTGGTAAATGGTTACAAATTTTTTGTGCCAATGGTTCGCGAACTGTCGGTGATGTCCGCCTTGCCATCAATCTCCCAACCAACTATTTCCCAACGTTGGCCCAACTACAATGGAAAAACTTTGCCAACCATCTTCCAACCAAATCAATTTCCCAACGTTGGCCCAACTACAATGGGAAAACTTTGCCAACAATCTTCCAACCAAATCTATTTCCCAGCATTGGGCTAACTACAGTGGAAAAACTTCCCAACCATTAATACTCAAACGAAAAACCAACATGCCAATGTTGTTTGTTTATAATATTAATAAATATTTTACAAACAATTGCATCATTTCTTGTATGTATAAAAATGTATTAAGACATTTTCAAACACTGGAGAAGAATACAAGGAATGATAAAAAAAAACTTATGTATTTATCATTATAAAAGTAAAACATTTCTTAGCGGAGCCAATAAGCAAAACGAATTTCACATATACTATTCAAGATAATCACCTTCATACATTATAAAAAAAATAGCAAGTTGCTATTGTATTTATTGAAGGAAAAAAGGTGCAAGAGGTTGACAATTCAGGTGTCAAAGAACACAATGTCATTTCAATAGCATAGCTTATTATTACAAAATGGAATACATCCAAATGCTGATGTGTCAGCAAAATCTGCTGTAATATACTTTTTATGTAAATAAATTGAGGATACAATAACTCTGTTCTTACATTCTTTTACCTTAAACATAAACAATCTACTGCTTATAAGAGGTTAAGTGAAAATGTCCAATTTGTTTATGAAAACGTTACAATTTAAATTATACGTACAAACCATCATTACTACAATCCTTTTCAATGGAATTTACAACATCATCATCACCATCTTTCATTAAGAAGCAATCATCAGGTGAGGTTGTTCCCACAATACAATTCTCATTTTCATTCAAAAGTATAGATTTGATACAGTCATTCCTATAAACAGGGGAATGTTTAATACTATGGCCATTGCTGTGTTGGCCAGATTTTTCTCCTAGTCTTTTAGCTACCGGTTCCAAAGAATTATGTGGACCACGAACCATCTTCCTAATTGTTTTCATAAAATTTTCAAATGGAAATGCAGAATATTCATTTAAAGGACCAAAGTTAGAAACATCTTCAACTACATGTAATAAATTATGAAAATTGTAGATCAAAAGTTCAGGAGAATAATATTCTGTAATATATTTAGCAAAACAATGAAGTAGTTCATGTGCAAAATTTTGCCATCTTTCCACTTTACTAAGGTCTGTGCTGGCCAAAATGTACAGAGAAACATGCAGGACAAGAAAATGATTAAATAAATGCTCTGGCAACACATCTTTCAAAACTATAGTCCCAAAATATAACAGAAATGCTCTAAATTGAGTAGCTTTCCAAAATTTGAACAGCTTCAATGATTATGGTTTTCTGGAGAATTCTTTTGGAGTGTACTGAGCAAGGACAATAAGTCATTCAGAAATCTTCTGTGCATGCAAAGAACTGCATTTACATTTTTTTGGTCCTTTCTCTACCCATGCACTAATAAGTTTTTTTAACAACACCAAGACAAACTAAATGCATCCAGTCAAGTGGAACTTGTGAAACTAAGCCTACATGTAAATCAGAAAAAATGCTTCGAAACAGCTGGTGATCCTCATATTGCATGTTCTTAAAATGTGCATCTGTCCTTAGGAACTAAATCATGCTCATACTGCCATGTTGTTCTCTCCAACTATGTTCCTTCCTGAATGCATTTCTCACAGCCAAATAATGAGTTATGAGATACAAATCACTGGGGCATCTGCTACAATGCAACTTATGAAAAATCCATAAAGTTTACATCAATCAAAAAAAACTGTTCTTTCCAATTCAGAACAAATTCAAGGAAAAAATCATTTGAAGAACTTGGTTTTGTTTCCCCATAATAAATTGCAATGATAAATGGAGCCTTGTTAATAGCCTGATCTAAGATTCCCAGCAAAGGCCAAAAACATTTTGTGGAACATTTATGCAATGGAAGTCCTTCAACGTTAATTTTCATAGTTAAAAATTGTTTAAAATTTTCATTTCTTTTCTGCTTTTCAAAAATCTGATAATGTGGTGTAGATATTAACCCTGTTTTCTTTGACACCAAAGTAAAGAAACAAACCTCCTGAGCATGTTCTCAAGTCTATTGTTCTAGGGGTTTTAAGAAGAGTCCTTGAATCAAGAGAAGGTCTGGTATGTAAGGTTGCAAAATATGGAAAAATCTGTGGTTGCATTATTAGAAATATTGTATTTCTTTGCCCAAGAAATTAAGTGCTCTGAAATAGGATGTGAGGCAGTTTCCAAATCTGTTACATTACCCTCACTACTGCTACCACTACATGAACTACTTGAAAAATCACACACTTTCATCACAAGTATTTGAAAATGAACTTGTAGAACCAATTGAATTATGTCTGTAGATCCTGAAACAGAAGGGACTTCATGAAATTCACTCATTATAATTTCTGCAGCTTTAGAAATGATTCGTCTCTCGTATCTTGCTGAAAAACTATCACCAGTCTTTACTTGTTTACTTATTTCTTGATGTTCCTGCAGTTGCCTTTTCCTTTCTACGTTGCTCCCGGCTGCCATCTCTATCTTTGACAAAGCGGAACCAGCTTTGTATCACTGAGTGTATTTCATAATCTGATGCATTTGTTGTACATGAATTCCTTCGAACTGAAACTAGAAACAATTCAAACTGTTAGATCCATGGATGAACTCAAATGTAACATACCATATGATATGTGTACTTGGGCCTATCTTTAGTATGAGGATTAAACTTATTCCCTGTCCCATGAAAGGAAACTAATATTGACATATTATCCATGTGGGGTGACATTAATTCTTCACATCTAGACAGTTACTTGTACTACATGCATGGACGTCCGCAGGAATTTTTCCAGGGAGGGGCAAGGAAGATATTTTTTCCAGGGGAGGGGGCAAACAAGGCACATTTTCCACAAAAATAGTGTTGTTCCCTAAAAAAAAATTGCTCAAATTTGAATTTATGGTGTTCATGCAACAATTAACAGATACGAGTATTATTGTAGCTAAAATGAAATTATATGTGTGAAATACATAATTTTTGGTTGACTTTCATTTTCGGGGGGGGGGGGGCATGCCCCCTTCCGGAAGCCCATGACTATATGGTAGGGAAAGGATGAGAAAGGAATTACAGAGATTTGCCACAATATTCATTTCGTGTGAGTGGTGTAAAACTGCAGGGAAGAAACTGCATGGCTAGCCTGGCCTCATCCGAGATCTAACTCACTACCTTCTGAATATAAAGTGAAAGCTCAACTAACTAAGCCAGGCTTGCTGAATTGTGAGAAATGAGTTTGCACTTATGAACACTGTTCTAGTATAAGCAGAATAGTTCAGTGTTACATGAAATAATATTAGTTTTTCCTATTAAGTAAATAAGACAACTGAAGTAAAAAAATTAACAAAAAACAATGGTAAAATTAAACAACAAATAAGTTTAGTTTAGATAAAAATGTTTCTTCTCAGAACACATTTTTAAAATGTCCTTATTGGAAGATTTTTAAAGACTTATGTAAAAGAATGCTCACTGTTAATACTAAATGTTCTAAAACTTTCCATCATGTACATTATTTGGATTTTACATCAACAAGTAATGGCCCTACAGCCTAATTTAGTTATCAATTGAAAAAAGAAAAAAAGAACAGCCTTCTAACTTACTTGGTACAAGTTCCAATAATTTCAAATGTCGGAGAGGTATGTTGTTGTGTTCTCCAGTCCAGTTATGACGTGCTGCCAATGCATCAGAAAATATTTTTTCCAGAATTCTTTGCACAATTTGCTGTAGGTTTTTGCCTCCAATGAAACTCATGTACGATTCCTACAAGAAAACATTAATTCAATCAAGAAGCACTGCACTGTGGGTGATACAAAGTACACATTTTATCGTAAAATTCCGATCTCCAGGAAACTTATTTCTTCAATTTTACAGAATGGAACTGAGTTTCTGTACACTTTTGAAAGGTCGTGGAAGTGTTTTCTCCCATTGTTCAATTTATTTGGCCGGTAAATCATGTATTTTTCTAGATTAATGTTTGTCTCTCTGATGCACAAAAGCTGTTGCCTCTATTTCCTTCCACTACTTAAACCAGATGTTGCGTGCATTTCATGACATAACCCCCGGTCAGTGTTTCCAACCACGCATATTTGTAACTATGTTAACGTTACATAACCTACGTAAATCTGCATCTCAATGTGCATAACGTAACGTAACTAATATAACTCTTTTTTAACTAGGGAAGTAGTTATTTTTCAGTTAGGAAGGCTGGAAACATGCATACCCGCTGATGATAGACAACGTTAGTCAAGATTTGCCTGCCATATTGTGTGTAACGCAAGCGAAAAAAGAACGAACAATAATTACTCGATATGTGCAAAATTGAAATTATTTTAGTCAAAAAAGTGAAATCCCACCTTAAAGAATCTTTAGCAATGCATAATAGGTAAGTACGAATGTGAAAAATAACAAAATAAATGAATTTGAGACGTCTCCCGGAGATCGGAAGCAGAAGGGTGAAAGCAGCCACGAATAGGCCGTGCTGGGCCGAACCACGTGGCTGGCGGGAAGCGATGTTCTTGCGGCTTCTGGAAACTGCCCACACGAAGCTCGGATCCGAACCCATGGCCGAAAAAGAAAATCGCCTGTAACTAAACGACCAGTCCTCCACACACTTGCAGTTATCCGGCATTTCATGTCTCGCAATACTACGAATCCACGTCACAAATAACACAAACAACCCGAAAACAGTTGAAATTTCGGAGCACTAAATGCGCGTTCATCAGGCTTCGGCGCCATCTTCTTAGCTGACTGTAGGGTCTTGCTGATGGACAGGGGGAATTTTACTCCCTCTTTCTCGTTTGGCATAACGTCACTGGCCACTGTACCAAACCTTGAATGCAATGTTGGGCCAACCTACAATATGGGCATAATTGACAACCATGTCTGCCAACAATGTGAATCATTGGCCCAACGTAAGATATTCGTTGGCAAGAACTACCAACCACTTCCCAACCATGCCGACAATCACCCAACGTTGGCCCAACAATGTGTGCTACATGGGAGGATTATGTTCATCATGCATTTTGTGTCTTTCAAAAATACAGTTGTGTGCTTGTTTTCCAGTATTAGCTAATGTGAAATTGAACGTGTTGGAAAAACATTTTCAAATAATTTGTTCCATCACAAATGCTTTAGTACCGACTTCTAACCCCTTCTTGCGCGATTTTTAATAACATTTTTGATGCTACTATTATTACTACTACTAGCACCACTATATTAAAATTATTATTATTTGCATGCTTGTCCTGGTACTGGCACCCTCCAGACAAAAAATTCTTGGTTGCGTCCACTGGCGTACGCAGGATTTTTTTTTCTGGAGGGGCTGGAATTGTATAGGTGGATGCTTTCAGTGACGCAAACTTATAGGGGTCCGTGGGAACATATTTCACCTAAGAATTTGTCGTGTTATTATGTTATTATTTGTTATTGTTATATATTTCCGTATTAAAATCAATAAATAATATTTTTTTTTAAAAATAGCGAGTATGGTGCGTATTAATATCATAATACGTGGAAGGGAGAATTTGAGATTTTTGAAACTTATAAGAACCCAATGTTTTTCAAAATTTGGCATCCCTGACTGCTTTCTAGATTTACAACTTTCCACTCTCAAAAATGTCACCTGGGGATAATTTTATAGGGCTTGAATTTACCACTCTGGTTTTTCCAGAGTTTATGGTGCTTTCACTTGAAAATGTCAATTTTTCAAAATTTATGAGGGGGCTGTAGCATACGCCAGTGGTTGCGCCTCTCCTCACAAAGAACACTCATGTCCAGGCTCGAGACTGGGACCCTTGGCTTCGTAGTGCGTTGTGTAACCATCCCACCCTAGAGGTTGGCTGGTGAAAGATGTAGGACAGCTTAGTTAGTATCAAACATGATGAAAATGTGAGTGTTTCACATTTATTATTTTGGTTAAAAAGCGACAAAATTTGTAGTTGGATTCTCATTAGATTCCTTTGGGCGTAAAAATCTTGCATACTGGAAACTAGAGGGAAACATTATGAAGCACGATTTGTAAAAAGCTCCCTTAATCAGCTCTACAGAGAAACTCAAAGCTGTTGGTACATATTAATCGTCTATTAACATTATCGACCTGTAAATATCAAGTAGATACAGTCCCGACTAGACTTTATCTTTGTATTATTTGGCAGCCCGGAAAGGTCATTCTCGAAATACTGTTATTTGATGTTGCTCGAACTTTTTTTGTTCATTGGAGTTTCAAGATATCATCCCTTTCCTGTTACTTATAGCTTTTGGGGGAGGGGGGCAAGTGCACCCTGCTATATCTGCCAATGCGACACAATATATTAAAAATTTGCCCCCTCTGTGATTGACTTTGCCCCCCCCCCCCCCATACTAAGAATTCCTGGCTACGGGTCTGCTTGCATTCGTTACGACTTCGTAAAATTTTGGTCACTGTTTAGTAGTGTTTAATATTTTTAAAAGAGTGACAGTATGTCTTACTGAAAGATAAGACGAGAAATATTCTTTTTTGCATTATGTTAATTGGAGTACGTGAAAAATAAATTGAAAATTTTGTAAGCTTCCCACTACTTCGAAAGATTACGGGTTATATTGTATCATATAAGATACATTTGATATTATATGTGAGTACGACACATGCATTACCTACTTCTATCAGCTGTTTCATTTTATTGCAATAAATATTTAGCTTTTTTAAACATATTTCAGTTGAAAAAGCATGCATTTGGAATTGACAAGCAGACATTAGCACGTAATAAACAAACAAAACACAATCGAAAACACAACTTTCTCCAGTTTCTGTTGCCGGGTCGTACGGCAAGCAGGAGAAAGTTCCACCTTACAAGGCGGAGGATAAAAATGCTTGGTGGAACCCAAAAAGTATACACGGAAAGAGCGCCTAAAAATGGAAATTATGCCGAGCATGCGCTTGCTTGCTTTTTCTTGGCTCACACCGCCTATCCTTTGCGGTTTCGAGCCAGTGGGACTATTTTATGTGCTCCTACGTCTTCTTGTCTTCTTCCTCGGTATCCCTTATGGCACTTTCACAATTCACTTTCACTTTCACTCGTGATGTTCACTAAGGGGGTATCCTGTGGGGTATGTGAAACTGTATATTTCAGTTTTTTTTTTGTTTTTGTTTTTTTACACAATGTTGTGTTTCCGTGCGAAGCTATATAGTGCCCACATAGTGGGAGCTCGAGGCTGGCTTATTAAGGTTGGAATTGACACCGGCAGGCGCGTGCCCAGGATTTTCGTAAGGGGGGGGGGGTTATGAATCTAACACATTTTCCAGTTCACAGGTCAAATTTCTTGTAATAAATTAGATAATTAATATACTTGGATTTTACCCCAATGAACGCAATCAATGTATTTGCTATGGATGCTTCATGTTTTTATTGCATCATATAAAAGCACCTGCTTCAATATTTCCAAATTATTAATATTTTACATTTAATTGCTCAAATATAATTTTTAAACAAAAAATATGTACACTCAGCATTGTAACAACATTAAAGAGATTAAGACTACTTGATGTCTTAAAGACAGTAATAAATAAGGTACCACAGTTCAAGAATTTAAATTCTGAAATTTAGGCATCGAGGTTTCTGTGCGAGTTCTGACAATATGTCGTCGCAAGTAACTTTTATATCCCGGTGAATGTTCAGAGCAGCTAACCCATTTAATCTTTCTTCGCAAATGGTATTTCGAAGATAGGTCTTCAACCGCCTCAAAGTTGAGAATGATTTCTCATTTGATGTTGTTGTTACCGGGATTGTACATAATACGAGCAAACGTGTGTTTACCCAGGGAAATATTACTTCACTACATATATCAATTGCTTCAAGAGCATTTACTAGACGTCTTTGCATTGCTGCAAGATGACGATACCACAGTTTCATTTCAGTGTGAGCGTCGTCGCCTTGTAATCAAGGTGTCCCGGGTTCAATACCCGGTGGAGGCTAATAGTGCTTCGGATCTCACTTTAAACTTTAGGCCCAGTCCCGATTAGCCTTACTGTGCATAAAGTGGATTTAAAACATCAAATCAATCAACATTGTACTTGTTGTGGAGATGGTTTTGCTAAATATTGTGTACATTTTTGGCATTGTATTATTATATTATTGGTCAAAACATTTCTTTGACAGTCGACAAACAAATACGAACCGCTTCAGTAATTAACATTTTCTACTACAGTGTCATTAATGTGTCATATTCATTTTCATATTAGGTCTATGGAGAGGAATTTTGTATAATGTTAACGTTATGGAACTGCGAAACCAACTGTTGAAGGGGCCACTCCCCCCTTCCCCTCCGAAGCCCAGTACCGCACCACAGGATCTGTCACTGAGCCCGACAAAATCTTGCCAGACAGTGCTCGAAATGCAAATTCGTAGCCGAAAAGGGAGGGGATGTTTGATCGATTTTGGAAATACGAGGGAGTACATCCTTGTATGAATCAACATGGAGACAATACAGTAGGTGGAGGATGCTCAATATGAAAATTATTCTAATTGGGGGTATGATTTGTGAAACTTTCTTAACTGAAGGCAGCATCCCCTACTTCGACCACTGATGCCAGAAAAGATGCTTTCAGAAAATGAATTTATTACTGCACATGTATATTACTTATTGTATTTGTTGCGTTTGTACAAGAGAAATATTCAGGAGATTTGTAAGGAATATTTACAGTTAATAGGATGCCTATCTAGTCTATCCCGTGTCGTAATACAAACTTTATCCCTTTCCTACAAAATAATAAAACTGTCCATGCCAACCGTGATTTTATAATGTGGTTGCATACATATACACTAGCGACATTAGTGCCACTGCTCCGACGCCAGGGTTTCAAATACCTTGGTGGATCTATAAGATAGGTAATATCGTTTTTCGAGGGTTCGTGAACAAAACAAAAAGTAAATGATTTTAAAGTCCATTTTATATTCAGATACGTTAATCGGGACTGGTCTTAAAGTTTAAATCGGGATACGTACCACTGTGCAATGCACCTTCACAGGGGATCAAACCCAGGACCTCTTTGATTACACCACCATCGGTGAGGCCCCTGAAATCATTGAGGAAACTTGTTCATCATGATGTTCTCTCGCCCTGCGAAAGTTTATCGGTGATATAGGGTGACATCCTACACACGTCTTCCAGACATACACACGCGGGCACCCCCCTCCCCTGCACACACACGATTGTATGCTTACAGCACATGCTGTGCCCTCCCAGAAAAACAATTCTAAATCCGCCTATGGATATATCTGCTATCAAATAATGAACGTCACTTACCTCGACAGTTCCTTGACATAATTTTGCAACAAGGTTTGCAATATCTTCTGTTATGCCTTCTTGTTGAATATCAAGAGTCTGAAATTTCGCACGTTTCACTCTCGCAATTCGGATGGAATTCCTCTGAACTTAAATCGACCTTTTCTGACGTTCTATTTGTGGAAGGTGAAGCTTCAACTTCCATTTTTTGTTTCTTTTTGAAATAATCTAATAATGTATTTCTCCTCTTTTTTCTATCCATCTTTAGTTCCACGTCAAAAATCTATTACACACGCAGAAACGTAACACACAACCTGACCACTTCGACTTGCTACCTTGCAGACTGCAACTCGCTACAACCCCAGTGAACACCAGGACTTGGGACAAAGATACCGGGCGGTCGAATGTCTGAACCATGCATCCAGCTTGGTCCAGCTCAAATTACGTCACCAGTGTTGACAGCAACCAGTAGTGTTGGCAACTGCTAAATTATTTACGCACAAATTCAAGCGAGATCTTTCACACATGTTACAAGAAAATTCAATAAACTGAAGGCTGGAAATTGGTTGCGAAAAAAATATCTAATTTGTAAAGAGCACAAGAGTAAAACGTATAATATTTTGGCATATTAATTGCTTTTATTTTGTTTATGAACTGACTGGGCCAGTTGCGCTATATAACGCATCCCTCCCTTCCTCCCGGCATGCTATTGTACAAAACATTGCTTGCCTCCTTCGTAAAACCATGCCTCGCTACTGCCTGCAACAATCATTATTATTATTATAATTATTGATATTTTGAAATAAATATGCATCCAGGTGCGAAATAAGATTTTGACTTACTTTGCCTACTAATTGTAGTGATTCAAATCTCACAGAACTTTGCTCTGCTGGCATAAATGGTATAAGAAGGGGAAAGAAAGAAAAGGGAAGTTAGCAGCACTGTCGTAACAGGAAAGGGAGGGTCATTCTCCTAAGAGGGTCATCGTGGGTGAAAGAAAGGGGAGGAGGGATTCCTTCAGTTCGCATTCCAAGGGTTACGGCTCTTTTCTTGACCATACTGAGAAGGAAATTCTCTTTCCTTTTCAGTGACTAAGGAATGAATGAATGCCTGTGCATTGCTGTAACTCAACTCCAATATTATCAAAAGTAATTGAAGAAGCAAATACATTTCTCATTGCCAAATGTAAACATTTTACAATATTGGCAATTTATGAAATAAAATGTATTTCTGCTTTGATTTTTTTAAATGACGAAACCAATGGCGGGGTTTTAACCCCCACCAACCCCCCCCCCCCTGGGCACGCCACTGGACACCGGAAATAGGACATCTAATCGCAGTAGGGTTGTGAACGTTTCCCGATGAACTTGTCCTTGTCGTAATACACGTCATTAACCTCAAACAACGACTTTTGTAACTGTTAGGTGTGGGTACGTGTAACTTGTTTCCACGGCCTCTATACGCGTCTTCCCCTTTCCTTTTATTATTTGGGTACCCACCTAATTAGTTACAGGATACAGGGCTCATAGTATCGCCAATTCGATTACGAAGGTAACAATTTTATTTCAGAATATATTATGCATATAAATACTAACCAAAATTGAATCAGTAGTAGTAGTAATGCACCCCTTTTGAAGTCGATAAATCAATTGATTGGAAAAGATCGATCAAAGATCAATTGATGACGCAGCATTTTTTTTTGTCACGTGACTGTGACGTCACAGAATGGAAGTCACGTGACCAGATTATATTATTAAATTAATTTAAATATTATATTATTATTAAATTAATTTAAATATTATTATTATTATTATTAATTGTTTTAATTGCTGTGACGCCATTTTGTTTTTGGTACGCTATTTTGGCGTGTGACGTCATATATAAATTGGAGTAAGTGTTTCCTGTGTTTGAAAACAGATGGCGTTGATGAGTTTGAAATTCTCGGAATTGAATACGTGTATCCGGTGTTTGAGGAGAGATGACGTTGATGAGTCATTCTGGGAAATTCCAGGAATTGGGTGTGTCTGTTTTCTGTCTGAAAGGAACATGTTCGAACATGTTTTAGGTTGATGAGGTATTCTTGGAAATTCCTGGAAGTGGGTGTGGCTGTTTTCTGTCTGAAAGGAGCATGTTCGAACACGTTTTAGGCTCGGTCTTCTAGAGGACTATTTGAAGTGTGTTTAACGGAAATCGTGACGTAGGAAAAAAGAAGGTATAAATAGAAGGGATACATGAGAATAGTGTCATGCGAGGATGGATGTGTGCGGTACAAGACTGTCTGATAATGGTGTGAATTTCTACGAGGTCAGCTACGAGGAGTTCTGGGAACTTGTTCGATCTTGCGGCGACTTGGACAACGACCGAACGGCCCTGCATCGGGTGCTGAGCTATTTCCCGTTTATGTATGTAGCGATACCTGAATCTCCCTGGTGTGGATGTTACCTGTTCAACGGATTAGGAAAAGGAGTCCATCATCACTGCGAGACGTTGAAGGAGATAGAAGAGAGGAAAAGAAGAGCGGACGAGAGAACAGGATTTCCAAGTCACGGGTGTATGTGCGAACTACGTCGCAGGAAGGAAGAGGACAAGATCGGCGAAGCTTTGAAGGAGAGAGTGAAACAGTGGCTTTCATTGCTGGCTGACAGAAATTCCTTGTGGTGTTCTGGCTGTGATCGTCCTTTGTTACGTAAATTAGAAGGACACCCCTGTTTCCCTGTGGTTCCTGCAGAAGGTTTCGCAGACGTCTGTTCCCCGACGATCCTCTGGCTGTTCCTTTATCGCCGATACCTGGGACACCGTCACCTACAGTATCCGATTACTTCACCTTTTATGACGTATGAGAGTGTTTACTTATCACGTCTGCTGGACTCACGCCGAGCCGTATGTTATCAATTATTTATCAGTGAATTCGAGATATAGAACATACAGAAAGTGGCCTATAGGATTACGTCAGACTCCGGAAGAATTAGTGACTGCAGGATTTTACTATTCAGGCTTTAGCGACAGAGTATTATGTTTTCATTGTTCGTACGGACTTTGCGATTGGACATACAAAGATTGTCCGATTCTAGGACATTACATGTTGGTGCCCCAGTGTCCTTTTATACAGAGTGTTGCGGCGTTACATCGTAACTCCAAGAGCTGCAAGTATTGCGACAGTATAGAGACTCTTGAGAAAACGTCCGATAAATCTAGTGGGGATTCTGTATGCAAAATATGTTTTGAGAATCCTAGCAGTGTTGTAATTCTCCCGTGTCGACATTTTGTTTCCTGCGGATCCTGTGCTTCCCAATTGGACAAGTGCGCCGTATGCCGGGGTAGCATTGAAGATACGTTGACAGTTTTCACCTGATGAACAAAATGGATGTCTGTTTTTTGGACGTTCAATGTCTTCGAGGAGCAGGAGGAGAATTTGTGTGGAAAGAAGTCGGAATTTTAAAATTTCCTTTTGACAATGCATTTGACTGTTTAGTGAAATCTCCATATGGTGTACACTTTTTGAGTGAAAAGTATCGCCGAGTGAATTACTGGCTCCGTGCCAACAAACACGGTCTCAACTGGGGAGATGGATGGCTACCGTATGAGAAATTAGGAGATCTGTTATATGTTGTGCTTGTGAATCAAATAGTGTACGTCAAAGGTACGGAGAAAGTGAAATGGTTTGAAAAATTACTTGGAAAAAAGGGTAAGGGTAAAATATCCGTACGTAACATCGAAGAACTTGAATGTCCAAAATTGAATAGTGTGAAAAACACTTCAGGAAGATGCAAAGAACATAGCAAATGTGAAAATGTAAAAAAAACCTGTGCAGTTGAAAATGTCAGGAAGATGTACAGTTTCTATTGTAATAAGTACAAGAAATAAATGAGTTTTGTAAAATATACAAATGTTTTATTTACAATCGATAATATGGATATAGGTTTAAATACATAGAATAACACAATTGAATATGAAAGGTTTACAATACCTGAAGGGTTATATTACAATACATAAAATAACAGTGGTTGATGTACAATACATAAAAGAACAATGGTTAATTTACAATGGCTATTTACAACATCAGATACATGAAAGTAACAGAACTTATTTACAATGTCAATGTCTGCCCAAGATTGTTCTCAAGATATATTTCAATCATCAGTTCGTTGTACCAAAGAATATAAAAATAGTTCATTAAATTGGGCACTTCTTTTTTTTCTGAAACCATATTTTTCTTGATACAATATACAAAAGCCTCCATTTCGGGTTGCAATTTATGATAACGTTCGTTCTTTAATTTCTGCAGAGGCCAAAAAAGGTTACACAAAAATAAGTGTAGTTCAGAGGCTGTGAAAATAAAAGCATCGGATGAATGATGCTGATACATCGAGATACAACGTTTCCCGAAAAAATTTACACCACTGACGGTGATATTTCCTGTAACCAAGTAATTGAATCGACGACCTGTTTCGACGTAATTCAGTAAGTCAGATTTCAAAGCCCACAGTTCTCTAATCTGCTTAGAATCGATGCGTACGGGTGATCTCCCCTGTTGCGAAAACTCCCACACCAAATTGAAAGGGGATTGCTTTTCGAATCCTATTGCTACGAACTTGTTTTTTTCCTTGTTCAGAAAATATGTGTTAGCAAGATAGAGATCTAAACACGCCTCTACGTTGTGTAGTCCAGGACATTCGATTGTATCTGGGGAAAAGCCGATCTCCCTACGACGTTTCATGAAATCACAGTCTGTAGTCACATCAATCCCCTCGTCCATCGGTTCGTTCTTGATAGGGACAGTTTCGATTTTGAGGGGCTGCACACGTTTGCGAGTTTTACGTTTGGAAGCATCATCCTGATGGGTCATGCGTTTCACTAGTTTATCGTGTTTTTCCATTGTAGAATCCTTAGTAGGCTCCATGATGTTTTCTCTAGAGCTGTCTCGACGGCACTGAGAGAAAGCTACAGCAGCACACATTTATATAGCTTTTTGCATAACACGACACCGGATCGTGTGGATGGAACAACACGATTGATCCCCTCTCGGGCACTTGGAATGGGGTAAACATTTGAAGATCTGACGAAAACGGTGTAGGATATATCCATCTTTACTGACACCGGGCGGAAATGCTTGAATGAAATCCTTGGTCGTAACATGGCGTGCTTTGTAATAAGCATACACGCAACAGTAATGTCCGCACGTCGTGGCCAATACCCCCTGTAAGGGAATGTTGTTGTAAGTCCAGACCGAGGAATGACGATTCAGGAAAGTTACGAATTCTGGATAGAAAGGATGAAATCCGTATGAATCGAAATATTCAGCAATATTGTTTTTGCCAAAATAGAAGGCCACCCAGTGTGTACCCTGGAAGTTGGAAGTGTCAGTGTTTGCGATTATCAAGGCAGGGGTAGGAAACGCCCGAGGTAAAAGATCTCTCGAGTAAACACCGTAGAAAATGTTCTTGGTGGAACAGTTTTGAGATAGAATCTCCCTGATCTGCGACGTGTTCATGCTGCCTATGTTTCCGAAAACGTAAAATGAGAGTAAGATGATATTCTTCTAATATTTTGGGGGACGGTTGCGTGTCAACAGGTTTGGCGGACAGTACTTCCGAAGAATCACTATTATAAATATCATCAGAGGTTAACAGTTCGATGAGTTTTCTCATCTCACGTTACATATGTTTTCATATGTTTATAATAATATCTCTGTCTTTGGTCATTTCTACGAGTCCAGGGCTGTTGTCAAGTAGTTCGGGAAACGATCGTATGTTCACAGGTTTTGAAGTTGTCACTTTCGAAGAAACACTACTATGCTTAATACTACGAGTTATCACTTTGGTAGGTTTTTCCATCACAGGTAGTATAATGTCAGTTATCACTTTGGTAGGTTTTTCCATCACAGGTAGTATAATGTCTACGTCAGAATTGTCTCGATAACACTGCGAGCCAGAAACATAAGCACACATATTTATAGACAAGTCGGTCTCACTGATGGAGGATAACACTTCTGTCTTTTGTTATATCTACTGCACATTCGAATTCAGCATACAGAAGGCATGTTATATTTTCCGACAGCTGGGGAGAAAATTGCATCTCGGCTCCGATGATACCTTGTTCCTGGAGACTGGTGTGCGTGTCGTTTCCTGAAGAGTCAGGCGTTATGTCGAAAATCAGGAAAAAAGATCCGTTCTCGAACATTTTCCTTGTGATCTGGTGCCCGTAATTGGCGTGGTGAATGCCTGTACCGGAAAATAGAGTTTGATAGGCACGTGTTATCAATCCGCCGTTCCCTCCTGTGGTGACCCGCAAGGATTCGTAAGGTACGAGTTCTCCATTTTTCACAAGATGGAAAGAAGATAGATTGAAACTTCTAAAGTCGAACGGATTTTTCTTACTGTCTCCGAGAAAGCTGGCGGTGGATACCATAGCAAAAAGAACAACATTCGGAAAAGGACCTTGAAAAGCATTATCGATCGAAATCTGCTGCGTTCCGGCAACGTAAGAATAAGCTTTGATGACGCTTCTGGTGAACGGATAATGGGCTGGAGCGTAAGAGAGTGCTCTGTCTATGGCCAAACTGGTGGTAGGAGTAGGAATGATGTGATTTATTTCGAGAACAGCCTTTAAAATTTTTATTCTGGTGGTTGGTGAAGTCTGATCTCCCCAGATGTAAAAAGCATCACGTGACCTGGCTAGATCGATACGTACTTCAACGCCGTTGATCAGATATTTAGGCTGGTGGAAAAAATCAATGTGCAGTTTTCCCATAAGTTCGACTACGGCAGGCACTTCCGTAGGATTTCCGGTTGTCGGAACGTGCTGGAAAAAGTCTTTTCTGGCGGTAAAACCTTTGTTGTCGGCTGTGATTTCATGTTGATGTCCAGGTGTGTCCAAGTACCACAAGGCATTTGTGAGATGCGTGTTCGCAGCATCGCTGCCGTAATTGATTTCTGCTTCGAAGATTGATTTATATGCGTAATTGTTATCGGCAACTGTTACAGCGATACCGTTGAGAGCCACTGTAACTTGTGAAAAAAGTGAATGGAGAGGATAATTTACGACCCCGCAGTTTTTTGTGAGGGCGTTGGAAGGTTCGGAAGCACTCATGGGAGACCCATCTTGATTGACCATCTGCGTTAGCAGACGAAGATAGGCAGATGAAAGATCTAGAAAATCTGTTCCTGCCGGCGGAACGGCAAACTGAAGTATGTTCTGATTATCGATGGAAGTGATAGGCTTGTAGGCGACCGTGTAAGTTTTTTCGACATTTTGCTGAATAGGTTTTTTGCTGAAAAGATCGAACCGTGAGATCATGCAAGTGTTATTCTCCATCATTATCCAAAAATATCTTTTCCTGCCGCCTTCTGTTTAATTTTCCTTTTGCGTGTTGTCCTAGATTTTGTGGATGTTTTTCTCCGCTTTTTGGATGCGCTTTTTTTACGGATCGCAGATGTTCTAATACGGGTGGCTGAACGTTTTAACATCGACTGAGCAATTTTTGTTGCAGGTTTTGTTCTTATACCGGAACCTACCAGAGAGTCGATTTTCCGTTGTGCTTTACTTTGAAGATTTTGACCCGCTTCACGTACACGTTGACGAACGATAGTTCTTGGAGTTTGCTGGCTTGTTGCAATGTCGGTGACAATGTTAGCGCCTGTTTTCAAAGCTTCTTTTCCGATCGCTTTTGCACCACTCCAGAGTAGAGGTTTCACCATTCTAAAGAGTCCTGCGAAGAGAGACCCCAATCCTCTCCCTTTTTGAATTCTAGTTGAACGATAGATGGGTCCAATTCCCCCACGGATCTGATTACTGTAATATTCGGTCTGCGAATTCATGGTGATTCATCAGCTTTTCGACATAGACTGAGCAAAATGATTCCTTACTGTTTTTTAAAAGGACTTTGCTTTCCTACGAAAATGTAAAACAGCTATTGTAGGTACGGAGCCGTTTCTCAAAGGCAGAAAATATCCTTTTCTATCATACATCGCAATTTCTATTGTTTCGAAAGAACCTTTATCCAGAGAAACGTAATGAATCGGATTAAATGTATGATGGGCTACGGGTACTGTGCAAGATGATTCTGTTTCCGAATACTGTTTTCGGGCAAGACGTAAAAGACGTAGCATTTCTCCTCCGACCAATTGCTGTTTCACGAGATCGGAATAAATGAATATGTAGGGGTTTTTATCCACGACGTTATTGGACACTACGTGCGTAGAATAAATAGATTTCAATACGTCATATCGAAATTTAGCGTAGTCATCAGTTTCGTCTATGGGTGTAACAGTATTTGTTGGAACACCTTTCAATTCAGGATCGGGAACCCCTATCACGGACAGATGTTTGTTCACAGCCTCTTTAAAGAAAAATCTGAGATGAGTAGGAACAACGGCGTTAGCAGGGTTTGTTTTCAGGAACTGAATGAACTCCTCTATTGTATATGTTGCTGCAGGAAAATAAAATGGCTGCTCGTTAATATAGAGTGTATTATCCGTAGAAACAGAAGATCCCGATGCGTCCCATTGCGCTTCCAACAGAAAATGCCAGAATTGCTTAAGAACGTTTCTCCGTATTTCCAGGTCGTTGGGGAGGGATTCTTCGATGGTAGAGATCAGGTCCTCAGCACTTGCATACGTCCGAACAGGAAAGGTCACCGTTCCGTAATCTGTTTCCAAAACATTGTCGTATAGAGTTGAATAATGCAGTTCTGCTAATCCGACTTCCCACAATTCTGGAGACAGATCGATCCGTTTTGCAAGTTTTACGTTGAAATGGGTCAGCGTGTTGTTCGGAAAATAATTCTCCGATGCAGATGACGGAAGGTAAACATAGAAATTATCGTCCATTCTCGTCGAACACAAAGAATTCACTGGATCGTGGTGACGATATATTTTGATATAAATATGTTTTGGAAATTATTTTTCTGATAACTGTTTTACGGAAGATGCCTTGATCCACGAATCGAAACTAGGTGGATATCCGAGCCAGCGAACCAGGTATTCCAAATTTTTACCTTTTCCCCGGCTGTTCAAAATCTTATCAATTTTATACTCTTCGTCAGGATCCGAATAAACTTTTTGCAGTTCATGTTTGTAAAATGTACCTTTTACAGGTTCTTCATTTAAATCGTCTAATATGTATACAGGTACAGGTGATCGCTGAACAAGGGAGTGGATTTTGAAAAGTTCTCGTGACCACGATTGTTCGTATCCCTTCTCGAAATGTCCTTTGACGACAGAGATTCGTACGAAATCACCAACATTCAGATCTGAAGACGGTTGTGAAATATGTTTGTCAGGTTTGTTGAGACGTTTCCACACGATGTAAACGTTAGACTCGTTCACATCTCGAGGTGGCATTCCTATGGAACTGTGGATAGTTGTATTGTAACCTTCGAGAAGTTGCGGTAAAATGTCTACGTAACGTCTTGTTTGTTTCGATGTGAAATATTTCCACATTCGTTCTTTCAATGTTCTGTTGAAACGTTCCACTACACTTGCTTTCACAGGATAATTTGAAGCGATCGAAAAATTTACATTTTCATTTTTTAAGAACTTCTGGAATGTAGAATTCGTGAATTCTGTTCCTTGGTCGGTCTGTAGTGTGACGGGTTTTCGTCTGCTTCGTCCAAAAATAGTTTTGAAAGCTTCGGTTACCGAATTGCTTGTTTTATTTTTTAGCGGTAATGCAAAGGCATATTTTGAGAATACATCGATCACTGTCAGAAGATATCTGTATCCATCGTTATGTTTTTGTATCGAAGTCATGTCGTTGAGATCAGCTTCCCAAAGCATGTCTATGTTCCACACATTGTAATGATTCCGGAGGAACCTTTTTCTCGCAGGTTTGTGGAGAGTGTACGTTTCCTGGTGCATCAGCCATTTTTTCACAGTATTGCGGGATATATTTTTATCCCGTACCGCGTTCCATAAACGATCTACAGATGAGAATGAAGCACGGTGTCGGGGATCGTAATATATTTTGGTGAGGATTTTATCGTGTTTTAACTTAGGGACTCCCATGACTGATCTCTCTGTCTACGGCTTTTTCTCAAAGGAACCAGCTTGTATGCGTCAGGTGTTCTCAGAAAAGGTGTAGTTTTTCTGGAAACACGGACGGCCACTTTCTTCTTCTTTTTCTGTTTCTGTCGATGAGACGGTCCAGGGCTTTCCGTTGACGACGCTGAGAAGTTCAACGTCTTCGGATCAGGAAGTGTTTTTTCCTGACGTTCGTCTATCAAATGTTGAGCCGTAGATTGGTACTCGTCGATGATATTTTGTAACGAAAGCGGCCCCGGCGGCCACCCAGCGTCGAATAACATGGGTACCTGGGGGAAACCCTGGGGGGTAAAGGCGGTTAGGGGCGTGATGCTGATCACATCACCCCCACTCACGACCGGATCAAGAAAGTGTGGGGCGTTACCCCCACACCCCCTATACGCCTTCATGGCGTGGTGCTATGCACAGGGGAACACTTTATTTTTTTTTACTTTTTTGACGTGTATTACGGGGTAACGTCTCTGCTAGGTTCGGAGGAAAATACGTCGATCCTGGCGAAATAGTAGAAGAACCGTCGTTATCTTGAACAATAGGAATTTGTAATGGTTCTTGGGATTTTCGACTCAGCCATAAATACTCGTCCAGTTCTTTTCTATAAAGCCGCCATTTTTGATCGTCTGTTATATTTTTCATTTTCAGAATATCATTCATTTTCTTATCCAGAACGGATAATTTTTGAGTTACAGACAAGTCGGAACCGCGAATACGTGCTAGTTGTTCCGGTGAAAGGACGATCATCTTTTTGTAAGAAGATGCCATTTTTCAATGAGGAATGAGAGTACCGAGAAGACCCGATAACAAAGACCCTAGAAGTAAGGGTAGAAATCCTCCTTTCTGCACAAGAAGTTTTCTTCTTTTTTCGATGTTCACTTTCGGTTTCACGAGATTGCGTAAGACTGTCTTGTAAGGGGCCAGACGACGTTTTGTGGACGGTTTAATCTTCACGTTTCCTTTTAAAACGTTCAGGCAGCATTCGCTGATGAAACGGATTGTCTTCTTCGGAGCACTTTTCAGCAACGATTTACGGAGTTTGGTCGGTGAATTTTTCAACACGTGCAAAAAAGGGGAATTTTTCTTGAAAGAAGTCGAATTCCTGTTAGAACGTGATTTGGTACGTGTCTTCCTCGTTCTCCTCATCTCGATGTTTTAAACATTCCTGAGGAAGATATGCAGTTGAGTATATCTGGTTAAAAATGTCTGTCTGATAACGTAAAGGATCCGGTGTTGACTGTGAAATCAATATACAAATAACTGAAAGGTTGAGTGGTAGCATCTATATATACTTTTTCGAGTTCCTTCATGCGGTGAGGATGAAGTTGTCGTGCAAACACAGTGAATTGGTTCATATCTCGCGGATTCTTAAAAATAACGAAATGTTTTACGTTCAGCGATATGTCTCTGCAATTTTTCCCTTGATGAAAAAGATTCTGTGTTATGAACACCACCGAAATGTTTTTGTGATGACTGCCTTTTGTGAAAAGGTTAGCTACTTTTTCTCCTTGAGCAACCATCATAAGATCATCCAGGATTATGAGAGTAGGGGTTTTTCCGTTCCACGTCTGCCAATCGACGATACCTTTATGATATTGCACATCTCGAAGATTTTGCGGAATACTGTTCTCCTGATCGTAACACCATATGATTTTCTTCACGGTTCCATCGACGAGATGAACGATGGAGTCGACCATATTTGTCACAAAAGTAGTTTTTCCACTTCCTGATGCTCCGCAGACCATCATGGTGAAAGGATGGGAAAGTTTAGGAAACATGTTTTATACTGGAGATTTGAAGAAAAATGAAGATCAGGCACATTGTAAACACATTTTATACACTGACGGTCCGAAGAAGGGTTCAAACTCTGGACCACTAAAGCCATATTTTAGTCAGCACAGTATCCGAAGGGATACGATAAATGTTCATCGTCGAAAAGTCGTTTCAACAGTACAGGCTGAAACAGCTTTTTTTCATATGTACTGATTACTTGGAACTGTCTTGTTCTTCTGATCCTGAAAATATTTTCGACCATAACTTCAGGTTTTTCATCGTTTATCATATCGCACATGGTATCGAAATTGACCAATTCCGATGTGGAGGTATTCAATGTGATTCCTTTCACTTTACAGATATACTGCGGTTCGGAGAACGGTTTTGTTATTTTCATGCTGTAACTTTTCGGTCCCGTTGAGACAAACTGTTCACAAACTGCATCGGGTCCGAAATCTGCCAATTCATCGGTGAGTTCTCCTAGTGCGTCACCTGTCTGTGGGTGATACTCCATTTCAGGACTATCTACGTAAATTACAGAGTCTGTATCACAATAACATATCCTATCACCCAACTTTTCGAGAAGTTCGTACAGTTTCAGACGAGCATGGCATGTTGTGAAGGCTCCGATAGGAACATTTACTTTCCTGTTCAGACTGACAGCCTCTTCAACATATTTCCAGTTGACTAAAACGGTGTCCTGATTGATGAATACGACTCCTCCGATCATTATATTTGGATCAGTCATTTTATCGAGAAAATCTTTCGATTCCTTGATGATGGTCGTCTGGGAAAGGTTGTCCCGTTGGCAGAACTTACCCCATAAAGAATTAAGGCAAAGTTTAGCCAGAGTACGTTTACCAGGATTGACTTCGATACTGTTTTCTTCCAATAGAATACCCTCCTTATCGAAATATTTCTGTATGTACTTCTTTTTATCCTCGTCGTTCTGACACCATGAAGGCCAGCCGCTCGCTTCCTGTTTTATTTTCAAGAAGGTGTTGACATAACCCGCAAAAAGTCCTCCAGTTTTTGTGACAGGGTCGTATATCGATGTTTCATACTTCCACACTTCCGACACTGACAGTACTCTGTAGCCTAAACTGTAAGCTTTACGCACCTCGGCGATGACCCAAGTCCCCGAAAGTGTGCGTTGTTCATCGGAATGGCTGCACGTACCTTCACATTTTAATCTGATAGCACATTCGTTACACAAGACAAACATCAGTTTTCCGTGCATTTTTGTAGGTAAAACAGGATGTAAAAGGGCTTTTGGTGGCAGAATAGTACATTTTATGAGCCCCTCCATGTTCAAAACCTCATTCACCGAAGGAATAGAAGTTCCTAGAAATATGGTAGGATGACCGACAGGATAGGCACAGTATTTGTTGACATAAGGGTACAAACTTGTAAAATCATAGTACTGTAATTTCTCATTTTCCTTGATTTTGTAATACGTCCTGACTGTTTCAACTCTTCCTCCATATAAGGCGTCTCGTGGATTTAAAGGAATGCAGCAGACGATAGGATGCGTCGATAGATGTCTATCGAGTTCAGGATCGGCTTTCAATGTTTTGTTAAAATCACATTCCCACATTGTAACGACACGGTATCCTTCAGAACGTAGAGCCTCAAGTTTACGGCATGTTGTCTCGTATCTGAATGCTGCTGTGTTCAACATGTCGTTATATTTCTGACTGTTACTATCCTGATCTGTTTCTTCTTCGTCGTCGTTTTTCGGATACATATCTCTGTTAATTGATATGCAGCGTTGACAACCATGCCAGTAGCATCCAAGCGCCTCGTACACTGTCTGCGTCTCCTCGTGATAGCCGTCCACTTTGTAACGTCCTCCTATGACATATTTTTTACGAGTACGTCCACCGTGAAGAAGTATTACATGATTCTGTTCTTCAACATAGGTTAACCATTTCAATGCGAACTTGGACATCTGATCTGCATGATGGTAACCTCCTTTAGGGATTATTCCAATAGTGTTAGACGGCATAAATTTCTGTCTGTAAATTAATGAACAGGCAGATGCTATCGTGATGCAGTCCCTGAAAATGTCTATTTTGCATATGTCTAGAAAATTCTGCCTCAACTTTAGACATCCTTGTCTCAACAGGGTCACATCCTTGATGCAATATTGGAGAAGTTCGTTTTTGTTGTTAAAAGGTATATTTTTTTCACATTCATTGTTGTACCAGGACATGAAACTGTGTTGATCTTCAACCGTTTTCATATATTCATATCCGTATGCAGAAGGAGGAGGTGGTAGCCCTATGTAATTTCTATTCTTGTAAGTGTTCCACAAATGCGGATAATGTCCTTTCTGCACAGGTAAACCAAACAGTTTTGAAAATCCTGCAAGATTTGACTGAACATAGTTGAGACTGTCTACAAAATGGAGATTTTGGTATGTCTTGCAGACAATTTTGGTACCATCTAAGATAACACGAGGTTTCATTTCTCTTTCCAACATTCTCCGTAATAGAAATGTACAATCGTAACCTCGTGCATTGTGTGCACAGATGGTTATGTTGGAAAACTTATGTTGCAATTCCAGGTAGGACAGGAATGTATCTACAGGGTCATCCCAGAATATAAACTGCCTTGTTCCACAAACAGAACATGGAGCTGTTAAATCCTCTTTTTTGTGACATGCGTGACAGGCTGTCTGCACCACGATAAGATTCGGAACATGAAGAAAAGTTTTTTCTTTGTCAGAATAAGGAATATCGGTGTAGCATTCGAAGTCGTAAAACACAAATAGAAATTTTGAGTTCTGTTTAGGTTTCGGTATAGGCATGTAGCAGAAATGATTTACAGGTTTCACACAATTACACACAGTACAATATTTCATGTTGCATCTATGTACTTTCTCATATCTATTGTTTGTGAGAATAATTCTGAAACATCGGGGACACTGTTGTATTTCGCTACAGACAGTACCGTTTCGGAATGGTGTAGAAACATGATTTGTGAAACACTGTTCATTTCTGAAATTTCGGTGACATGTCTGACATGTTCTACGGACACCTGGTTCAGGTACACACGGTGGAGTTGCACGGCAAATACAACATACTTGCTTACACATGTGACTATGAGGTTTACCAAATATGAGCTGGTTACACCCATGGCATTCTTGTTTTGCCGCAAATGCTCCAACACGGTTCACTATCACATCATAATGTTGTCTGGTATTATCATACAGAAGGTATATAAATTTTGAAACATGTTCAACCTGTCCTTCAAACAGAACATCTTTAGCATCACGAAGATTGTTGTATACAATGATTTTATGATCTGTGAGAACTTGCTGAAATTTTCTCAGTTCAGGAATTCCGCTTCCGGCACACGCATTGTCAGTCAGATCTACATCTGCTTTGCGCATAAGTTCGAAAACAGGTTTAAGAAGATTTCTATTTCTTCGATACTGTGAATAGGACGGATCATTATCAGCATGGGCTTTTCCTATGATCAAAGCTTCAGCTAAACAGAGTGGTTTCTTTCTATTCGGCACACCGACGACACTTCTTTTTTGCGTGCTTAACATGTAATTAGGTAAACAATATGTTCGCTTACCCCCACCTCCGACAGGTATGTTGACATGATCAGCTCGCAAAATTAAGCGATCTGTAGCAGTGAAGGTTTTCGCACTTTGCAATATTTTGTACATGATGTTCCACACCATATCACTTTGTAACTGGTCACACCTATGCCACCCGATGTAAATATCTTTCACGGCGGGGTCAGATATGTTAGATAGAGTTAAACCTATCTTGTCTTCATCCTTGGTGTCTTTCTTAACGTAGGTGAGAAGATTTTCGACACTTTCACGGATCCATGTGTGAGGATCGACATTTTCTGGAGGGTGCGAGAAACTGAATTCCACACGACGCCCTTTGGAACGGAATTTGGGATATTCACGTTCTTGAATGTTATGTAATATTATGTTCCCTATTTGTTCACGAGACACTGTATCACGTTTTCTTTTCTTACCTCTTCTATCTGATACAGAAGCATTTTGGGATAACAGTTCTGCTGAGGGTAAAGGGTCCGGTCTCCATGACGGTCCTGGTAAAGGTTCCGGGTCTGATCCGGATGCGGTGTTTCTGGAAGTTCCTGGTGATGTGACGGCTATCTGCTTCTCCTCGGCAACTCTGGATACAGGATCGGGTGTCGATGACGGGCCTGGCGACTCTTCGGAAATATCTCTCCATCCTTCTCCGGTAAGATCGGGTACGAATGATGTCACGGTCTGTAGTAGACGGTCATACTCCTCTACTAGGGAGATACTTTCTCCCGCGATGATTTTTTGCGCGATGATCGTCAACACTTCCCGCAACTGTCCATGTGTTGTGTAATATCCATCACGATAACTTGCTAACAGATCGTCAGCGGATAACTGTACATCCATGATCGTACGATGACTGTTTCACGAACACTGTGTTGTGGAGAGAACGCCTTTCTTTATATACGCAAGCATGACAAAGCAGTTATTTCCGTTCCTAACGGTTCTACTGCGGCTAGTTAACCGTCTTCACCAGATGTTTTCCTGACAGATATGACAACTCATGTAAAATTCTCAGAAATCGTCAAACGTCTTCAGCAGATGTTTTTCTGACTGATACGAAGGCTCATGTAAATTCTCGGAATCAATTAACCGTCTTTATAAGATGGTTTTTTAGCAGTGACACATTCTGTTATTCAACGCAGATGTCTTCCTGACTCATGAGTTGCAAAAATCGAATTTTTCAAATCGCTCTAGCTCCTCCCCTAATTGACGTAGAGCGGATCGGATTACATATTCGTAATCTGCACGTCGAGACCTTTCGTTAGAGTGGTCGGAAGGTGGGTCTACGATTGCAAATAAAGAAAGTAGGAAACCACCGGTCCTAGAACAATGAAACCTGGTTCACCGGAAAGAGGGCTTCACTCCGAGTCCGACAAGCTATCAATCACCCTCCTAGCTCAATTAGGAGCAGAGCTACAGCGATTTTAAATTTTCGCAGAAAAAAGGTAACAAAAAAACCGAAATTTTCAAATCGCTCTACCTCCGCCCCTAATTGACGTAGAGCGGATCTGATTACATATTCGTAATCTGCACGTCGAGACCTTTCGTTAGAGTGGTCGGAAGGTGGGTCTACGATTGCAAATAAAGAAATTAGGAAACCGCATTGCAAAAAATGATACCAGATGTCCGTCTCTATAAGGAAGTCTTGTTCGTAGAACATGTGCTGACACGGAACAAGGAACTTCTGTGAAATTCATCAAGGAACTGTTGTGCCTCACAAAAACGTCGTGATCTCATATGCAGACTTCTAACGTACGTTGCAAAAAATAATTGCAGATGTGTGTCTCTATAAGGAAGTGGATAGAATTCGTTCTGCAGGCATCTTTCCTTCCAGTTCATCTCCTTTCCATCTGGGCCGCGTTGCAAAAAATGATACCAGATGTCCGTCTCTATAAGGAAGTCTTGTTCGAAGAACATGTGCTGACACGGAACAAGGAACTTCTGTGAAAATTATCAAGGAACTGTTGTGCCTCATAAAAACGTCGTGATCTCATATGCAGACTTCTAACGTACGTTGCAAAAAATAATTGCAGATGTGTGTCTCTATAAGGAAGTGGATAGAATTCCTTCTGCAGGCATCCTTCCCTCCAGTTCATCTCCTTTTCATCTGGGTAGCAACATGGATGGCCAAGATTTATTACATGTTGTAAGTACCCTTTTACATTTCAAAACCATACCTGAGCAGAATCAAACATGTTTTTAGGGAACCTTAGTTAATTGCAGGATTCGAATCCAGGGTCTCTATCGACATTCGCAACCATACCTGAGTGGGATTCGAATCCGGGTTTTCTTTATGCAAACATTGGCAATTCCAGGATTCGAACCATGTCTGGAGGGTTTCGAATCCGGTACCTCTTTTATCAAAACATAGTTAATTTCAGGATTCGGGGTACTTTTTTCATTAAACTTTTGGGGTTTTTATCCTGTCTTAGGCATTCTAATATAATACTATTTATATACAAAAACAATATTGTTCTGTACAAAATCTTTTATTAACACATTGAACTTCTACAGAAAATTACAAGTTTTCTACATATACAAACTTTTCATTTCAACTCGTACTACAGGTTATTAGATATTTTTACATATTTTGTTACACTACTGGTAGATGTTAGTGTATTAGTATGTGTTTGTTAATCGTTCAGTTTTCTTTTTTTCAACATCTCCATCATTCGTTCATGTATATTTTCCCCTGTTCCCCCTGTCTTCTTATTTTCACCCTTCTCATTTCTCACACCTTTAAACACCTCCATCAATTCGAAACATATTCTTAAAGATAGATGGGAAGGTACATATTGCGCTCTTTGTATATTCTCTACAAAATCGCCAAACACTGGCGCATCTCGTTTCTTGTCAACAATGTAAGTAAATATTTTGACCAAACAGTCCACCGATACCTCGATATCTTTACATGTCTCTTCTAATTTTGCCAATAACTCTTCCGCCAGTCCATTTTCTTCACAGAAATTCACATAATTGCCGATGTGTTTTTCAACCTGTCTTGCATGTGTTTTGCTCCATAAGTTCCTTCGTTCTGTCGGACCTGCTGTTGTCTCCTTAATATCGCCATACACCAAATTGAATCCGAGAGGGAGTGTCGACATCTGAAATTAGACAGAAAATATGTTCATTATGTTTTGCACAAATTAATCACTTTCATATATTAATTCACACATATTTTCAGGAACACATACTCCATCACGGTGAGGCTCTGCGAAATGCATATTATCGACATCAAGCAGGCACTGAAGGCGCTGCGCATTTCGCAGAGGCTACGAGGTACATTGAGCGGTACCTGGAGGAAGAGCATAGAATTGAGGAGGCCCAACAGCGTGCCTCCGCTATTTTCCGGGCTCGACGTACCAGGAACAGGGAAAGGCTCCACGCCAATCTCCGTCGGTATAGAGCTAGGTAATTATTTTTCAGTTTATTTCTGATAACATCGTTTATTATAGCATGCTGTTTTTCCGATTATATATGCTTCATATCTGATAACTTTTCTTTCTAGCCGATATCTACATGGAACGGAATATATTCTAATTCTTATATTTTGTTTTTCAGAATGCGTAACCGAAATGACGATAGAGCCAATCGGCAGCGCCAACTGGTGCCTCCTGTTTCTCCTTCTATTTCTTCTACTGTTTCTCCTGTTTTGTCAGAGCAGGAAGAAGAGGACGACGTCACCGATGTGGTTGAAGATGAGGAGGAGGGACGCTATACGCCCCCTCTCCCACCCCCAGCAGAAGAGGACCGGGAGCCGACCCCACCACCATCGATCACTGTTAAACTTCATCCTCTTCTGCATTAAACTGTTGATGACACAGGTACCGTTTTTATTTTCTCACCTTTCAAGCTGTCTGCTTCAAAAGAAAGATGTATTTATGTTTACGGTTCTCACTGTGTGAAGGTGATGATAGTCTTTGACCAGCGATTTGCATTGTTCTAGGTAGAACATTAAAACTACATATTTGTCTCTTACCTTTTCAATTTTCTTCACTCTCGCAACAGATGTGCCAGTCTCAGTTATGATCTCCGGTCGGTAGGCTTCGATCAACAGTTCTGCGGTACGTACACAATTTTTCTTTTTTATATAGTACTGTCTCCGTGACGTATTTTCGAATTATATTCGGCACGCATCGTTTTGCGCAGAGCATCCAACGCCCACGTGCCTCTCCTATCTTCATCCTGCCCTGGTACACTATGCACAGTCACCCCCTCCGTGAAACCTACTTTTTTTACTCTATTTATTTTCTTTACATCTAGACGCTCTCTCCCCCTTTTCTCTTTTTGCTGTTTCTCCATCACTCAAATTCATCAACGGCCGCCCGAGAAAAACATCTTCTCCCCAGAATGACTCATCAATCTAAAACATGTTCGGGCATGTTTCAGACCACACCCAATTCCTGGAATTTCAAACTCATCAACGGCCGCCCGAGAAAAACACCTCCTCCCTACATGACTCATGAACGCCATCTCTCTTCAAACAACGAAACACCCAAATTCCCGGAATTTCTAACTCATCAACGCCATCTGTTTTAAGACACCGGAAACACGTACTCCAATTACGAGAAAACCAGCCGTCACCGCGTCGCCTACTTTTCCTCCTCCCCAACCCAGACTTTCTGACTCATCAACGCCATCTGTTTTCAGACACCGGAAACTACCGCGGGATAAACCCGCCTTCCCTCCTCCAACCAATCAAAACACTCCTTACAAAATAAGCCACGCCCATTTATGACGTCACAACCAATCAAAATCATCCTTACAAAATAAGCCCCGCCCCTTTTATGATGTCACAAAAAAAAAAAAAAAAAAAAAAATGCTGCGTCATCAATTGATCTTTGATCGATCTTTTCCAATCAATTGATTTATCGACTTCAAAAGGGGTGCATTACTACTGTTGTTTTAGATGTGCTTCGAAAATTAATTTTCTTACACAGAATCTAATTTGTCCACTCTGACGGTACTGCAAAATTTGTTTTCTAACCTTAAAATGATAATTAATTAACATGTAACTGCGAGCAAAGAAAATTTCCCAAGCATATTGATTTTCGCACCGTATTGCAATGATTAGTTGATTTGATTTGTATTACGGTCCACTATATGCACAGAGGCCGTGCAGCCTAAGTCGCTGTGCTTTGAACTCCGACTGCGGGACGGCATAGGTTCGAGTCCGCCTGGGTTCTCGGCCTGTGTATAGGACCGGTGGCAACCCACCATCGGGAGGAAATTGGGGAGCTACGAGTGAGTAGCGCAATCCGGTCTTAGAAATCTCCTATAAGGCTGGGGATTCGACGTGCTGACCCCACGTCACCCATTACCAGTTGATAAACTCCAGAACTCTAGGGTAGGATTGTGGGAGGGAGACTTGAAGTCGGGAGATAGGCCTAGGGCTGTCGAGCAACGGATTATTATTATTAGAGGCTAATCGGGACCAGAGCTAAAACTTCCAGTGGAATCCGAACCACTTCATAAAATGTTACCTCCACAGATGATCGAAACCGGTACCCCTCGATATCAAAATAACCGTTTTATCGCTAGACTATCTGGGCTGGGAGCCCAATTTTAATATTTCAAATTCTTAGCATTTCAAAACTAGGTAGTTGTGTACTGTTTGATTCCTTAACATCGTATTTCTCCCTCTCGAATATATGCAGCGAAAAGAATAGATATAACGATGAAACCAATGAGGGAGCATCGCTAACACTCATGCAATTGTCAAAACTCGAATGAGGAACTAACGAACAGAAAATGAATACTGTATAACGCTCTTCAGATTTTGAACGTCGTCATAAATATTAATTTTTTATGCTTGTTAGACCTACTTCGAAGTATACTGATACGATTTATAGAGGCTAATAATGCCCCAATGGAAGTTTTATAATGGAAAATGTAAACTTCTACTTTTTAAGTTTTTGGTCTCCACACTCCGCAGGTTGTTGCCCCAAAGATGGTTTTCCCTGATTGTATTATCTGTTTGACAATAAGTAACATCATTATAATGTTTAATGCATATGTTTAACACACACACATGTAGGCCTAGGCTATATATACTAATTATATTTTACATTTTACAAAGGTCATGTGCAAATGTAACTGTTGATCAGTGTGTGATTGGGTTCCAAAACTAGGGGGACAAGGTGCAAAAAGTGGGGGAGGGGAGGGCAAGAGCAGTTTACTTTCCCATGGTATGTAAGGTTTGGTATAGTGCTAGGGTAAAAGTGGCAAAAAGTGGGGGGAGGGCAACTGCTCCCCTAATCGCCGCCACTGCTGTTGATACATAAACAAAATGAAAGTTCACGAAAAACAAATGGAAGAGGAAAAATCTCTTTTTGTAAAAACTGTGACTGACGACTCATTGCGAAGGCAATTTTTTAGCCTACTCTAGGCCTATTGCGAAAATTGTTTTTCAAATAATTGTTTCATTAAAAATAGCTCAACATTGTTTGTAATAATATAGTATATTACAATTATAGGACAGCCTATTGCATTTGCTTTTGTGATGTAAAAATAAAAATAATAAACAATGGGTAAAAAAATAAGTATATTCCTCCAACTGTAATCTTTTTATCTTTAGTTTGAAACATTTATTTTACTTCATTAGACAATATTTTTGTAATCTGTAATTTTAAAGGCAGTGTATTGTTTGTAATAAAATATTCCAAACCATATGAAGGGTAGAACTACAAATATTGTCAACTGACCCTGAACATATGGTCAACTCACTCCACATACGAGGTGAATTTACATTACTGACACTCTTCGAAAATAAACCTCACAAGTTTTAGAAGTATGGTGAATTTTTAATTCATAGTGATCGAAGAAACTAGAGGTATTGTTTGTTCATAGCATTTCGTCAATAGTAGATCTTATTTTTTAAGAACTTCAAAAACAGAAGGGTGCCTTAGAAAAATTGTTAAATGTTTCAAATTTCGACACGACAGATAAATGGAAATAATGGCGATAAACTTGAAATCATAGAGTTTATTGTTAGGAACATAGTCGAAGTCTTACTTTCAAGTAACTTTCAAGAATTATATGGCACGTTTGTTATTCTGATTTAACGATACACGTTTTGCAGAAAACACATGCTGCACTCATGGGTGTCCGGGAGGGGGGAGCAAGGGGGGCCGTGTCCCCTTCCTGGAAAATGAAAGTCAACAGAAAATTATCTATTTTTCACATATAATTTCATTTCAGCCACAGTAATATGTGTTAATTATTGCATAAATATGATAAATTCAAAGCTAAACAATATTTCTTGAGGGAACAACACTATTATTGGGGAAAATGTGCTTTGTTTGCCATACCCCCTGGAAAAACCTACCTTCCTTGTCCCTCCCTGGAAAAATCCTGTGGACGCCCATGGCTGCACTCCATATTTTAAAAATGATAATGAAAATTTCCATAAGAGAACTTCAAATATTAAATATATATATATATATATATATATATATATATATATATATATATATATATATATTGAGAACTGAATTTGAAAATTCAGGCGCCAGTTGAAAATCCCTACATTTTACATTACCAATTTCGCCTTAAAGTAAGCATTCAGAGAAGCTATTATCAATTACACAGGACAGGCAAAGGCAACCTTACTTTCACGAAAAGATTCGGAAGAGTTTGTGGTGGATGACACTCATCGCACACCCTAACCCAGAGCTATAGATCGACCACAAGGAAAAAAACATTGGGACCGGAAGTCCCCGCGCAGCTTTCCCTTCTTCCCTCCACCTCGAGCCATAAGGAAGCATGGGACCAATAAGGACGTTTGGAACCCACGTGACTGTCGTAGACCACCGCGCCATCTGTTGACCACCGATGGGAACTGCAATTTCCAAGCGCAGCGAGGTTTAAATGTAGGGTAATCTTCTATACCCTAACTATTCTATGGTAGTACGATTATATTTTGAAATTTGGGCCTATGCTTTAACATGCCTTTAGAACCCCCTTAAACTCTTGGGAACATAGTATTTCCCTTCTGTTTGTCTTAACTTATCCAATGTTTGATAACGGTGAGGTGATGCTGTGAAGAAGACACAAAGCCATTGCACAAAATCGACGAAATGAGCAGCTGCAGGACATGCATTAGCCGCTGCTTTCCCTACCCGATTCAAAGAGTGGGCACAACATGGTACTAGCTCTGATAGCTTATTTAGCCGAAAGGAAACAATTAACTCCTTCCGCCGTCCGTTAGCTTATGTTAGTGCAGTTCACAAAAGCGATGCTTAAAATTAGGTGTCCAGTAGTTCACTTATGCACCGAGAGAGACCGCTAGTATCTCCACAATTTTTTCCCTAGAAAAACTCACAGTTCTAAAACGATGTTACTAACGAAAGAAAGTTATGTACTTCGTAGGATTATTTATTATCTTAATCGTATCTGAGAATTGATTGTTTCAATAAGTGTGCCTTATTTCCACACCACATCCAAATCAATCCATGGTATAAAATATACTGAGCTTCAGATATCTACAAACAGATCGACTGAGAGCTGTGCTACAATTGGATCCAGTAGAGTGTAGACATAAGGCAATATTGAAGGTTTTTTTATTTTTAAAATACAACTTCTTATGTAAGTTTTCACAAGCATAGCCAGCTGATTAAAAGTTTTTTTTGGTGGAGGCCCTTCACAGTTTCCTTTTGGTGGGGGGCCTGGGGCAATTACCCCAGTGGCCCATAGGTTAATCCGGCACTGATATTTACCCATTTATTTTTGCTGGTGTACGTTTTTTTATTTATCCTTTGCGTTTGCATAGCCCTTTCCTCTCTTACTCTGTTCGTGTTCCCCCTTTGTCCCTTTGTGTCTCTCACACAAGCGCTCATGCATATTCCTTTGCCAATTCTTCGAATCAAATTACTCATCTGTATTCTCTCTATACACTCTATTCTAGAAAGAAGGTGGCGAGGAGACTATAATGAAAAAACAGCTGGCAGGCCTTGGCCCTTCAAAGATCTGTTGCTGCTCAGAATTTTCTCCCCTCTACCATTTCTTCTGTCTTTCCTGTGTCAGTCTTGATATAATCTCCCTATTTCTCTCTCATTTAAGTCACCCTTCTTTTCATTGTATCTCCTTGTCAATGCCTTCAACTGCTCATTCTCTACTTCCCTTAGTAACTATAGAGGCTATATTGTCTTATTCCTTCAAGTTAAGAAAGCATTTCCCACATACTACTCTACTGCGTTTCATTGATTGATGGAGTTTGTGTTGCATTGTTGCATTGTTGAGTCCACTTATTCAAATATACTTTCTTAGGTGAGCCTAGCAAATAACAGGAGGGCTTTACTGTTTAATTCATAATTTCACGGGGTGCTATGCCATTCTCTTTTACAATTTACAAAGGTTATAAAGATATTAATGCTTCCTCCGCTGTAAAAAAATTGAGTAAAGCAGGAACAACTGGAAAGTTTGTGTGAAAGTAGATACACATGTTGAGTACCTAGTAAGGCTATTCAAAATACTTTTCTTTGCTTTCGATACATTTCTGCCACCATTCAACCCAATGCCGAAATGCGCTCTGGAAAAAAGTCTGAGATTGTTTTTTGACCTATTTATTAACAGCGATTTTAATGTATTCCATGTCATGGAAATGCTGTCCACGCGAAGGTTGTTTTTGATAGGGACAAACAAATGGAAGTCCGGTGGGGCTAAATCAATACTGTAAGGAAGTAGGGGCATTACTGACCACCCCCATTTTGGCAATGGCCTGTGACGTTTCCATTGGCACGTGTGGACGGGCATTACCGTGGTGCAAAACAACACTGTCCAGTGGAATGTGCTTTTTTTTCGTCGAATAGCGTCCCTCAACTGTTCATTGTTGCACAATGATCCGAGTAGTCCGTGCAGATGACACCCTCTCTGTCCCAGAACATCGTCACTCTTTCTCGGTTTTCATCCGTCGCTGAGGTTGCAGGTCTGCAATTCGATGTTAATCCGCCACCGAGGTTTCCCCCCTCTCGGAACTTCTTCATCAATCTTCTAACATTGCTAATGTCAATTGCGTCCTGTCCATATGCCACCTGCAGCCTGCTATGGATCTCTGCCTGACAACCCTCTATTTGCAAGACCTGACAACCCTCTATTTGCAAGAACTCGATTACAGCTCTTTTTCTCTGCTATTCATGTTTATTTAACCAAAAGCTCAATATGCTCACCAAGGCAGAAATTTATTTTATTTTTAAAACATAGACGAAACGTTACGTTGCAACATTCTAGCAAGGTCTTCTTCAGATTCTGTACCAAATACAAATTAAATAAGGTACAAAACTCCAGACACAAGATTATTAGAAAGTTGTTTATCTGGAACATTCCATCCCAGGTGTTCCAGCAGGTGGCCTTCTCCTGTCAACTGTTGTTGCACCTGACAGGCGATTTAGATAAACATTTCCTTTCATCTGGAACATGGTTGAAGATAGTACTAGAGAGAAAATGGAAGGAAGAAATAGAGAAGAAAGGGGAAGAAGACATAATGAACTGGAATACGGGACTGAAGATAAACAAAGAATGGAAGAAGGTGTTAGAATGAGTGGAAAGGACAAGAGCGAAGGAGGGGAATAGAAGGAAGAGGAATGAAGAAAGAAAGGATAAGGAAAAAGAACGTGAGATAAGGAGTCCAGCAACGTTCCAGATGAGAGGAAATACTTATCTAAATCGCCTGTCAGATGAAACAACAGTTGACAGGAGAAGGCCACCTGCTGGAACACCTGGAAAGGAATGTTCCAGATAAACAACTTTCTAATAATCTTGTGTCTGGAGGGGAGTAATTTTTGTTTATATATATAGATCTTCCTGTTTTGTACTTTATTCATTTGTATTTGGTACAGAGTCTGAAGAAGACCTTGCTTGAAGGCTGAAACGTAACGTTTAGTATACGTTCTAAAATAAAATAAATTTCTGCATATTGAGTTTTTGGTTATCATGGAAACAAGGCTTAATGGTGTTATCATGTTTATTTAGTTACCCGCAAGTGAAAAATTGTGTACATTAGTAACATATCGCATTATATGTGTGTGAAGTTTAATTGCAATCCGATAACGATATGAGGTGTTATTAAGGTGGAGGCATTAATTTCGGGATCACATTTGTATTTCATTTAGATTTCTCAGCTCCCACGGCCGACTCCTGCTGCCCCCAAACTATAGCTCTGAACTTGAAAAGACTGAGAAAACCAGAAACTGCGAGCGGAGCGAGCAAGAAAATTTTACGAAATGTATTTTTGTTTCTATAAAATTTGAAATCGAAGGGAACAATTGGCTGGCCCTCTGTACTCCCTTCCAGCAGATGCCCTTGGCCATCTGGAAGAAAAATGCAAGAAATAGGTGAAAACTAATTCCATCTTGAGTATCCTTTTGTCCGGCTACTCTTAGATTCTGCTAGTCTTGCTTTTTTTACTTACATCCTTGCCCGCCCCCTAGGATTGATTTCCGTCCAAGGTTGGGGGGGGGGGCAATGTCCCCTTCTTGGGTTGCGCCACTGATATGAAGTTGGCACCCTCGGATTATCGCACTATCAAAATCAGACATCCATGGCCAAAAACGCTCGGATAAGGAAGTATTGTCATGGATCGAAGGTACTTTCATACCACATGGAAATACCGCGAAAATAGTGTTTTTATTTACATATTTGGTTGTTTTTAGATACGTATTTGATTTATCCTCTACGATTTTGCACTCCTCGCCTCGGAGAACGTGAAAGACACAGAAGTGTTTACTGGATCATAACATTTATATAACATAAAATTGACAGGTATTATTCATGAACATATTTTTTTACCGAATTTCTTTATCTTAGTAAAATAGAATAAAATCCAAGAACAACAAAATTTCTTAGAGAAGAATTTGTGAGCCTTTCTAGTATCGACAATTTTCATAAGAAAAACATGCACGTAGTCAATACAAGAATATCCTTTTTTTATTGAAGCATTGACATTTTCCTAAACACATATGTCTTGATTTTGTTCGGGTGGGCGCTTGCCCACCCTCGCCCACCCCTAGCGCCGTCCCGTCGACGCGCGATGATCCATGACGAGTGCACGCCATATTGTCTGTTACCCAAGCGGAATAAGGAAGACAAATAATGACTCGTAATATGAAAAGTTGACACTATTTTATGGAAAAAGGCATAACTTCACCTTAAAGAATCTTCCGCAATGCTGAATAGGTAAGTATCAATGCTAAAATGAACTAGATAAACGAGTGAGAGGTGTTCGGGCGATATCGCATAATTACTGAAAGATGTCTGTGGGCAAACATATGTATGGTAATCTGGGGGAATTGTTTTATGTCTTTGTAATTAAATTAATTATTATTTGTGCTATGTGCTTGACTTTTTAAACTTCAAAACTAATAAACTTTTGTTCTTATTTTCAGATTTGCAACTGGTTAGCAACAATCAAAATGGAAGATGTGAAATACCTGCTTCCCTGCTTTTACTCTGAAGGGGCACTTCACAACTGTTCCCAGTTTAGATGCAGCAGTTCAGTTTGAGCCTGCCACAACTAAACTATTTCAAGACAAGTGATTTATGTACTAATGACATTCCCCTGACAATGTTTAAAGGAGATCTCAAACTAATGCACATGTGTGATGTCCTGCTTGGCACAATCCAGCGCAGCGGTATATAACCACAGTGAAACTGTTCCCAAATAAATCTTGCAAGATCCCTGTGTACTTACTTGCTAAACAAAGATGAAAGATTTAAGTGAATAGAAAAAAATATAAATGTCAGTATCAACTTTATTAACGTTTAGTGAAAATATGTTTCGAAAAAAATTGTTTTTCAGTGATTTGATCAGTTTATGGTGAGACAGATTCCTTGCAGTGGGAAAACACTATAGAGCGTCTCAACCTTAAAAGTCAGTATGGGTTAAATGGAGCGTGGCGTTGACAGATCAACAAACGGAGGCGCATCGAGTCACTCTTAATCGCTAATGATTGCGACAAATTTACTTCCTTAATATCGTACAGGAAATCTTCAAAATCTATGTATTTCATGCATTTTGAAAAACGATAGTTACCTCAAGCTTTACATGTAAAAGTTTATATTTCGACGTAACTATTTAGTACTATTTTTCATTTCCATTATATGTGATGTGTAACTATTATGCGTTCTTTACCTCGAAGTTTACCAACAGAATTTTAACCTCGGCGGCGCGCAATGAATTTCATACGCGAGACAGCCCGCGTAAACAAACTACGATTCTGCAATAAATAATGATACTGTGGAGTAACAATGCATTCTAAAACTAACTTCAAACAATGGTCAACACTTTTCTCGCTTGGTCTGCACGTTTATCGCGACAAACCGAAAAGTTTCTCGCTAACCAACTTTTTCGTGTTACCGTCTTATGATTTATACAAAATATCGAATGTATATACAGGGTGTCGCATAACTCTTTCAACAACACTTGGGTGCTGGTAGATGGTAGATATCATAAAAACAAGTAAATTTTCCCTATAAAGTTTGCCTCGAAAGCTCTTAGTTTCTGCGCTACAAGTTCTTAAAATCTATCCTGTACATATGCAACCCAACACAGCAAATGCTTGCTCTGACATAACTACCAGGGGCGCGTGGCAGGGTTGCCACTAGCCTTCCTCGTTAAGAGAGACGACTTGAAAACAACAACTTGGAAGTCTTGCCTGAGCAAAATCCAAAACATTAATGATACTTTTGATGTTGTAAGAAGCATTGACAGTATTTATAAGCTAAGACAAATAATGGACAGACTGAAATTCAAGATTACTCATTCTAAAATATCTCCATAATTGATTTATTGATTTGGTTTACTTTAATTCGCTTTTCTGCCACCTTTGGCTAATCGCAAAGATGACGAGAGATATGATGAAATAACAAATGACACCAATGTATAGTCCTGGATTTAAACCCGAGACACCTGCCGCCATAGCGAGCTGTGCTAACCACATCACCACGGAGTGTTTCATGTATCATGCAGTATCAACAATTGCAAGGGACTCGTGAGATAGGGGAGAGATTTTCGGAAGAGTTAAACAATCTTCAATACGCCGTTGTAGACAGGCACGTATCCAAGGGGAGGGCTTAGGAGTCTTGAGCCCCCCCCCCGAACAGTTTTCGGTTTACACTAGATAAAATGAGGTTTGTGGTTTCTTGTGGCGTGAAATATAATAATGTGACGATAATTTAAGGAGATAAATAATTATCGAGGCAAGACGGAGAATGTTCTGTAACCCTTTTATTGATAATAGCATGTATCCAAGGTGGGGTACGGGGGGATCGAGCCCTCCCTCCAAGAATGTTTTCAGTTTACACTAGATGAAATTAGTTTTTTTTTTTTTTTTTTTTTGCTTCTTGAATAATGTGACAATAATTTAAGGAGAGAAGTAATTATCGAGGCAAAATGGGGAATGTCCTATACCCCTTTTATTGTTAATAGCACATATCTAAGGTGGGAATCAGTGACTCGACCCCCCTCCTTTCAGGATTTTTTTCTGTTTACACTAGATAAATTGAGGATTTTGGCTTCTTGAATAATGTGACGATAATTTAAGGAGATAAATAATTATCGAGGCAAAACGGAGAATGTTCTGTAACCCTGTTGTTGATAATACTGCACGTAAACTTTTCTTGCGCTTTCGGTGTTGACGCAGCGAACTTGAGCACTATGTAGAGACTCGTCAGCATTTGGAAGCTGCACAACAAAGGTAGTGCCACACGTAGAACGATTCGGTGTAATTTTTAATCTTTGGAATGCATGAGAGGGAACGTTCTTGAATAAAAGAAGAAGACGAACCACTGGCAATATTTACGAATCGTTTTATCTGCGGAACATTCTAGAATATAATGAGGATATAAATACGCTGCTAAAAGAATTGGTTAATGAGACTTCAATTCATACACTCGATTAGTGATCAGTCAGTGTCTATCAGTGACGTGCACTGAGGAGTAGCTAGTCTAGCAGAGATAGATCAATCAATCTCACATCTCGAATTATATTCAAATCACAATATTTATTGTCTTGTTAAAGCCACCACAGCTCATACGCAACACTTTCTTTTCCACGCGCTTCTCGTCCATCGGTGTGATCCGCGGGCAAAGCTGGCTGGATACCCTAGCTCGCTCTTCTTCCGCCAGACCATTTTCCAGGTAGAAACGGCCGGCCCAAGGAAAAGGAAGATTTCTACCTCTACCTCCCTTGCCTCCTCGCCCCCCGCTGCAATGGTTGAAAGCCCAGGCTTTCAGGTCCCCCAGTCTATCTCCTATAGGCCAGATAGGGGATTGGTTTCTCACATTTTTTTTGTAAATTCTCTAATGAACACAGGGTAAAATTTTCTGCAGTACGTATGTTCTCTGTATTTACACAACCTTTTACACGTTGTACAATATGTGTGTATCATATCGTACCCAAGGTATTGGGCAAGAAGTATAAAGTCTTAGCATAGCAGGTATCAGAGAAAGGAATGCTGAATAAGTAATCAGGCAAAGGTCGGGTGATTGACTTGGAAGTCGTATGTGGCATGAGTGTTGGAATTGTCAGGAGGTGTGATCAGTTGGCGAGAATACGAGAGAGAGTAAGGACTACGGATTGTGAGAGAGGAGCAAAGTGGGGAACGACTATTGGACGATGGTGTGTGACAAGAGACAAGTGATAGTTGAGAGGACAAGCTAGGAACAATCTCCATATATTTGTAAGGCAAGTAATATCCTTTCCTTAACCAATCCATATCGGTTCAGTCATGGAGAGTATAAAACCCATATCCAATCTAAGCTAATCTCTATCGCCATTCCTTTAAAAGGTAACCTCTTGCATTTATCACATTTAGGCCAAGCGAGTGATAACCATCTGAGAGATGAATGAGGAATAGCTACATCACCCAATTAAATCTAGAGGTTCTTGTTTCGATCCCAAACGCAGCATGGGAGTTGCGTTACGTGGTGGAGGCTGCTTAGGGCTTCTCATCCATTTTTTTGCAAATGCGATGCGAAAACACTGCAGTACGTGAAATACTGCGATTTTCATCTATTTCATCCCGAAATATGATGAAAATAATAGAGCCTTCTAGCTTTTCAAATTACGTACGTGCGATATGGCGCCGGAATTTTCATTTGTTAGCGCTTCACGTTGTATTAATTATCAATTGTTACCAAAGATCAAGAAAAGAAAGCAAAAGGTAGGCCTAGCAATATGCTACGCAAATAAATAAGAGTAGAGTTTTAACTAGGTTATTCGGCTATTGGCTTGTGAAAAGATGAGAATTAACATTAGGATATTGCATAAAGGTTGGTTAAATATTTTAAAGATGTGTTCGGTACTGTCGTCACTCTGTTACGCGATTGTTGAACCTAACTTATCAAATTTCCCGGAGAGTAAACAATTGAATTGCTGATAATGTCCTATCAAAGCCACGGGGGGATGAGAAAAGAAAACAAGCAACTTAGTGCTAATTTTAAGCTAATCAAGCATTTTTCCTGCACATAGGTTAATCATAGAATTATGGAGCAATCTAGATTTATCCACCCCAACATTCTCGAAACTATCCAGTTTCAAGGTAACATTCACGAGGATGTATTAAAATTCATTGACAAATTTGAAAGTTTAGCTATTCTTAATGAGTGGAATGACTCAAAGAAAAGGCAAATGCTACCGGCATTTTTGGCTGATTCAGCATTGGAATGGTTCAATACTTGGAGTCGAACTCAGGAAGCACAGGATATAGATTTTGTAACTTTAAAAACTAAAATTGTGGAAGAATTTACGGAACCGGGGGATACTTTTCAATTAGAAGAACAAATCAGATTACGCTTCCATCAGGAAAATGAACCTGTTTCAAAATATGTAAGAGAAAAACAGTTATTGTTATTAAAATTAGATCCTGCCATGGACATTAGTGAGCAAATTAAGCAAATAAGAGGGGGTTTACAACCTAACTTTATGAAAGAAGTTTATAACAGGGAATATGATTCAGTGCATGAAATGTTACGAGACCTGAAACATGTTGAACAATTCAAATATCTCGTGCAAAAACGTAAAATTCTAGAAACTGAATGTGAGACAATGAAAGCTCTGTCATGTTCTGAATCGAGTCGAGCCTACATGCCGACTCAGCAAGCTATCACGTTGCAGCGCACGGTCAATGGTCATGTTGACATAAGTTATTCTCAGGCTAATCGGGAGATCGAGGAAAGATTAAATGCACTGCAACAAGACCTTGATCAATTACAGTCGAACACGGGACTGCAATCTCATGAGTCAGATTTAGTTTCGCAATTTCAGAATCTTGAGGCTAAAGTAAATGCACTTGCAGAACATCGGAAAAAACATTCATTCACTGAGTCATCATTCTCATATCCAGTTAGAGAATATGAACATAGAGATAGAAACAATAGAAGAACCTATTATCATAGTGGTAATCATAGATCTCAGAATAGAAATACATGGCATAATAACCACAATGATAATCTCGACACACAGTCGCAAAGCTCGCATAGGGGGCGATGCCGCAATGGCGGTAACCCTCGATTTCAGCGTTCGCATTTTTCATCTTCATCTCCGCGAACATTTTTGGAGCAACAACAGGGACGCGAAGATCCAAATAACCATACTAATCAGGTTGTAAATACAAATCACTCTACTTTTCGTAAAAACAGAAGCAATTTTAAACGAGTAAGACCTGCATATGACGGGGACCTAGGTGCAAGGCCTTCTGGAAAAACTCTAACGGTCTCTACTTTTCCTTCTGAAGATCTGATTTACATCAATGTGAAAGTAGATGGGGAAATTCGACAGTTCATCCTGGATAGTGGAAGTCAAATTTCGGTAACGGGAGATAAGAACATACCAGTCAATGCCAAGCGATTTAATATAAATACTGCGATTAGAGGGGTCACCAATAGTCAACTGACAGTTAAGGAAATTGTGTTGCTACCATTTTCTATACATAACCAAACATTTGTTCACCCATTTAGAATCGTTAAGGATTTTAATCAAGTTACCATATTAGGAAATGATTTCTTGAAAGGACAAAAGGCTAAGTTAGATTTTGAGGAAAATAAGCTTACATTGCATAGATTCGGCACACCTCCTAGAAACCAAATTAAAAATGAGAATAAGAAAGCCTTTGACGTGTCAATCAAAGTTTCCCATTTGTTACAGCATGTTTTGCAACCAGAATTTGTAGCTGCTAAAAAGATAAAAGTGAAACCCAGGACACATTTGTGCATTCCACTGAAATTGGCTAATTCATATGACAAAGATAGGACACTCTTGGAACCGGACCTACAGTTTCAAGAGAAAACGGGATTGATGGTTGCCAGAGCAATTATTAATCCGGATTCGAATCTCATTTGGATCACAAATCCTTTAAATTATAATGTTACAATTAAGAAAGGCACTATTATCGGGAAAGCTGAAACATGGGATAGGCCAATCATGAGTAACAATAATGATGAGAATAAGGATGAAATTGGTGAACAGGCACAGGTTTTCGCGACGGAAGAGTCAGGGAACGTCAGTGACGCACGGGCGGACCCTAGTCGGTTTGATGTGAATCCGAATTTAGAACACCAGCAAAAGGAGCAACTTTTGGCTGTTTTAATGAAATATCCACATGTTTTTGCGTGGTCAAAGGATGATATAGGTAGAGCCACGAATTATAAACATAGAATTCAACTAAAATATGATACAGAATTTCACTTAAAATCCTACCCGATTCCAGTCCACCTTCGTGATGAAATTAAAGATCAGATTGAGACTTTATTAAAGCAAGGTGTTATTTCTCCTACAAAATCACCCTTTAACTCTCCAGTTATCCTTGTAAAGAAGGCAAAGGGGGGTTATAGATTATGCCAGGATTATCGCAGATTGAATGTTTCGTCTGTATTTGACGCTCTGGGTGTGAATAACATCAATGAAATATTATACAATATGGGGGGCAAGAAATACTACTGTACGGCAGACTTGAAGAGCGGATTCTTTAATATTCCTCTCACCGAGGACAGTAAGAAATATACAGCATTTACAATACCAGGAATGTCACAGTATCAAATGAACGTCGTGCCACAGGGCCACGTCAGTTCATCAAGTGCGATGACTCGTTGCATTCACCTAGCGTGCTCAAATTTGGATCCCAATCACTTTGCCCATTATGTGGACGATTTGTTTTGCTTTGGAAATACCTTTGAAGAAATGCTCGTAACTCTGGAAAAAATGTTACAATGTTTACAGGCCGCGGGATTGAAACTTGCAATAGAAAAATGTCACTTCGGATACACTGAGATTATTGCTTTAGGACATAAAATTTCAAAATTTGGCTATCGGATCAATGACAAAATCATTGATTCTATCAAGAAATATAAGACACCGACAACTGTGAAACAAGTTCGCACATTTCTCGGATTAACATCTTATGTCAGGAAGTTTTTAAAATCATATTCCGAGATGGCACTTCCCTTGCAAAAATTGATAGGAAAAAAGAAGAAATTTCTCTGGGGGGAAGAACAGCAAACTGCGTTTGAGAGGTTGAAGGAAGCTTTACTTACAGCTCCCGTATTGATGGCATACGATCCATCAAAAGAAGTAAGGGTATATACGGATGCAAGCAGTAAGGCTATTGGCGCGGTGATTTTACAACCGAATGCGAACGGTGATTTTCAGCCTATTTCCTATTGCAGTAGAGTTTTAAAAGACCATGAAACTCGACTTTCAACCATCGAGCAAGAATTGTTGGCAATCATATACGCATTTAAGTCATTCAGATTCTTTTTACTTGGGAGACATTTCGAATTATTTACCGACAACCAAGCAATCACATTCATTCGCTCCTCAACGCAACTTTCAAACAAATTATTTAGATGGTACACGTTGATGGCCGAGTTCGATTTTACGCCAATTCACTGCAAAACTACACAAAATATGGCGGATGCTATCAGCAGAGAAACAGAACATGATCCACAGGGAGAAGACGAGGAGCTTCCAGAGCCACGTACATTATTATTGTTAGATGAGACAATTGATGTTGCTATACACCAACGAGAGGATTCTTTTTTTGGAAATATCATTAATATTTTGGAAGGAAAAGAAGACGAGGGGGGCCACGTAGCGTTCCTCTGGACGCGGGGATCTTAAATAGGGATGTAACTTGCCCCTCCCGATTAATACTGTTGATGGTAGAGACAGACCTGAACGGGCAGGTACAAATATCTAACTATTCATTAAAATAGACTCATGATTCGTTTCTAGACTGAAGAGAGCAATGCAAATGGCAGAATGGGTGTAGACTAGCTTACCCTGTTCGGTTTAGAAATAAGACCAGTAGCTCCTGCTTCTCCGATGATTCCAGATTAAAAGACTCGTGTCGCTCTCATGCGCACGTATTTAAACACTCGCTTGGCCTCTCGTCACCTCTTACCAAAGGCCAGTGTTCTTACCATTTCCTGTAGAATGCTTATTCTACACATTCTGAGCAGGAGCTGACAAGGTCTGCCAGGGTCAATATTTCTTAATCGAACGGGGTATGGTACGACACCCCCTCTTGCAAGACAATTTCTAAAATTGAAATTGTAGTCATGAAAAGTTTAAATTGAACCTTCTGCCATTCACCAAAATTTAAAAGGTTTTTGTTTATTACATGAAAAAAAAAGGTTACATAAAATAAAATAATAAAAAAAATGTCGGAGACCCTTCACCGAAAATTAAATGAAACAGAATTAAGCTCAAGCTTGAATGCTGAAATAAAGTCCTATGTTTACATTAGCCACACGCTGGAAGAGTCTTTCGTAATCAACAATGCTGACGGTTGGTCAACATGCGATATAAAGTGTTGTTCGCAGGTCCGTGGAGTCAGCGGAAAGTTCAACACACTGCATCGTAACGCGGTACATGCGACTTGCTTCTGAACAAGTACTAAATAAGCACAGAACGTAATCCGTGAGAAACTTTAATGCCGCATGCTCGCAATCTTCCGCCTCATCAGGATGACAGTTCGAGGCGAGAGCAAAGGACCGTGGTAAACACCAAACTCCACTGGACTGCGCACAACCACACGAAGATTAAAAAATAGATGAAGGTTATGTTTGCACTTGCCACTGACGTTCTTAGCACACTATGTGTGCACACTATGACCTGAGAAATGAGACGGCAGGGCAGTCCAAATACATTCCAACCCCGGAGTCCTGGGGTACGAAGCACTGTTCTGTGACATACACGGTCCTTGACCGATCATTTTTCACTGGGGGACCGGATTCGAATCCCGGTGTGGAAAGTTTCGGAATACTGGTCAGCAAAGGTCAGATGAAAAGACGTGGGCCGTGGGGCGGGCGAACACAGGGTAGTCCATGGGAAGCCACTCCAAGTAGCGGTTCCAAGCCCCAAAAATATGCCTTGTCCAATGGCGAACACTGGGGGGATGTTAGGATAGGCCCCCGAAAGTTCACAGCAGACGCCATTGCATACAGTAATTATGGCCACTGGTAGGATGAAACGTCACAGGTGGCCTGGCAGGTTGCTGATCCACAGGGCTGGGTCTCAACACATTTGGGTCGTTGACTGTACCCGGAAAGTTCCAATATGGGGTGAAGGACACTGCCTGGCCTTACAGAGCAAAAGGGGACGATGTACATGAAATATGTTCATGCTTCTTCTTAAGGGGGTTAGAGTCGTGGGGGGGGGGGGGGGTTGCTCTGTAAGATGACATTTCTTCTGATGTTTCGGACGCTGTTCAGATCCTGGGATGTCACTTGGAGTAGGATTTTCGGTGCTGCTACGTGACATACACCGCTGAAAACCACAGGAGGCTGGTGAGCTCCAAAGCCTTCAGGAATGCGTTCTGCTTCCGGCCTCAAAAAAAGTCACTGGACTTTTCGAAATTCCTTGAACTCTTGGAATTCCCGAACAGGGGAGGAAACAGGTTGGACATAGGAATAAACTACATTGCTCACAGTCATTCAATATTGAAAATATATAAAAAATGTGTAAAGGAATCGTCTTCTATATGCAAGTGAAAATCATGAGTAAAGATAGCTAAACTAAAATAAAATAAACTGCCCAATAAGTGATAAAAATTATAAAACAAAGTTTGAATGAAGGCTAAAGAAAATAAAAGGCGGAAAATGTAATTTGACGCCTTAACACTGGAACACCATTAAAATGAAAATATGACTTCAAAAGTAATATATGTATATATTGACTAAATTATATATATATATATATATAGCCCCTGGCTTCTCCCAAAATATAAAATAATGTGCAATATAAAACTAAAGTTATGACATGGCACTAAATGCCCTTTGTTGGGACATGATCATTATACAATAAAATGAACGAAAATATCTAGGTTTAAATATTGATAAATATATAAAAGTAATATGTAGATGGTGTAAAATATATCCCCTGGTATCAGAAAGTTAACCCGACGAAATCCATTAATATCATGTCAGAAGTGTCAAAGCATTGTAAAAATGAGGAACTGACGAAAAAAAAAATAATTAACCCAAAATTTGGTAACGTCACAGCTGTTAAAACGGACCTAGCCACAAGTAAATTCGGGATCACGAAGATATAATAAAAGAGTAAATGACATGGCTCCAATGACGTTAAGATCATTAATTACGAAAGATACATAAAATGGATGAATAAATCAAGGCGACATAGTGACGCATTGTTAACGCTCACTAGGCAAGGTTTGTTTGCGCTTGCATACGCCTGATGTATAGCATAAATAAACAGTTAAAATGAAGTTCCAAATTAGTAATAGGATAACAGTAACGGGAAAATGGGACAAAAATATTTCATGAAACAAATTGATCTAAATAAACGGAGAAAAATGGAAAAAACGGTTTAGAATACTAACCAACCAAAAAAAATCAAATTAAAATTGCTCAAAGCAAACCATAAACATCCCGGGTGTGACCCTAGGAGGTTGCCTTGACCGGTCTGAAACCGTCGCCAAAATAGGGGGGGGGGGGCGCATTTGTCTCTCTTAGGGAAAAATGTAAATTCAAAGGTGAAACTAAACTGGGTTATTGATTTAGAAAACATTTCTTGGCTATCACGTTCCTTTCGTATGATATTACTTCAACTAAAGTCTATGACGTGTGGGAAATTAAAATATAAGGACAATTACTCGCTATTACCTACTTTACGAAGATTAACATGAAATTAATCTGTAAGAAGTAATTAAATTTCATTAGGGAAACTTTTGAAAATTCTGAAGGAACGAGAAAAACGTCGCATAAATAAGCGCCCTTGAAGAGGTTATTATTCACACCTCGTTTGGAGACTAGGAATTTCAGTGTCGACGCCACCTGAGTGTAAAGTTCATCTACAACAAAGAAAGGTGTCATCAAATTCTCTCTCTCCGAGACTGAAATAAGATATGTTTCTTCCGCTAACTCGAATGTGAAAATTTCCGCACGGAAATCTGGCGACTTACGTGGGAGGAAAATCCTGGACTTGAGTCTTGCGACTGCACATATCCTGAGTTCGAAGGAACAAAAGGAAAACAACGAATGAATCGTGCTTTCGGTGCAGAGATTAAACTTGCGTGTTTAAACCTATCGTAAGCTGACGGAATGTAAACGTGATTATACCTAAGGGGAGGGCTTGATTGATTATACTATGCGCAATACGTCATCGTTATTTAATGATTTAGTGATTTGCGATGCGATTAAATAACCACACGAAATCTGTTGAATAATGCTGAAGAGTGTTTATTTAAACATTAAGGAATGCCGTAACTTGAAATATAAATATCATAATATAAATACACATGAAATTTAAGGTATTTAAAATTCAAAGCTAGAAAACGCAAAAGGAGGAATATTAAATAAATAGCTGAAGGAGACAATAAATATATGGATAATAACAAAAAAATCTCGTTAATATGTGAAATACTCCACGCCTTGAATACCGCTTACGTCTCGTTCTACTTTTCATTACAAGTTGGCTTACGCCTAACTATGGTGTTTTAACAAACTAAAAGTCATGCAGACTAAGTCATTCTTATGTCATTGCGCTACAATGACAGTGTCATTCCTCTTGCTACGGGTACCTCTGTGTACACAATTCATTCGTAGGGGAAGACATAATTAACCTTAAAACTAATGGAAGGGAGCGTCACACTTGCTACCTTTAGTAGCGGACATCATTGCTCCTCTATTCCTTAAAACATATATATAAACACTTGCGCACTCTTTTATATTTCACTACCGGTATTTCTGCGCGTACAACTAAAACACCTATTATTAATCCTTAGCTAGAACATTGAATCAACGAGCGGGTTATACTCTAACCGAATGGTAGCGTCACTCTTACTACTTACGCCAGCGTATAGTAGCGGACATATAATTGCTCCTCTATTCCTAGAAATATAATTAGCGTTTCGTTTTTTCACATATTAACTTTACTTTAGTAAAAAAAATATTCCTTAAACAAGGTAAAAATAAAAATGCTCTGCGACTGACTCGTGTATTCTCTCGACTATCTCCTTATCAATTTGCACTACAATTATTAGTACCAAGGCTCCCATCTTCGGGGCGAGGAGATTTCAGTCATTTTAAATTACGAGTGAGTCGACCACTGATCCTTGTGCATTTCAAAACTATACGTGATAAAATTAAATACCCTCCTTGCGATAATCTCTAACAGTTTAACTTAAAACACATAAACACAAACGGCGTTACTTTTCGGATCATTAACAAGTTACGGTCTGTTTTAAAAATATATATGAAATTGAAACTTTAAAGGACTTTAATTAATTAAAACACAATTAACTTCAGCAATACTCTCTGCTGTGACCCACTAAGTACACACACCATGGTGTGATTGAGTCGTATCGTTTATAGCCGAAATATCATAAGTCACGCACCAAATTTACGTTAAAAAAAAATACCAAATTGTTCAAGAGACTACTGCAAAAACAAGGGTCATCAAAATCAAGTACCACTTTCAAAATTTAGATAAAATCCTGGGAATTGATGATAATTGATGATGATATGTATGGGAACGTGTTATGTGCAGACAATAATGTTATGCTTTCTTTCTTTTTTTCTTTTTCAAATATGGAATATATAATGATTAAATTACAAATATGTGCTCAGGCTCTCTCTGAGTCTCGTTTTAGTAGTGTTTTATTTAAATATACTACTCAGTCATAAATACGGATGTATTTATTTGGGCAAGAGAACGCGTGTTCATATTGTTGTTGGTTTGGTTTATTTTACTTCGCTTTTCTGCCACATTTGGTTATCGCGAAAATGAGGATTGAGTGATGATGATATGATGAAATTGGTGAAGTGACCTCATATGAACAATCCAGGCCAGGATTCGAACCCGTGATGAGTGCGCATTCTTGTCCTATTGCAGTGAATAATGAAATAATTTGGAATGAAAAATGTATCTCAGAACTCAAAAAGTCAAATGAATATCATTGAAGAAACTACAAAAAAGTGTGTTGTGTTTTGTTACCTGTCATCAAATCAACCAAGCGTTGGGGAGTGGTTATCACAGCGCGCTACGACACCAGGAGTTCCGGGTTCGAACCCCGACCCGGGCATGGGCGTTCCCTGTCCTCGTCCCTTCATCAGTTTCATCGTATCGTCTTCGCAATTAACCAAATGTGACAAAAAAGCGACGCTAAGTTACAAAAATGAAATCAAATCATTGATTGATTGCTCAATTTGGTTTATTTTACTTCGCTTTTCCGCCACCTTTGGTACGACAAAATTGATGAAGGGACACACACAAAGAACACAAATGGCCAATCCGAGATTCGAACTCAGGATCTCTGGCATAGAGTCAAATCAAATAGTTTTTATTTTCGAATGTGGGTGGGGTTACGTGTACTTTTTTTCTAGTACTCATTCATAATTTTGCAATCTTTTCCTGTTATTGACATTCTTCTTTTTTGTAGGAATACTGGCCCTAAAGGTTGGAGGGGTGTGACCCACACCAACCCCCCCCCTTGAGCACGCCACTGACTGCTACCCCAAGTGTCGACGTCACCGCACGTCACTGGTGTCTATGTGTCACCGAGCCACTCTTGACTTCGACTGATTTTTAGTTAAAATGTCTACATAGTACATGTCCTGTGTATAACATGTCAAATCGTAAGATGTTGCCTGTATAGTGAACAAGCCCAGATAATAAAGGAGAAAGAAGAAAACTGAGGAGCATTCCCACCGGTTGAGGAGATTTTATTATTCTGTGGTCAACAAGAGCTACCACTTCTAGGTGACGATGACAGTGGCCTACTAAGGGAGATTTCACACCGTGTCGCCTGAGGATTTCACAAGTCGAAAGTAGGTTTGTGCAGCCCTTTGCGTCGCTACCGTGTGAAACGTTGCTGTTGATTGACTCAATCAAAACGACATGTATCGTGTGTCCTTTCAGTCTGAAATCTTCCTAAGTCTTGAAGATTAGTCGCAAGGATGGAAAATTAGGGCTTCGCTAAGGTTAGGTGCGAAGGCAGGCAACAGCACCCTAAAGGATAATATCCAAACCTGCAGAAAGAACGCATCTTACTTCAGTCTCCAATACGAAATGATAAAAAATTCTGGTGAGTTGATTTTAAAAAATGTGTCTGAAATAATGAGAGGCGTGCCCAGGATTTTCGGAGGGGAGAGGGGTTACGCATACTATTTTTGGCGGTCAGTCCTCATTTTGCCATATTTTCCTGTCTTTGACGCTCTTTTTTTTTTAAGTTATATTGGGCACATAACTGTAAGCATGTGATCATATCGGGTGACAAAATATTAGATGTGTTGGGAACGTAAGGGTTTACGCTGTGCATTAGTTTCGCGATCCAGCTCTACTCTAGAAGACTTCCTTGTTTCGTGCCGATATATGACAAGACTGCGTAAGCTCTGACAGACAATTTTGAACACTTGCGAGTGCTTAGGCCTGAATATGAACAACTTGGTAAGTTTCGGCTCAGCCGAATCGGCTGTTATAAGAGCTGCAAACATGGGTGGACAAGACACATAGTGGTGTTCAGGCTCGAATCAGAGAGAAATATTCGAGAACTGTCTGCGTCCAGTTCGCAGCCCACAGTTTGAATCTCGCGTTGTCCCTTGCATGTGTAACAGCTTCGTAAAAACACTTCTGGTACATAGACGTTTTGATGCCTGATGAGAAGAAATGGACATATATACATACTGAGATGGTTCCGACACACAATGTTAGTGAGTGCATTGAAACAGAGGGGTCAATTGGTAAAAAAAGTTCCAATTTCACCTTCCCATTAAAATGACAGGGGATAGTTGCTCCCCATATTTTTGCCTCCCCGCTTTCACTATGGCCTCTTAATGCTAAGACTTGTCTACGAAGATAAAGTAAACATTCCTTGCACCCCCTCCCCTTTTTTGGAACCCAATTGCCACCACAGCCTTAAACATACAATTGTGAGGTTCTATCTATACCCCATTAAAAATGGTGTTCACCCCCCCCCCCCCGAAAGGAGTTCCTGGATACGTGCCTGGTTGTAGATTGTGCCTTGAAGTAAGAGGTCAAAGTTTCTAACATGTACAGTCACGGACACTGCTGGGTTGTAACGACCTTACTGAAGAAGCACTGAAGCAAGCCATCCATGTCTGACCACCAAGCGCCTTGTGACTAGACAACCCAACCAGAATTGCAACTCTGCGGCTTGTATACCAGTCACGGGTATACATCTCTGTAAATTGAGTAGTGATGCCAAAGAGAAATACGAGATGAAGATTGTCGACTCCAGTAATATTATTTTCAGTGCTTACCCCCCCCCTCCTCACCACCCCCACCCACACACATATATTTTAAAATTTTCATCCTTGTACTTCGAACATCAATTCCATACACACTCATATCCAAACCCACACACCTTTACACTTTCTTTTCTTCTAAATGTGTATAACTCTCAAACTTTCTTTATTTCATTGCTACTATAGAACACTATATATACTAATGTAAATTCATCACATTTTCCTTAGATGTATCTTTTGCATATTTTTTTACTATATAGGGCATCAAGTCATTATTTGTATTAATTTTGTTCAAAATGAAAAGTTGTATGGCTTAATTGTAACCCTATGGAATAATAAATAATAATAATAATAATGTCTCGTGTTCTCGACATGGAATAATACTCGGTCCACGTTACGTTCCATTATTTAATGTTGTTTGGGAACGAACCTGGCGGACTGGGTTTATATTTTCACTCCTTGCATTACAGTAAATTCCATATTTTACAATTATATTAATGCTTTGAACGAAAATAATGCCCAGAAAAACATCGAACACACGTTCACACCATTCTTCTCACCCACATGCACGTGAAAACAAACACACAAAGATAAGTTTTTAACTTCCAAGTGAATGTCCAAATAACAGTAAATGGAGAAGCACGATGTGCGAAACATGGGATTTTTCACAGAAAGAATGCGTCTATTTGTGACATACGTGGTTTCTATGAATAGACAATGAAACAATTATGAGAGAAATTAACATGCATTTTCGTCTTCAGGTGTTGAGGAAGGAAACAGACTGACTGGAAAAAAGAAAACATGGTGCTGTTGATAGAGCGTTGGTTAGCGTACAGAGCTTTCATCGGTTAGGTCTAGGTTCGATCCCCATCAAGGACAATTTTTTTATTCTTTTCTATTAGTGAAGAAGTATGTAATATTGTTTTCTAGGCATTTTGACGAAAGGATACACATCAAATTTGTTCGTTTAATCTGTATTTTCATTTTTCTAATAAGTTCTCTATCGCAAGGGGATATAGAGATTCTCTATCTATGCGATGGATATCTTCTCAATGGTTACGTAGCTACGATTCTCCAGTCCCTTCCACCCACTTGCCTTATTTATTTACTTCATTTCATATCTAACGAAAACACACAGATATATTTTTGAACAAGACACACCTCGCGTCGAAGGTTCCAGACTCGAGTTCTGGCCTTTTTTTTTTTTTTTTTTTTTTTTTGCGAGGGTGATTATTCTTGTGTGTCTGTTTATCATCTTTGTCAAAAAATATTCCTCATTATTGGCGTGATTAACCTAGGGAGAGACCAAAGCGACTGAAATAACAAAAGTACAGAAAATGCAAGACACATCTGCCTAGTCATGTTATACCTTGTGAATTAGCAATCTGAAAATTAACTTGCATTTCAGTCGACTACTTGCGAAAGAGTTTCGTGTTGTCTCGTTTGGAGTGTTATCGTGTCGGACTAGCATGCGGGCAACCCGAGTTCGAACCCAGCGGAAGGAAAGTTTTTTTTGTCTAATTTCATCCAACCTTATTTATAAAACTGAGATTTCTGGAAAACTTTTTGAATTTCATGCCACTTCGTATGTTGGTAATCTGAAAGCAGCAAAGATGAAAATTTGATGTTCCGAAGCGACGATGTATTTGTGTATGTGTTGAAAAAACGCTTTTATTTATTAGCGAAAAACATGCAGCCACGTGATCATTGAGAACGCCTCCTAGTTGTCAGTGCTAATATGGCAGTAGCTACAGTCTGTCAACACACACCAACTTTCATGTTTCCCGTAAAATGATTACCTTTCCACGTATCAAAATCATGAGTGCTGTCTAACGCAATACTTTGATACTTGCGTTTGCATGTTCGAATCCAAAGTAATACGAAACTTTTTTTTTCCCAACATATGACATTGAAACCATTAATAACTGTTTGCAATGTGATATTGATATCATATATGGAAAGAATAAAAATGGAGACTTTCGCTTAAAACAACTTATAAATAGGGAGCGGAAGTTGATGAAATGTCATCTTTTTTCTGACATTTCGGACACGATGCCCATTAAATATACTCAATATTACACTTCATCTAGAACCCAAAAGAGGTAATTTTAAAGTGCATTTTTTGCATTTGTTGCCATTTGTCAGGTTTTAGGTCATTTTCTCCGACTTTCGGCATTTTCCCGTAATTTTTTGCAATATTCGGTATATTGTTTCATCATATTTTGTCACTGCTTTAATTTTGGTCATATTCTTGAATCTTTTCACCAAGGTGAATATATGCTATATATCTCGCAGGATTGCAATTTACGAGCAAAAGAAAACTGAACTGGTGACAGACTTTTTTGTGTTGGGGGAAACCACCAGGTGCCAGTCTGGGGCAAACTCAGATTTAAGATCAGATAAGGAGAGGCTGGAAATACCATACCTAGACCCTGTTTGCACTGAAAATCCTCGTTGCATATTTTAATTGAATTTGCATGTGCTATCATTTGGTGCCCTTTTTTTTAAAGCAAGATTGCATTTTGTTTAATTTCAATTTCATTTCAATTTTTAAACTGAAACTAACAAATTTAATGGTCATTTTTTTGCATTTTACGTCATTTTTTTCCATTTTTTAGGATATTCTGTAGGTCATATACCTATATTTTTTAGGTCATCAACTTCCGCTCCCTACTTATGAATATATTAAATTATGTGGATACCTGATGTGAAACGTACGATGCACGATCAGAGAGCCTGAATGTTGCATTGAAAACTGCAGAGAACAATGACTGGCTTATGAACAATGTAAGGGTTTTCCATGCGCCAATGGGATTTTATTTAGAACTATAAATAAACAAGGGAGAAGGACACAGGTTGGTATGATGAACTAAATTGCAATCTAAAAGTTTTAATTGAAGAAACAAAACACGTTCACGGTCAAAAATAGGGCATTCAATTTCAGGCACATTACACTAACTGAAATACTATTTTCAAAAATAATAGTATCCCCTGTAACATATGTGTAATCTACAGTGCCTTGAGTCGGGGGGAACTGGCAGCACTGTCAGAGGAAGATGGCTGAGGGTGAAGGTGTGGATCGGAGAGAGAGCAGTCAGATTGCTTGTAGAGGTCTTGTGATAATAAAGTATGTTGTTGACTAAGGGAAGTCTTTTTAAGAGATAGAAGACCACGAGACATGGCGCAGTCGTGTGGAAATGTTGCGAACCGAAAATACAACTCGGGCTTCAGACAGGCGGAAGAACGGGTGAGTTGAGTGCCTACGTGTGAATTTTGTTCGCCGTCATGGAATCGGCCAAGATTCCCAAGGAATTGCAGCTTTCGGGTAATCTAAGTGAAAACTGGCGTCGCTTTCGACAGAACTTCGAAATATATATGAAAGCAGCAGGGCATAACACGAAGTCTAGTGACGTAAAAGTTGCCATATTACTTAATGTAATAGGTGAGGAGGCTGTTGACTTGTTGAGTACTTTTAGTTTGTCGGAAGAGTCCAAGAGTAATTATGAACACGTTTTGCTAGCATATGAAAATTACGCAAATCCGAGAATGAATGCTGTGATGGTCGTGAAAGCCCATAAGGAAGAAGAAACTCGTCCAGTAGGAGGTATGGTAAATCCTCATAAGTCGTACCAGAATAAGACGAACAGGAATAAGAAAAATGAAGAGGAAGTATATCAGTGCAAGAGGTGTGGTTATAAGCATAAAAAAGCAGCATGCCCAGCATTTGGTAAGCGTTGTAAAAAGTGTAATGGGTATAATCATTTTGCAGTTGGGTGTAAAGTGAAACAAGTAAAAAAAATGTGGAATTGCAAGATGACACGTCAGACAGTGGTGGTGAGGTGTTAAGTGTTACTGCTGTATTTGCAGCAAGTGGAAGTGCAAGTACCCACAATAAAGAAGATGGTCGGAAGAAGTGGTTAGAAAAAATAATGGTAGAGAATGAGGAGATTCAGTTCAAACTAGATACTGGTGCTGAAGTTAATGTGATGCCACTAAGGGTATTGAGTGAAATTAAAAGTAAGGACAAGCTAAGGCCAACAAGGGTGGTCATAGAAAGCTTTGGAGGTGCAAAAATTCGTCCATTAGGTGTGGCAAAATTAAGCTGTGCGTCACAATTGTCTGAAATGGAGTTAGAGTATGTAATAATTAAAGATGAGTTCAGGCAATGTAAGCCAATATTAGGTGTAAATGCATGTGTCAGCCTAAATCTAGTGAAAAGGGTGCAGGTTAATCCAGTATTCGCAAGTGACAAGGTTGAGTTCATTGAAAGTAATAAAGATGTTTTTGAAGGAGTAGGTAAATGCTCAGGTAAATTAAGAATAGAAATAGATGAAAATGTCAAACCAGTTGCTAAGCCTCCACGAAGAGTGCCTCATTCATTGAGGCCTAAATTAAAACAAAGCTTAGAAGTGTTGGAAAAACAAGGTATAATAGTTAAAGAGGAGAATCCTCAAGCATGGGTCAGTAATTTAGTAATTATTGAAAAACCAAATGGCTCACTAAGGTTGTGTTTAGATCCTCAGGATTTGAATAAGGCCATTAAAAGAAACTTTGTGTTAATACCAACAGTGGAAGAGTTAAGTGCAAGGCTAAGTAACAAGTCACTTTATTCAGTACTTGACTTGAAAGATGGATTTTACCATGTAGAGTTAGATGAAGATTCAAGTAAATTGTGTACCTTCAATACTCCTTTTGGGTGCTACAGGTTTACTAGATTGGCATTTGGTTTGTCAATAGCACCGGAGGTTTTTCAGAAAATCAATGAAAAGAATTTTGGTGATATTTCAGGTGTAAGTATATACTTTGATGATTTGTTAATCGCTGCAAAAAGTGAGACTGAGCATGATATAATATTGCAACAAGTGTTAGATAGAGCTAGAAAGTTGAATATAAAATTCAATCCAGCAAAAGTACAATACAAGGTCAGTGAAGTGAAGTATGTGGGTCATGTGTTTTGCAAAGAAGGTGTAAAGGCAGATCAAGAACAAGTCAAAGCCATTATCAGCATTGAGGAACCCCGAGGTAGGAAAGAATTACAAAGAATTCTAGGTATGGTGAATTACTTAAGTAAGTTTATATCAGGTATGTCTACTGTAACAGCTCCACTACGAGAACTTCTTAAAGATAAAGTTCATTGGCAATGGTTACCTCATCATAGTCAAGCATTACGGAAGTTAAAAGACAAGGTGTCTACAACTCCAGTGCTAGCCGTGTTTAATGACAAAAGGAAAGTTGTCATTCAGTGCGATGCCTCTAGTGAAGGGCTAGGGTGTTGCTTATTGCAAGAAGGTAGACCAGTAGCGTATGCTTCTCGTAGTCTAACAGAGACTGAAAAGTCATATGCTCAAATAGAAAAAGAAATGTTAGCAATTGTGTTTGCAGTAGAAAAGTTTCATTATTACATTTATGGTAGGCAAACTGAAATTCATACCGATCATAAGCCATTAGTCTCTATAATGCAGAAATATGTAGCAAATGTTATGTCAAATAGGTTACAAAGGATGAAGGTGAGATTGTTGAAGTATAATCTGAATGTGGTGTATATTCCAGGTGTAAATATGCACATTGCAGACTTGTTGTCTAGGTCGTTCATAAAGGACAAAGTACAGAGTGATCCATTCTTAGCAGAAGTTGTCCATAGTGTAACCAACCATTTGCAAATCAGTGAATCACGAAAACAAGAATTTTGTGAACACACCAAAAAAGATCCAGTTCTTTGTAAAATAATGGAGTACCATACAAATGGTTGGCCAGTGGAAAAGAAATATGTGCCAGATGAAGTAAAAGTGTACTACAAGTTACGTAGTGATATTCATGTAGAAGGTGGATTAGTGTTTTTGGGACATAAAGTAGTTGTACCATTAAACTTAAGAGAAAAGGTTCTAATGTTACTGCATGAAGGTCATTTTGGCATTGCTAAAACTAAACTGAAAGCAAGAAAAGTGGTATATTGGCCAGGGCTAGCAACAGATATTCAAAATTTAGTCCAAAATTGTAGAGTATGTGAAAAACATCAGAGGTCAAATTGTAAAGAACCATTAATCTCGCATACTATTCCAGAATTGCCATTTGAAAGGTTAGGGGTAGATATTTGTGAGTACGGAGGTAGATCTTATCTAGTAGTTATGGATTATTACTCTAAGTGGTTGGAAATTAGGCCACTAAAGTCTAAAACATCGACAGAAATAATAGATAAACTGAAGTCTATATTTGTAACTCATGGGATTCCACAAGTTGTAGTTGGTGATAATATGCCTTTTGGATCATTAGAGTGTAAAAAATTTGCAAAACAATGGGATTTTAATTTTATAACCAGCAGTCCCAGGTATCCGCAATCAAATGGACTTGCTGAGAAAGCTGTAGGAATTGCTAAGTCATTGTTAAAAAAATGTAATGAAGAAAACAGTGATGTGTTGTTAGCTCTTCTAGAGTACAGGAATTCTCCTGTAGCTGGTTTAGATATAACACCAGCTCAGATGTTGATGAGTCGAAGAGTAAGAACTAGGTTGCCTATTCATAAAGAATTATTAAATCCGGAAGTACAGTTGAATGTAAAAAAAGTACTAAAGGAAAAACAGGATAAATCTAGGAGTTACTATAATAAGTCAGCTCATGAAAGACCTAAGTTTAAGCCTGGTGAAAACTGTTTAATTCAGAGGGATAAGGTGTGGGTACCAGGTCAGGTAGTTGCAAGTCATGATTCTCCAAGGTCATACATGGTTAGAGATGAAAACAATCAATTGCTTAGAAGAAATAAGGTACATTTAAGAAAATCTAACAATGCTCCAATTTTTAAAAATGTCTTAGATGATGAACCTTGTCATGTCAAGACATCTGTAGTGTGTCCAACATATGAACCTTGTAATGTCAGAACGTCAGTAGAATCTCCAAACTCTGTAAAAAGTGGAACTGAGACTGAAACAAACAGCAGTAAAAATATGTATGTAACCAGGTCAGGTCGAACTGTAAAACAGCCAGTCAGACTTCATGATTATGTTTAGTAATTTGTGTATAAGGAATTATTGTAAAGGGGAAGATGTAACATATGTGTAATCTACAGTGCCTTGAGTCGGGGGGAACTGGCAGCACTGTCAGAGGAAGATGGCTGAGGGTGAAGGTGTGGATCGGAGAGAGAGCAGTCAGATTGCTTGTAGAGGTCTTGTGATAATAAAGTATGTTGTTGACTAAGGGAAGTCTTTTTAAGAGATAGAAGACCACGAGACATCCCCCGTTTTTCACCTTTTTCTCAGTTGTCACACATGTCAATTTCCTCTATATTCTCTGTATCCTCATTGGGACAAACACCCACATCCATTCCCGAACCGAGTATTGGTAATGTCGCACGCTAGCCAACAATTCCCGATGAAAAGTTTGATACGCGGTTTAGGCACAAGTGGTTGGAATCCCACTTTAAACTATAGATCCAGTTTTCTTACTGTGCATAAAGTGGACTAAGAAAGAAGGAAGAAATCGAGGAAAGCGCTTGAAGGTTTCGATGAGTTCCAAGTGCCTTGATGAGGCGAAGCTATTACGTGATTTTCAAGTGGTCAAGTGGCCCCGTGGTAGCGGTTAAGTTTCACGTAAAGAAGGCTTTGAGTTCGATTCCCGTTCTACTGCTCTATTACTTTTAAATAACTCGAGCAACCAATTATTGCATTTTATTTAATAATTTATTGGAGTAAAAATTAAATACATTTTTACTTTATTTTTGGGTGGAAATCTTTACTTTACCGTTTTAAATTTTATTTGGGAAAATTATTTTTTACGATAGTTTTTCACATTTCTCATCATATTACGAACATAAAAAATAAAATGTTATGCCTGGCGAAAAGTATAAATTTATTTCTGTTAAATTATCCAGAAATACATATAATACTATTCACAAGAAATTATCGTAATCGTTTGGAAAACAAAATTCAACAATTCGCACAGCAAATGAAATAAGAATGTTCACAATAAATAAATTGAAATATATAGTCGCTGGAGTTAAGAAAAAAATTGGAGGTAATCAAACGGGAATCGAAGCCAGTATCTCCTGCGTGTCAAACTAACACGCTACCTGGTATTCTGTCAGTCGGACAATCTAATCGTCTTATGAGTAACGCTTGCTAAGTTTCTAATCTTTGAAGCGCTTGTAATTGGTGTTGTGTGTCACGGAGTTATGTTTACTGCAACATTTGAGCACACAATCCAAACATACGTAAATTTTATACACAGAAAACATGGGTTTTATGCACATAATTACGAAGCATGCGCTCTGTCAAAGACATAGAAGGAACCTCGCAAAAGTTACTGAAGCTTCTCTGCGGTGCTGACAGTTGGCCCCGGAGTCACGTGGTATCCTGCTTATCAGTCGACATGATCTTGTGGCTGCAGAACCAGCACACTGAAGTGAACGAAGGTATTTTACGTGATTTGTAAGCTGGAAGAAAACATGCCACGCGTTACAACAGACAGAGGTTTGTCTTCAGCTTTGGGACAGACAAACCACACTAGGCATACAGACAGAGTATAATGTAAGGTAAAAGGAAATTATTTCTCCGTCTCCTCACACTGACAATTTTATTGCCTTTTTTTGGAGTTATTTGACCACAGAAACGGAATTATATTATTGAAGTCGTATCTCGTGTGATGGCTTGGTTCAGTATGCTGATCAGGTTTTCTGACAAAAGCAGGACGAGCTACCCATGAACAGTAATTGTCTATCTTTTATATCTGCTTCTTTCATCGTCCGGTATAAGGCAGACAAGCACATACCACAAATATGTAAGAGAACTATTGCTAATTTGGTAACTTGTCTTGCAATTGAATTTCTGTCATGAACAGCTGCAAAGAAACAAATGCTTTCCTTTTTAAAGATTACACTGAATAATTGTAATTTGATTAGGAAACTAAAATGACTTCAGTATTCCCATGCAGTACACAAGAGATTCTAAACACACGATAAAACATACTACTGTCCGTTTCAACGTACTATTTCAACAATCAAGACACAAAATAAAGGGCATGCCCAAGAAAAATTATGTTTCTTTGATTATCAAGTGCATTACGGTTATCATCAAGTTTGGATTTGCCGGTTATCCAAATATTATTAATTTTGAAAATAGTCTTTCAGTTAGTGTAATGTGCCTGAAATTGAATGCCCTATTTTTAACGGTGAACGTGTTTTGTTTCTTCAATTAAAACTTTTAGATTACAATTTAGTTCATCATACCAACCTGTGTCCTTCTCCCTTGTTTATTTATAGTTCTAAATAAAATCCCATTGGAGCATGGAAAACCCTTTCACTGTTCATAAGTCAGTCATTGTTCTCTGCAGTTTTCAATGCAACATTCAGGCTCTCTGATCGTGCATCGTACGTTTCACATCAGGTATCCACATAATTTAATATATTCATAAGTAGGGAGCGGAAGTTGATGACCTAAAAAATATAGGTATATGACCTACAGAATATCCTAAAAAATGGAAAAAAATGACGTAAAATGCAAAAAAATGACCATTAAATTTGTTAGTTTCAGTTTAAAAATTGAAATGAAATTGAAATTAAACAAAATGCAATCTTGCTTTAAAAAAAAGGGCACCAAATGATAGCACATGCAAATTCAATTAAAATATGCAACGAGGATTTTCAGTGCAAACAGGGTCTAGGTATGGTATTTCCAGCCTCTCCTTATCTGATCTTAAATCTGAGTTTGCCCCAGACTGGCACCTGGTGGTTTCCCCCAACACAAAAAAGTCTGTCACCAGTTCAGTTTTCTTTTGCTCGTAAATTGCAATCCTGCGAGATATATAGCATATATTCACCTTGGTGAAAAGATTCAAGAATATGACCAAAATTAAAGCAGTGACAAAATATGATGAAACAATATACCGAATATTGCAAAAAATTACGGGAAAATGCCGAAAGTCGGAGAAAATGACCTAAAACCTGACAAATGGCAACAAATGCAAAAAATGCACTTTAAAATTACCTCTTTTGGGTTCTAGATGAAGTGTAATATTGAGTATATTTAATGGGCATCGTGTCCGAAATGTCAGAAAAAAGATGACATTTCATCAACTTCCGCTCCCTATTTATAAGTTGTTTTAAGCGAAAGTCTCCATTTTTATTCTTTCCATATATGATATCAATATCACATTGCAAACAGTTATTAATGGTTTCAATGTCATATGTTGGGAAAAAAAAGTTTCGTATTACTTTGGATTCGAACATGCAAACGCAAGTATCAAAGTATTGCGTTAGACAGCACTCATGATTTTGATACGTGGAAAGGTAATCATTTTACGGGAAACATGAAAGTTGGTGTGTGTTGACAGACTGTAGCTACTGCCATATTAGCACTGACAACTAGGAGGCGTTCTCAATGATCACGTGGCTGCATGTTTTTCGCTAATAAATAAAAGCGTTTTTTCAACACATACACAAATACATCGTCGCTTCGGAACATCAAATTTTCATCTTTGCTGCTTTCAGATTACCAACATACGAAGTGGCATGAAATTCAAAAAGTTTTCCAGAAATCTCAGTTTTATAAATAAGGTTGGATGAAATTAGACAAAAAAAACTTTCCTTCCGCTGGGTTCGAACTCGGGTTGCCCGCATGCTAGTCCGACACGATAACACTCCAAACGAGACAACACGAAACTCTTTCGCAAGTAGTCGACTGAAACGCAAGTTAATTTTCAGATTGCTAATTCACAAGGTATAACATGACTAGGCAGATGTGTCTTGCATTTTCTGTACTTTTGTTATTTCAGTCGCTTTGGTCTCTCCCTAGGTTAATCACGCCAATAATGAGGAATATTTTTTGACAAAGATGATAAACAGACACACAAGAATAATCACCCTCGCAAAAAAAAAAAAAAAAAAAAAAAAAAGGCCAGAACTCGAGTCTGGAACCTTCGACGCGAGGTGTGTCTTGTTCAAAAATATATCTGTGTGTTTTCGTTAGATATGAAATGAAGTAAATAAATAAGGCAAGTGGGTGGAAGGGACTGGAGAATCGTAGCTACGTAACCATTGAGAAGATATCCATCGCATAGATAGAGAATCTCTATATCCCCTTGCGATAGAGAACTTATTAGAAAAATGAAAATACAGATTAAACGAACAAATTTGATGTGTATCCTTTCGTCAAAATGCCTAGAAAACAATATTACATACTTCTTCACTAATAGAAAAGAATAAAAAAATTGTCCTTGATGGGGATCGAACCTAGACCTAACCGATGAAAGCTCTGTACGCTAACCAACGCTCTATCAACAGCACCATGTTTTCTTTTTTCCAGTCAGTCTGTTTCCTTCCTCAACACCTGAAGACGAAAATGCATGTTAATTTCTCTCATAATTGTTTCATTGTCTATTCATAGAAACCACGTATGTCACAAATAGACGCATTCTTTCTGTGAAAAATCCCATGTTTCGCACATCGTGCTTCTCCATTTACTGTTATTTGGACATTCACTTGGAAGTTAAAAACTTATCTTTGTGTGTTTGTTTTCACGTGCATGTGGGTGAGAAGAATGGTGTGAACGTGTGTTCGATGTTTTTCTGGGCATTATTTTCGTTCAAAGCATTAATATAATTGTAAAATATGGAATTTACTGTAATGCAAGGAGTGAAAATATAAACCCAGTCCGCCAGGTTCGTTCCCAAACAACATTAAATAATGGAACGTAACGTGGACCGAGTATTATTCCATGTCGAGAACACGAGACATTACGATCGACAATCTTCATCTCGTATTTCTCTTTGGCATCACTACTCAATTTACAGAGATGTATACCCGTCAGGCACGTATCCAGAGGGGGGCTTAGGGGGCTCGAGCCCCCCCTGAAAGTTTTAGGTTTACACTAGATAAAATGAGGTTTTTGGTTTCTTGTGGTGTGAAATAAAATAATGTGACAATATATTAAGGAGAGAAATAATTATCGAGGCAAGACGGAGAATGTTCCGTAACCCTCTTATTGATAATAGATCCAGGATGGGAGCACAGGGGGCTCGACCCTCTCCCCAGGAAATTTTTCAGTTTACGTTAGATAAAATTAGGTTTTTGGTTTCTTGAATAATGTGAAAATAATGTAAGGAGAGAAATAATTATCGAGACAAGTCGAAGCATGTTTTATACCCCTGTTATTGTTAATAGCACGTATCCAAGGTGGGGATGAGGTGGCTCGAGTCGCCCCTCCCCAGGAAATTTTTCATTTTGCACTAGATAAAATTAGATTTTTGGCGTCTTGAATAATGTGAAGATAATAAATTCATAAATCTGAGAGATATATTTATCGAGACAAGACAGAGAGTGTTCTATAACCTTATTATTGTCAATAGCACGTATCCAAGGTGGGAATCGGGAGGCTCGAGCCCCCCTTCAGGAATGTTTTCTGGTTACACAAGATAAAATTAGGATTTTGGCTTCTTGAATAATGTGATTATAATTTGGGAGAAATAATTATCGAGACAAGACTGATAATGTTCTATAACCCTGTTATTGGTAATAGCACGTATCCAAGGTGGGGTTGAGGTGGCTCGAGGCCTTCCCCCCAGGATTTTTTTTTTATTTTACACTAGATAAAATTAGGGTTTTGGCTTTTTGAATAATGTGACGATGATTTAAGGAGATAGACAATTATAGAGGCAAGATGGAGAAGCATTTGGAAGCTGCACACGTAGGGCGATTCGTTGTAATTTCTAATCTCTCGACGGGGGAGGGTACGTTCTTGAATGAGAGAAGGAGTCAACTACTGGCAATATTAACAAATTGTTTTATCTGCGGAACGTTCTAGAATATATTGGTGATCAGATCAGTCAGCGTCCTCTGGTTGCTTTATAAGATATAGTGATTCGAAAATTAAGACATTGACGACAGCAGAACTTCCCGCCTCAGTGTAGTGCTAGTTCTGTTTGAGGGCCGAAGAGATCAAGGCTTCTCTCTCTCTCTCTCTCTGTCTGTCTCTAAAGTGAATATTTCAGCAGTACCGGATATTGGAGTAGTTTATCAAAACAGAAATAAGCTGCGTAGATCAACTGAATATCAAAGTTTTGAGTGATGATTTAGTTTTGCCATAACTAAATTTCGTATATGCAGTCCGAGAATTTCATGGTATAAAAAATACTTTTGTTTAAGCCTACTGGGTTCGAAACACATTCAAACATTTAACTACCATAAAGAAACAGCCGAAAATTTTATGAATGTCGAGAAGAGAAAGCAAGAAGATGTTGCATATGTAGACATTTTAGGCGGAAATTGCAGGCAGATTCAAAATCTGGGACCAAAATCAGGGCTCTACCAACTGAGCCACCTAGCCATCCTTGACTTCAACCGATTTTTCGTTAAAATGTCTACATAGTACATGTCCTGTGTATATCAAATCGTAAGGTGTTGCCTGTATAGTGAACATGCACAGAAAATATAGGAGAGAGAAGAAAACTGAGGAGCATTCCCACCGGTTGAGAAGATTTTTTTTCTGTGGTCAACAAGGGTGACAATGACAGTGACCTATTAAGGGAGATTTAACACCGTGTCGCCTGATGATTAGGTTTGTGCGGCCTTTTGTGAAACGTTGCTGTTGATTGGCCCATTCCAATTGACATGTATCGCGTGTCCCTTCGGTCTGAAACCTTGAATATCCAAGTCACAAGGATGGAAAATTAGGGCCTTGTTAAGGTTAGGTGGGAAGGCAGGCAGACGACAGCACCCTAAATGATCATATCCAAATCTGCAGGAAGAACGCATCTTACTTCAATCTCCAATACGATGATAAAAACTTCTGGTGAGTTGATTTTAAAAAATGTGTCCGAGATAAAGAGAGGCGTGTCTTTGACGTTCCTCTTTTTTTTTTAAGGAATACTGGGTCAAATGGGGTTATTACCTCACCAAACCTCCCTTCGGCACGTCACTGGAGATAAATGAGTAAGCATTTGATCATACTGGGAGATGAAACATTAGATGTGATGGGAACGGAAGAGTTTTCACTGTGCATTAATTGTTTCGTGATCCAGCTGTATTCGAGAAGACTTCCTTTGTTTCATGCCGATATATTACAAGACGGCAGGCATTTTTGAACACTTGTGAGTGCTAAGGCCTGAATCTGAACAATTTGGTGGGTTTCGGCTTTTATAAGAGCTGCAAACATGGGAGGATAAGACACGTTAGTGGTGTTCAGGCTCGAATCAGAGATAAATATTCGATAGCTGTCTGCTTCCAGTTCGCAGCCCACAATTTGAATCTCGCACTGTCGAGTGGATTGTCCATCCCGTGCATGTGTTACAGCTAAAAACGCTCAAAGACACCATAGATGTTTTTTATGCCTGATGAGAAGAAATGGACAAACACACATACTGAGATGGCTCCGGCACACAATGTTAATGCATGGAAACAGAGGAGTCGAGTAGTAAAAAATGTTCCGATTTCACGTTCTGATTAAATGACAGCCTTACAGTGGCGACGATTTAAGGGATAGTTGCTTCCCATTTTTTTTTGGCTCAACATTATTGCCTCTTAATGTTAAGCCTTGTCTAACAAGAGAAAGTAAACTTTCCTTGCAACCCCCCCCCCCCCCCGTTTTGGAACACAATTGCCACCACTGGTCTTGAACATGCAGTTGTGAGGTTCTTACTATACCCCTTTAGAAAAATGGTGTTGAGCCCCCCCCGAAAGGAATTCCTGGATACGTGCCTGATACCCGTGACTGGTATACAAGCCGCAGAATTGCAATGCTGGTTGGGTTGTCTAGTCACAAGGCGCTTGGTGGTCAGACATAGATGGCTTGCTTCAGTGCTTCCTCAATAAGGTCGTTACAACCCAGCAGTGTCCGTGACTGTACTTTGAGCTACACAACCATCCTGAGCAAAAGCTACTTACCTGACTGAACATTTCTCCTTCCAAACTCCAACAAAACATTACCACACAAAGTTTTCCCATCCATACATTGATTTAATTACTTTACTTGCGTGTGAAACTGCGTTTAACAGAATGATATTAATTTAGTTTTCTTTAATTGATATCTAATTTTCTCCGTCGCATTGATATTTGATGCCTTGTAGAACCAAATAGTTCTACAAAGATTGTGTTCAGGCACTTTATGTTCTCTAGTCACGTGACCAAGTATCAAGATGAAAGGTTACGGTCAAGGACTTAATTCACTATGCATGTTTATTTTTATTGTATGGCCAATTTAAGTTGTTGTTTTAGATTAATTGCGTTGATGGAGATGGATAATAAATGATGATGGATAATAGTTAGGTAATGGAACAAACACGATGGTTTTACGTAGACCTATACCTAATTTGACATTCGAACAAAATCTGCTGGTTGTTATTGCATTTCACAATGACTCTGCCTTGGTGGTTGCAATCACATTCGCAGCAAAACATGCCTTTACTGCAGAAATGAACTTTTCTTGTCAGTATATTCGTTCTTGATTTTTCAAACGCTACTATTGTTCCAAGAGCCAAAATAATTCGTTAAGAGCAGAGAACTACCAGACTATATAAATTCAGTTTTCTTACAGTGTCCTTTTTACGTTAAGTTCAATGCACCAATAGGTGTAGTGGTGCAGTACCTGCTCCCTTTTCAGAAAAATTGGAACTACGAAAACGAATGATCCAGTGACATATTTCTCCAGGCCGGAGCTCTTATCACGAACCTTCCATTAGGAAATCATGTGTCGATCACTAAACGTACTCGATCACCAAGGCGGCTCAATAGACTTTTGATGTTCGCAAAATTGTTTTCTGTCATTGTGCAATACGAGTGCCCTTTATAGTTCAGCGCTTGATATAAGAATAAATTTCTTGGCTTTGGTTTTTAGTTAGTACTAGTTTTAATGTGTGAATTTATTCATGTCTAAATGACGTTTTCATTAAATTAAAAGCCGGCCCCCGTGACGGAGTGGTTAGAACATCGCGCTACGATGCCAGGGGTCTTGGGTTCGAATCCCGGCTTGGGCATGAATGTTTGTGAGTGTCCGTTCATCAATTTCATCATATCATCACTCATTCCCAGGGCCGTATCAAGGTTTGTGGAGGCCCTTGGGCAAAATGTTTTGTGGGGGCCCCCATTTTTTTATTATTTTTTTAATAGAAGCTTTATTAGCTCAATATGTTAACCACCAATTTTCAGCAGTTGAAATGGTAGACCTGATTTTCGATTCAGTAGCGTTCACAACGGAACATATCGCAGATAAGTTTGCAGAGAGAAGAGCGCAGTAAAATAAAGTTACAGGACGAAAATTGTAGCAGCAGTAAAATTCTGCGTCTAAATGTCTACAGTATATTATGAAGAGTGAATACCGTAACTACAATATGTAGTAAATACTAAGGGGTTTCAGACTGAAACAGAGAACTGAACAGTAGACTGTACTTACGTACATAATTTATTATAAATTATATTATTTACAATTAAGAGTAAATATGTCACTACATATGCACGGTCCATCTACTGGACAATTACCGACAGGTTCATTGTGGAAATCTTCAAGAAAATTCCCAAAGGCTTAATTAACACTTATAATGGGTGGCGCAAAAGTCATCATCCTATTTGAACTGACCTTTATTTTGACATCTTGTTATTTATATCAGTAGTGTCTTGTCAGTTACATTTACGATACTCACGAAATTTATTGTCTGCGAAAATGAATAAGTATATCCCACAAGAACGTGGCAAAATTGTGACAATTTTGAGTGACACTTTTCCGGGCAGATTAATATCCAGTTTTGGTGATTTGTCATGGCCGGCCAGGTCCCCCCGATCTGACCGCTCCAGATTTTATTTCATTTGGGGATATTTGAAGTCATTGGTTTATGTGAATAAGCCAGAGACGTTACAGCAACTAAAGGATAATATTCAGCATGAAATTGAAAACATTTCCCCGCAGATTTCTAACACCATGGAAAACGCAATAAAAAGGGCCCAAATTTGCATCAATTCGAATGGTGGTCATTTATTGGATGTTATCTTTAAGAATTGAGGACATAAAACTTACAAGTATCAATAAAAGTTTAACACAAGAAAACCTCCTATGTTTACTTTAAAACCCAAGGTATAGGCTAAGAAAATCACCTTGTAGTAGACACTTTTCTTGCCTTTTCTACTATATCATCGAAGTCACATAATGGTTCGGATCCCAATCCCGATTAGCCTTACTGTGCATAAAGTGGACTTAAAACACCAAATCAATCAATCAATCAAATCCAATTCATGAAGAAGTTCATGTTCAGTGCTTAAGAAACAAAGATTGGATAAGCGATCCTGTCCCATGGCAGCACGAAGCCTATTTTTAACTATTTATATTTTTGAGAGAGATCTATCTTCGCTGCAGTTTGTTAGTATTAAGACCAAATACATTCTAAAGAGAATTTCGACATTGGGAAATATACTGCGGAACGGGTCCTTACCTACACTATTATACATAGACGTCATAGACGCCATTGAGATTTCATCCTGATTTTTGACATTACTAGGTGTGCAAACTGTATCAGCTCATTCTCTAGCGAGGGTTCCAGATACTCCTCGTAGATGCTCACAAGCTCGCGAGCTGCAGATGTAATTTGTGATGGAGTTCCCACTGCAAGTTCATTTGCGACAGTTTCATATGAAAAAATCCTGTCTGCGAGTGATGAGGTGATTTGATCAATCACTCTTAGAAAACTTTCAACTCTGAAATGTTCACTAGGCGAGATGTGGATTTGAGGTTCATTTTCATAGTCAAGAGGATTCAGTCGCTGACGTGAAGACGCTGATCCAGAAGAGTGTAGACATACAACAATATTGAAGCTTTTTTATTTTTAAAATACAATTTCTTGTGTAATTTTTCACAAGCACAGCCAGCTCGTTATTTTTTTTTTGTGTGGAGGCCCTTCCCAGCTTCCTTTTGGTGGGGACCCCGGGGCAATTGCCCCAGTTGCCCATAGGTTAATCCGGCCCTGCTGATCCTCATCTTCGCAAATTAGCCAAAAGTGGCACAAAAGCGAAGTATAATAAAGCAAATCAATCAATCATTAAATTAAAAGAGCCTTCCTTATTAGACGAACACGATTAGCAATAACGCTAGCACAGATAGCTAGGAATAGTTTTCAAATAAATTGTAATAACATTACAGTCTGCATGTTCGAAACGAGGCAGCAAACACATCATGTTTGCCTTTGTTCGTTTGTGGATTTCCTCTATCTCACGTGTCCCTTGCAATTGTTGATATTGCATGATACACGAAACACTCCGTGGTAACGTGGTTAGCACACCTCGCTATGGCGGCAGGTGTCTTGGGTTTAAATCCTGGCCTATACATTGGTGTATATTTTAGAATAAGTAATCTTGAATTTCAGTCTGTCCATCAGGGACGTAGCTAGGTTGATCAGTTTGGGGGCCCCAAACGTAACATTTTATCTATCAAAATATTATAAATTAACGAACTATTTATACACCATATAGGCCTATGCTGTATGCATACATTATACCGGGTGGTCCAAAAGTCCCGGAACGGTCACATATCGTGAGAAATACACACCGAATCGGAAAACGGAAAAATATGTGTTGAATAAGTGAAATAAAGCTGTTCAATGATATCACACTTGATTCCCCGCCCCCTGGGGGGTGTGGCGGGGGACAACTGTGAAATGTTAAATGGAAACCCCCATTTTGTATTGTAGAATCGGAAAGAGGACTTCATTCTGAGTCCAACGAGCTATCAACCATCCTCCTAGCTCAATTAGGAACGCAGATATAGCGATTGTAAATTTTCGGGGAGACAAAAAGAAACGTGAAAAATTCATAAAAAAAAACAAAAAATCAAAGGGACGTATCTCTGCCCCTAATTGAGCTAGAGTGAACGCGATTGCAGATTCGGAATCTGCACGTCAAGACCTTTCAATAGAGTATATGGAAGGGTACTACGATCACATGTATGTATACATGTGTATGTAGGCTATGAGTATGTGTGTGTGTGTGTGTGTGTGTGTGTGTGTGGGTGTGTGTGTATGTGTGTGTGTGTGTGTGTGTGTGTGTGTGTGTGTGTATGTGTGTGTGTGTATAGAGTCTTGCAAAGAAAAGGAGCAAGGGTCTCCTCGGTGTCGCATGGTAGCATCGTCGCCTTGTAAACAAAGGGTTCCGGGTTCGATACCCGGTGATGCTCATAGTGGTTCGGATCCCACTTTACACTGTAGAACCAATCCCGATTAGCCTTACTGTGTATAAAGTGGACTTAAAACACCAACTCAATCAATCAATAAATTGGAAAAGAACATCATTTTCTTCTGTAGCCCCCAACAGTCTACGGATATAGCTACTCTCGCGAAATACACAGCCATTATTCGGGAAACTAAATGCAGAATGAACTCGTTAGCTTAATGGCTTATACACCAAGAACAATGTTATTAGTCTTTAGATTTGTAAATTTGCTAGAAAAAAATTAAGAATTAGATAAAATCCTTTTCAGTGGTTTTAGATATAAAGTGCTGGAACCAGGTTTACAAGTATTGGCAACAGTGCAAATATGAAATGTGTGCGTAATGAGTTCAAGCTAGGCATCTCATGTATACAGTTCATACCGGAATCGAATCAGGTATCTCTTTGTTCAAGGCGACCGCGTTAAGCACTATCCTATAGGGCGGGCCCGAGTCTTCTATGGCATCTGATTGTTCACTTGGGAAACGTGGACGATAAGAAATTATATGCACACGTCTAATTTCTTAAAATTAATCTTATTTGTGTGTGGAAAACTGAATATATGATGGCACTGGATAAAACAAAGTTCCCACACGCTCAAATTATTACGCTCTCGTCTTTGGTTCGGCAGGCTCAACAACCTGCCCGGGTTCGATTCCCGATGGAGGCACATAGTTGTTCGGATCTCACTGTAAACTGTAGGTACAATCCCGATTAGCCTTACTGTGCATAAATTGGACTTAAAACACGAGTTCAAGTAATCAATCAATCGAAAAGTTCAAAGTTCGATCGCTGGTGGTCAGGCCGGTAGCCAGAATTTTATTTCGGAAGGGGCTTATCCCTTATCGGCAACAGCCATCTAAAGACGAAAAGGTTGGGGGAGGAGTAAATGCGCTGAAGATGGATTTCTTAGTATATTGCAACTTACCATATACAAGATGTTCAATCCTGTTAATGAAGTAAATTTAATTACTACTACACATTATTAAAATCAGATATTTGTAGGATTTCGGGAAAGGACTGCAGCCCCCGAGCCCCTTCCCTGCTTGTATTAGTTCCAAAATTTCTGTACTATTCCAACATCGAGAGGACAATTTGGGAAGCACTTGAAAGCGATATGGAAGCAAATTCTGCTCTCGAAACTATGGGACTCGATGTGATGACCACGCGCAACCGAATGAAAGAACTCTTCGCAGGCCTTGTCCCTCAATATTAATTTTACTGACTAATTGTAAACTTTTTTCGGCCTCCTCGATGACGCAGTGGTAGCGTCGCCGCCTTGCAATCAAGGGGTCCCGGGTTCGATACCCGGTGGAGGCACATAGTGGTTCGGATCCCCGATTAGCCTTACTGTGAATACAGTGGACTTAAAATACGAACTCGATAATTGGAAGGTTTTAGAAGAACTAAACATGGTTTTTTATAAATCGTACAACTTTGCTTCTTTTCACCCTACTTTTACAGTTTTTCTTCCTAAGAATTCCGCTGAGTATAACACGCTACGAAACCAGAGGTTCTTGGTGCAGACATTGGAGAGGTATGGTTGTATCATGTCTGTCCCATCGCCATTACTTCGGCTCATCATTCATCCTCATCGTCGCATTTAACCCAAGAGGTAGAAAAGCAGCGTAATATAGAAATATATAAATGGTTGATTTGGTTTATTTTACTTCGCTTTTCTGACACTTTTTGGCTAATCGTGAAGATGAAGATGACAATGAGTGATGTGAAATTGATGAGAGGACCATCATAAAGAACACACACGCCCAGTTCGGGATTCGAACCCAGGACCCCTGGCATCGTAATGCTCATTGTTAACCACTGCACAACAAATAGAAACAGAAAATGCTTGATAAGTTATTTGCTTCTCTATAACTTATGATTATATTATAAGTATTATTCGCTGCATGAGTAGGGTTTAATTATATTTGTATGTCTAGCCAACCTAGCCACCTAAGTAGCAGCAGCTTCCGCATTTGCAGGTGGAGGCTAAATGAAGAAAAATCACAGAAAGTCAGAAAGCTATACAAATTTTGTAACATAATACTTATAGAGCATGCAGACGGCTATAAAAACAATTGCTACATACCTAGTTTCCTTCCTTAATTGAAACCTAGTTTATTCTACATTATACATCAGATCAACCACCCTGGGAGTCGAACCCAGGATCTTGTGTGGTAGTCAGACTCTCTTTTAGACTGCCAATATGTTGGATATTTGATCGATCAGTCCATCCTGATCCATTGTTTCCAGAGGAAGACAATCTGGCAGCTTCTCATTCGACATTTTACTCGCGATGTAGGAAAACGAGATCACAAACACTTCGTGATGCTATCTTCTCGCCTTTACAGAAGTTTACCACCGCTCGGACAACAAATCCTATTTCAAACTGACAGATATCAACTGTCCACCAAATCAACAGATGAACCGACCGCTTCGATGTTTCTCCGAATTTTCAGAAAGTGGCATTTCCCTCCTTGCAGGGCAGGTCATTAGCAGGAGGGTTGAGTGCATGTGAGAAGAACCGCTATGTCATTCATTCCCGCGCCGAAAAAGGGACATGCAATAGAATTCTGTTCTTGGAATTCGAAAAGCATGGGGATATCTTTTCTGAACCATAAAATAATTAACGCAGAAAGTTCTAGCCACCCGTAGCTAAATCTTCCTGTTTGTGTCGTCCTTTCGGCGCCCATGGAGCCAGTGCAGGGCCAGATGAAGAGAAAGTGCGGGTTTTGGGGGGATCCTGGATCTAGTGTGCAGCAGGGAGGAAAAGTGCATTTTCAATAGGTCTAAGGCCGTGTCCGAAAGGTGCAAGACCGTACTTGAAGCGAGCTACCTCCGAGTGATGGTCTTGGAGTGCGTTCAAGTCGTGGACTGGAAGTGTTGTCTTTCGAATTGCACTTCGACTGCAGCGCCAAATACGATCAGTAGATAAAACTGAGTACTCGTTGTTTTCCTCGCATTTTAAACACTTATTTTTCACCATAGAAATCACATAGCATTTTCAAATCTTCGTACACATACATTTCCACACATTAGAAGAACTATAACCAACAACATGCTGGCCATAACGTATATCTACCTGTGTCGCTTGCTTTTCTACCTCCGCGATTTTAAACAAATGAACAACGAGTGCGGAAACCACGTGACCTAGTCATCAACCATCTGTACTGCACGCTGTGTACTTGCGTCCTTCTGTTCTTGGCGCTTTCGAACTGTACTAGGTGACGTCACTTCCGTTAAGACCATACTTCAAGTCTGTACTTTGTACCTTTCGGACAGAGCCTCAGACTTCCCTGACCGGGGCGGACCACAAAACTATTAACTACCTGCATCCCCTCCCTGAGAAACACGCTGGAAAGGACAAGGAATGATAACGTCTGGAAAACATACTGATGTATAGAGGAGGAGAAACTGGTAATATAGGTACAGGTTTCCTAATCCAAAAGTCTATCAAACCAAGTACTATTAACTTTACTTCAATTAATGATAGGATGTGCTCAGTCAGAGTTAGAGCAAAATTCTTCAATATCACAATGTTTTGTGTGTATGCCCCACAGAAGAAGCAGAGGAGGAGGAGAAAGATGCTTTTTACTCAAAATTAGAGGAAGAAATAAATCATGTACAAAGACACGATGTAAAAATCATACTAGGGGACTTAAATGCCAAAATAGGAAGAGAAGAGATGTACAGAAGCCAGGGACGTAGCTAGGTTGATCAGTTCGGGGGGGCCAAAAACCTAAGATTTTTTTTCTATCAAACCATTAAAAACTAACAAACTATTAATATACCATATAGGCCTACATAAGTATATGTATGTATGTATATATATATAATCTTGTTGGAAGAGAACATTATTTTCTCCTGTAGCCCCCAAAAATTTACGGATATAGACTCGCGAAACTTATTAACTTAATGGCATCTAGACAGTCTTTAAAATTCCATGTATTTTCTCTTATGTTAGATTTTTGAGACACCAAGAACAATGTCATTAGTCCTTACTCCTTAGATTTGTAAATTTGCTCGAAGAAAATTGAGAAGTAGAGAAAACTCTCTTCCTTGGGTTTAGATATAAAAGGGTGCTGGTATCAGGTGTACGTACAAGTATGACAACGGTGCGAAAATGAAATGTTTGTGTAATAAGTTCAAGATAGGCATCCCATCTACCAGAATCGAGTCCGGCGGCCTTTATTCTATGAGACATGCACGAGTCTTTTGTGGCGTCGTACTTTCACATTGGAGAATGATGACGATATATATGAAATTTTATGCACGCATCTAGTTTCTTAAAAGTAATCTCCTTTGCGCTTGCAAAACTGAATATATGATGGCAATAGAAACAACAAAATTCCCGCGCGCTCAAATTATTGCGCTCTAGTCTTTCAAGGTTCGATCCCTGGTAGGAACTCCAAAATTTCTGTGATGGCCTAACATCGTGAGGACAATTGGGAAGCTACTTGAAATCAATATGTAAGCGAATTCCACTCTCAAAGCTAGATGGGACTCGATGTGATGACCACGAGTAGTTGTATTGATACTATTATAAACCTGAGAAAGTATGAGCCCCCCTCAGGCAGATTTGGCTACACTTAAACCTAGCTCAAGATGTGCATATGAGCTTATTGCTCAAGTGTGGTACTCTGTCTAATCCAAGATTTTTGTAAAAATGCCCTCGGGAATTTCCCGTGAAAGTATGAGCCCCCTCAGATTGATTTGCCTACACTTACAAAAGCTACATCTGTGAGATTGTTGTCCATGAGCTTGTCAAAAATATGGCCCTTCTTGATATTGTTCTTGCTACACTTAAAACTAAGCCAAAAAGCCGCCCGCACCCACCCACATACACACCCACACACACACACACACACACACACACACACACACACACACACATATTTACTTCCGGTCCACTTCCGGTTTAAGTTCAATTGGGCACCAGGCTCAACTTGCATATCTAGTACTAAGACAATGTATTGTGCAGAGGCTTTCTAGAATTGCTCTGTGACTCTCTCATTTCTTACATCATAAACATATGATTTTTCACCTATAAGAATAACACTACATATGGTGTCATCAGGGAGTGTATCGTGGAATTCACAGATAATTTTAATGTTTGTCCTGTCATTAACCACAACTTGTTTCCTTTTTGAAGTGTTGATGACAAACATGGGTCTCTGTGCTTTGAATTCATCTGGTGTGTAATACATGTCAGTATTGCCAGTAGTGACCCTTTTGTATGCTGTAAATGCTTCATATAATTTAAGAAAATCATCCTTGGACATGTTTAAATTATAATTTTCTCTAGGGAATACCTCATTTCTGCCATTTTTAAGATATATGTTCTTGATGTTGCAGTTATCAAATTTACTTGAATTTTTTTCCTGATTATTGTGTCTTCCAGTCTGAAACAGTACCACCACAAAATCTGGCATGTCATATTGTATACTGGAGAATGAATTTGTAGCATCAAATTCATAATAGGCACCAGTGGCAGGCTTCTGCACACATTGATATGTATAAAATTGTAAAGGTACCTGTGGATTTTTTAATATATCTGCTTTATATTTCAGAGCATAACTGGCTTCATATTCAACAACTGGAATTCTTAGCTCCATAGTCTGAATAATGCACTTGCCTTCATCAGGTAGGGTATTAGGCAGAGCTTCCCCTGTAGAGTTTAATGTACTGTACCTCATCAAAACATTATTATCATTGGCAGCTCTTCTAAATGTGATTCTTAAACCACCCTTCCACATAATATCTTTGTAATCTGAGAAGAATCCTGGCAACAGGCGCATGGGGAACAGCACTGTGTGGCTTTTAGATAATATTTTATCATCAGCCTCAAATCCACCTATTTTGTAGTAAGAAGCCTCGATTTTGGATAATTTTAGTGTGGCCAAAGCTGTGGAGGTAATGCCGGGGTAATTCACTCTGTTTATAACAACACCATGTTTTCTGATCTCAATTTCAGAGAACAGATGTGGCACAAAATTGTCTACCAATCTTATATTTGAATTTGCCGGATAATCTGTACCATCGAGCTTTACAACATCAAATTTGATGTATAGATCTGCTCTGTGGGGGTGTATAAAGCCATCCCCTACATCAAGATCAACCTCAATCTCTGTGTTGGGTTGATTTAAATTTGCAAAGGTCCTCCTGTTTGGGGGGAATGATTGTAGCTCATAACTCTCAATATTTTCCTTTTTTTTTTGTATGTATTTTTATTTAAATATTAATCTCTATGATTGCAGTTGTTGTGGCTCCAGCAAAATCAACTAATTCTTCTTTTTCATTAGTGACCATCAACTCAATGTAATCTATTCTATTATGGCACACAGGAAAATATAATGTTGGTGATGGAGTGTAGATGATGGGCTCCATAAATTCAGAGTTAGGTTTGAATGTTGCAATGATGCCAGTTTGTTTGTGAGTGCCTATGCTATTTGATTTGGTGATCATACCCTCGGCCACATTACAGTGAATATTTAGAGTCTCTATGGCTAAGAATTTAGGTATATTAATAGCAGTGTGTTTAATGGCCGGTTCAAGTTTTGTGTTGTTCTCAAAGCCTAACAGCTCTCCTATAGTACCCAGATCCACTGTTTCTGTAGCAGATACAATCTCTACTCTGTGAGTGACAGAATTTTGAGTTAAAACTATACCTCTGGGTAACTGAGCATTTAAAGTGGACAGATTATACTGCCCTGGAGTGATGACAATTTTTTGATCATCAACTGCAATTGTGTTGTTGTGGTGTGTAATATTAGGGATCAAGTACATGCCATAAAATGCTCTGAGAGCTATTGTTTTGGGATACACTATATCATCATGTAATCTGAGCTTCAATATTGAATTTTGGCTGGTGAGATGGAATACCCCCATGATGCTTCAGATACCACAAGGCTTTTTGAAAATTTTCAATTGATGGTTTATTTATTTGAGACATAGATCTAAGAACAGATAAACACAGATGTCCACAATTAACATCTTTGAAGTTTTGAACACGGGCATTATTGTAATAAAGATTAGCTGATTTTAGATATTTTACTAAATTTTCAGGTGGAACACCTCCAAATGAATCAAACACAAATGCCTCATCTTTTAAATATTTAAGATAACAGATCCAGTGAGTGCCCTGATTTTTGTACTTATCCAAATTAACTATGCCACACTCTTTGTTGAGTGGTTATTCTGGCAAAGAATCAGACATGTACACACCTCTAAAATTTTTGATGCCCAGTGGCTTGATTAAAGCTTCAATATCTTGGTTTGTAAGCGGCTCTTGTTTTTTTTAAACTTATTCATGGCTCTCTTAACACCTTTGCCTTGTTTCTCCATGGCCAGGTTATGGCGCTTCAATTCATCTAATTCTGTCTTATTCTTCTTGGCATCTATTACTGTTTTTGCTATAGCAGCTGATCCCCCAGCCAAGCTCCCCACAGCCCCAAGTGCTGCTAAGATGGCCGGGATAGTAAATATAAATCCACCCACATGTGATTTTTTTCTAGATTGCTGTAATTTTTTTAATTGGGGGGTGCTAAGCAACAATTTCATACCATGGCCTTTTGCAAGACAAGAATTTTTTTTCTTGCGCTGCTTTTTGGTTAAAAGACTATCAATAGTTTTAAGAGATTTAAGACCTGCATAAGGTATCTGATACATAACACCCTTGGCCTTCATCCTAGGTTTATTATATACATATTCACAGCCCCCACCCCAGTTTTTGTTTGGTGTTCATAGCTATGGTGGTCCCCAATGCTGCTATTCTTTCACTTAAAGAAGCATCTTTGCTTACAAATCTACCAAATGCAGCCTCTTCTAATTTTTTGTCTGCAACATGTCTCTTGTCAAGATCGGTATGTATGTTGTATGCTATGTCATGGTCTCTACAAGCAGCATCTAGAGGATTAACACCAGGATCACCTCTGTTTAATCTATGGTCCAATTTTGTGCCTGGACCACAATATTGATAGCCTGGAATGTGTAGTTCAAATGGCAGCTTGTTTATGATGTCATTAACCAGCCCCCGACCCTCAGAAATATTCCAAAATTTAGGTGGTAGAGTATTAATAATTTTTATAAGATATCCAATGCCCTTAGTGTCATTCACTATAAAATTAGACAATTTTGTGCTTATCATGTCCATAATTCCAACCTTTTCATTGTAAAAATTGTGGTTGCCAGCATTTTCCTCCCCAGCTATCACCAGTAACCTATCTACAAGTTTCCTGACATCATCAACCCACACAAATTCTTTAGGCAGGGTGTTGTATTGTTTGATCCCACTACCTGTCTTGATCTGTGACCATATGGGCTTGATTAAGTTGTTGTATTTTGCTCCACTGCTAGACTTGACTCTTTTTTGTGTGGGATCATTGTTCTGGTATAGAGCATCTGATTTTATTAATATTTCTTTGTAATGCTCATAATCTTGATCTGTATAGCTGCCAGGTCTCTTCCTAGTCATCAGTTCCCACAATCCAGGTGTGCCAGGATACTTAACAAAACCACCTCTTTCTCCAAGATGAGATTCTGAATATACAATTAGATCATCTCCCATAAATGTTACTCTGAAATTGCCAATTCTATGTATGATGCTACCATCATGCTCTGTGTCAGCATATAAGCCAAAGACCTCATCTTTGTTGTCTTTAGGTGTGCTTAAATATTTTTGAGCAAGAAGACCCAATTCAATAGGATCCTGAGTAGCTTCAATTCTTCGAGGAGCAACAGGACTAGGTGTATGAATACTAGAAAGTGGGGTGATTGGATAATCTAATATGTTCCTTGCAGCTACAGGTACAAGCTCTGTGATCAAATTTTGATTTTGCTCTGTAACAGTTTTGATATTTTTACCTAATTCACTAATAGCATCAATAATAGGCTGTTCTGTTTGTTTGTATTGTTCATAAATTCCTCGGTTCTCTGATTTCCATCCCTTAAATCTTTTTACAAGATAATCTCTTAATTTAAGATCATCAATGATTGGCCTTTTCATGGTTATTTATATATGTTTCAATGTCTAGAAAATTGTTGATTTTATTTCTGTATTTGCCACTATTGGGTTTCCTTGTCATATCAATTGTGACAAACCCATAGCTGTCCTGGTTCCAGCACCCACTGCAAAACTTAGAAAAATCATTGTAGCTCAAGTCCCCACCTACATATTCATCATGTATGTGTTTGAGGTTGGTATGATCTTGATGAAACACACATATAAAATTGCTGTTGTCTCGGATCAGCTGCTTCGGTATTTTAGAAAAAGTCTGTGCCAGGTAGAAGCAATCAATGTTTTTGTGTCGGCCCTGTGTAAAGAAATTTCTAACCTTGTTTTGATTATCCAGTATAATGTCATCAAACACAACAACAGAATTATCGAGACATTCATGGAGTGGCTTAACATCTGATTCAAAAGTGGCAATATCCAGTCCATCATATAGCTTCATCAGCTGCTGATATTTTAATTGTTCCAAGCTCTTAGAGAAAACATACAAGTGCCTGTTTTTCCAGTCTAACCAGTTGGGTGCCAAAAAAAATTATCAATCATTAGTGTAGTTTTACCACAAGCCGATGGCCCAACAATAAGACATCTAATATTATCAGGCAGCAACTTGCCATTTCTCTTAATCTGCTGTTCAGGCTCTGGCAGCCTCTTTATAACATCCCAGGTGTTCATAGTATCACTTTGATTGCCTCGATCCAGCTGTGTTCTGGGAGTCCTAGCCATTTGACAAGTAACTTGTTGCCTTTTCTGCGGATGATTTTTTCTATGAGATATGTGTCAGGCTGTTTAGTTTTGCTGAGTTCTTCTTCATAAAACCTGCCTTTGAGAATTTCTCCTCGGTGATCTTTTATTATATATGTGTATCGGGTCCCAGGTTTAACTTGAACCACTGTAAATAATTCAGTGCTCCAGTTTCTGGTAAAGCCTCTTTTGAATAAGTGCTTATATTTGCTGATTCTTACTTGATCACCTACCTTGTATTTGGCTTTTCTTGTTGTTGGCTGGTATCTAGGATAATAAACAGTGCTGATCAATTTTTGCTTATCAGATGAAGTTACCTCAGAGGGTTTCATGTTGATTGTGGAATGGACCAAGTTGTTATATTTATGTAGAAGTTCTGGAAGAATTGTAAGCCATTTATAATTACCTTGGAGGGTAAATTGTTTATACATATGATTTTTTAGGGTTTTGTTGAATCTCTCTACAATTGAGGCCTTGAGATCACTGTAACTCGAGTAATGTTGTATTGACTGGCTTTTAATAAATTGTTGGAACACAGAATTATAGAATTCTTTGCCATTATCTGTTTGCAAATAGCGCGGTGATCTTCCACTCTGATTGATGATTGTCCTGAAGGCTTCTGTAACACATTTTCCAGTCTTGGATTTGAGTGGCACAGCCCAGGCAAATTTTGAAAATGTATCTATGACAGTGAGTAGATACTTGTAGCCCTTGTTGATTTTGTCTAAGTTTCTCAGCTGTCCACTTGCCATTTCCACCAAGTCGCACTGCCATAAATCATCTATGCCTTTTGTAACAACTGGCAGTCTCTTATAATTATGTCTGGCTTGTCTGTGTAATTCATCAACAATAATTTTTCTAGACATAGTATGTAAACAAGAATATTGCAACTATGGGGTGTTCAGCAGCTGATACTACAGGATTTTCTAAATACAGTTTGTCTCCTATTTGTATATTAAATTCCAGAGAGCCATCATCTTCAGCATAAGATGTTTCTAATGTATTGGGATCTGTAAAATCCTCTAACTCTACACTGGTGATTTTTGCTTTGTTATCAGCATTTGTTATTGATAAGGTAGGGTAGTGGTGTGCCTGTGGTTGTAGCCAATATTTGATCTTGATTGGTCTAAGTGTGCCCCCAACAAAAAATTGGTAATAAAATTGTGCAGGGGACAGCATATATATTTTGCCACCTGGTGTAAATGGTGAATCATATTCTTTGTTGGGGATACTGTACAATTCAAGAATTACTGTATGTTTAGGATTCTCGATTATGCCAGTTATTTCTTTTTCTGCTGTAAGCAATCTACTTGTTACAGATTCAAGGTGCTCATTGATAGTCCTAACAACATCATCATGGCCTGGCTTAATCTTTATGTCCACAACAAGTTTCTTGTATTGTTGCACAATCTCTTGTAGCTGGGTGGCAAAAACAGACAAAGCATTTGCTTGATTGGATTCCATGGTCCCTAGCTGTTGCTTGATATTAGCTACAATTTGCTGTAAATTTTCAACAACTGCCAATTTTGAATTTTGAGCAGTAAGATCATGGACCTGTCTTCTGATATCCTCAAACAGGGCATGCAGTTCATTAATATGTTGATTAATTGGTAGAGTGGCCACTGTCTGAGTAAGTTGTTTGATCTCTGTCTGGATATTCTTGATATCTTCTGATTTCAATATGCGATTCACAGCTCTCTTAATATTTTTAAGTTCCTGTGATGTAGGCAGATTTGATACAGTATTCTACAAAGATTCAAGTGCCAATTTCACATTATTTAATTCAGAAGCATCAGCCACATTTTGCATAGCATCTTGGAGCAGGGCTATATCTGCCTGAGTAGGTGTTGATTGTTGTAAAATTTCAAGTTTTGTTTGGATATCATCGATCAAGTGATGAAAATGAGATAGCTCAGATTCAGTGTTGAGGTTTTCAAGTTTTGTGATCTGTTGCTGGACACTGACAAGGGTATCTACAATACCAGGCAGGCGGGATTCTAGAGATTCTTGTACATTTGTCAAATCACTTTGCACTGCTGCTATTGTACCCTCAAGATGGGTTATGGTACTTTGAATTTTTCCAAAATCTTCATATGTTTCAAGTTGCAGCTTAATGTTGGCAACACTCCGAGTTATTGCACTCAAAGCATCAGAAGATGGCAAGTTGCTCATAAAATTTTCAAGTGTCTCAATTTTTTCTTTAACCTCGGCTATGGCATTGTTCAGAGGGTCCAGATTAGGTATCTCCAGTGATTGAATCTGTTCCTTTAGAGTGGAAATCACTAGATCAAAATCTTCTTGTGATTTTATGCTTTTGACAATTGTTTGGAGCTGTGTCTGGACATTATTAATCTGCTCTTCCAATTGTTGTTTCAATTGCTCAGAGTTGGTGGCCTGGGTCTTAAATTTGGCTTGAAGAGCTGCTACAGCCTCCTCTAAACTTTGAAAATTATCCAATGTGGCCAGGTCAGTATATTTCTGAAGCAATAATTTGAGTTCTGAGTCAATTTTAAGAAGAGGGTCCATGCATTGTGATTGTAAATTTGTAATTTCTAGTTGAAGACTGGCATTGAGTGTGGTTTGTAAAGCTTGTAAATCACTTCTTAATTTCTTGACTCTGACATCAAGCATCAGAATCTCATCACTGTGATCTTCATGTCTTGTATGGCCAAATATATCATTAGGCATTTTGATTTAGTGGTTATTTATTATTGAATATCTAATTCTTAATTCTATAAAAAAAGGTATAAGCTTGTCCTAGGATCCCGGGACCTCAATATATAAGCAGTCACCAGCAGAAACAGTATATACAGTGCCAGAAATCATGTTTGAGTGCTTAATTCTATAAATATTTCTCGCTACTGAAATCTTGACATTACCCTCGGGGGTTGTAATAAATTGTAATTGACCACCTACAGGTAACTGGTAGTGATTTAAATTATTGTTAAATATATACAATGTTTTACCTGTTTCATCATCAACATCTGTAAGTATGCTGTTCAGATGAATAATTAACAAAGCACTTAGTTTAGATATTATATCAGAAGGGGGTGCTGGTGTTGGCAGGTCCATAATAGCCTGTTTTTTGAACCCAAATAAGTTCATAGGCATGTTTATTTATTTCAAATCATGCTCTGTAATTGGGCATTGATTACCACTTTTCAAATCACAATGACCCCATGGTAGAGTATGTATGCCACATGATAAAATGCATCTCTTATCATCATGTGGGTCCAGAGCCACTTTTCTTACAACATTTGTAGTCAACAAGTGATCCACACTCTGAATTCTGCATTCTGATGTTCTGATTAAACTCTGGGATTTGAGACAATCTTCATAATCTTTAAATTCAAGCTCTTTGTCTACAGTTACTCTGCCAATGCCCTTGGCCTTTTTGACAACAGCACCACCACATGTTTCAAAACTGTACATCTTGGCCCTTAACCCAGCAAATGTCACAATAACATCACCAAGTGTCTCATCTTTTAACTTGCCAGGCACCTTTTTGTTGTGGGGCTGAATTTTTGAATGTTCACTGGTATCAAAATATTCAAGCAATGCAGGCTGTGACATATCTTGATAAACATCTTCTGTCTGAATATCAAGAATAAAACTATCTGTGTCCATGTACATCAGTTTTACACAATCCTTATAAAAAGGCTTCAACATATTATAATACAATTTTAACATATGTAATTTGGCCAATTCCAATATCACAGCCCCTACATAAATAGGCTTATCAAACTTAATCTTTGTTTTTTTCATGTTGAAGAGTGCCATATTTTCATCATAAATTCTTCTATAATTGAAATTAGGCTTTGCAATCAATTTTTTGCTCAGGCTGGGGTCAGTAATTATTTTAACATCAGTATGTTTTCTGACATTTTCTATGGTTTTGCCATATACAGAATTGACCATCAATTTAAACTAGGTCTTATGAAATTGGCTCATTGCAGTTGTTCGAAGCTCTGTGTTTGTATCAATATATGGCTTCAACCATCTTGAGTGCCTGAACCTCAAAACTTTGCCAACTTTGGTCACTTGAACACCATGATGCATCAGGAACTGGAGGTTTTTGTAATATATGACATAACCCTGTTTTGGCTCTAGAGTCATCATCAATTTCTTCTGTTTAGAGCCAGGTGAGCACTCAACCTCAGGAATTGGGGGCAGATCAGAAAATGTGTTGTGTAAATTATCTGGAATTGTCAGATCAACATCTAAGAAGAGGCCATAGTTACTGTCATCAAAATCCTTAAGATCTTCAATATTGAAATCTTCAACCCACTCAAGCCCTGCATATGGTAATTTATCCATCATAGCATAACCATATAGGCTATTGGCATCCACATACAGTATATAATTTGATGGCAGTGCTGGATCATAATCAGGAATATATTTGTTATTTGCTCTGGCATATCTCTGAGAACATTGCACCATGCCTCCTCTTATACATTGCTGCATAAACAGATACATGTCCTGATCCTGGATCAGATCCAATTGCATTTTAGTGTTTAAAAACATTGCAGACCATGCTAGGCCTGGTGCACTGTAAAAATACATTGGATCCAGTTTATAATTTTGCATGGAAGATTTTCTAAATGCCTGAAGTATATCAGCTAAGAGAGTGACATCAAGTTTTAAATATGCCTTGTGATAATCACCAAATGTCTGGCATTTTAAATTGTTCCACATCAACTGGGCATGGTGATAATCTTCATCAGTGATTCCAGATCCTCAGAGTTTGCTGAAAAACTCTTGTTGTGGTGGCAGAGCACACTCATTAAATTTAGAAAAACCTGTAACATAATCATATGGGTATACACCCTTCCACCTAATTAATTTCAGGTCCTGATTTGGAAACAAAGCACATGTGATTTTGAATTGATCATCAGATAATTGAGTGGCCAGTGTAGCCAGGCTAGCAGACAGAATTCTGTAGGAATCAAGAAATCTTAAGTGAATAGAAACACCATTAACTTCAATTTTCTTGCTAATAGCAATATATTTCTCATTATTTTCTGCTAAAATATTTAAATTCTGCTTGTCAAACCCCTCGTACCTATTCAGATGATGAAAATCATAATTAGATGCACCATGGCAAAATATGGGGACAAATTTTGGTCTCTGGATCTTAATATTACAGCTATTACACAGGGCCATTTTGAATTTACCATCTGTATGAGAATGGTGTTTCACCTTGATATTTATATCTAAAAATTCAGAATCACATACCGGGCATTTTTCTGCATTGTTGAAATCTTCAATCTGTTTCTCTGTTAAAGGCATCATAGGTTTTGATTTTAATAAGATATTAGATGCTATGTCATGGCACTCATTTTCTATTCTATGTGCAAATTCTTTGATGGCATCTGGTCCCATGTATAAATATTCTTTACTAACAACCCCATCCTGTACAACCACATAATAAAAACTAGAAGGTTCATGTAATTGATATGATGTAATTGAAGATTCCTCAGGATCTGGGCTACAGAATGCAAGAGGTTTCAGGTTTGACTCAAAATCACAGACTATATATGCTGGGTGTTCCAACAAGGCTTCAAATTTTTTAAAATTGGCATTTTCACTTGGATTAGGCATCACCATATGAACAGGTTTATGATTGCCACAGTATTTCAGATGCTCAATTAACTTGTTTTTAGCAATTTCTGCATTTTTTTCACGAACCCCATTCACCATTTTTTGACCATCAAATACAGTTAAACATCTTCGGCACAACTTGAATATTGTATTGGATTTGCCCTGTTGTTTTCTGACTAAAGCTTCAAGACTGTGTATCAGAGTGTAATGATATGTGTCATCCCCTTCAATTAAGAGCAGATCAATCGGGACAGCAGAATCATCATCAAGTGTACTGATTCTGAGAGGTGCTATCAAGCAATTGCCACGGCCAGTAGAACAAATAAATACATTAATAGATAATTGTTTACCATTGATATCCCTGGCCTTTTTTTCAAATTTATCAATATTCTGGACAGACATTGGATATTCTAAACCCTCCATAGCATCATCAAAATCATGTTCATGCTGTTTATAATAACTTATTCTCTCAGGATGCCTTAAAACTGGATACAAAGCAGCTAAAATACACCACAAAAAGCATTTCTCATCATTATTTTCTATGTTAACCACGGCTCTTTTGTTTTTAATATTGGCAGGTAATGGCAGATATGTAGATCCTTGTAATGGGCTGAATTCAGAAATATTAACATAGAGCTTGTCTGGAGTTCCGCATAGGCTCCATCCTGATTCTTTTGCTGCAAATTCAGAGTGTTTAATGTTCAATTGATCTATCAAACTGCTTATTATTTTGTCTGAATTTGTATTTGAATATACAGCTACAGTTTCTGTTATGTGGGGCTGTGTAAATTTTGTGCCATTTGGCTTCTTATATTGTGTAAACAATTTGAGGGACAGCTTATAAGAGCCATTTTGTGCATTTAGAATTGCCTGCACATCAGGATTTATACTGTTCAAAAAATTCTTAATATCACATTTTTGCTCTGATACAAACCGGTAATCCCTAAGTTGGCCATTAAAACTGCTATGGATGGGTTCATAGCATGGCTGCTTTGCTGCTCTAGCATTAACAGGTGCTTCATGCTTCCTTTTCAGACCAGATGTAGATGGTTGTGGGGGCAATGTTGATGACTGTGCAGAACAAGTACCCATATGTTTATATGTGAAATATTCCATGCTATATTTTCTATGGCATTTTGGGCATATTTTAGTGGGAGTTCTGCATTTGTCTGGATTACAATTTTTTGGTGCTTAGCCCAATTGGGGTTGGATATATTCTTATTCCATTGATTACAATATTTTTGATTTGGCATTTTTGTTGTTTATTATATAAAATTTCTTGGGATTCAAATCAAAATTCTATGCTTAATAAAAAATATCAGTTGGGTTCAGCAGTGTGCTTTGTATATTTAGTGTGTGTGTGTGTGTGTGTATGTGTGTTAATATTTTTGGCTTTGGTATTTATATAAAATTTCTTGGGGTTCAAATCAAAACTCTATACTTAATAAACCTATGACAGGTTGTATAAAGCTGATAGCCTACATGCACAAAAATAGAATAAGTACAGAAGCACTGCCCTAGCACAAATGCATGTCTACACAGGCATGTCCTAGAAAAACAATAACCTAATACCATGTGTCATGTATAACAAACTGGGGCAGATATAAACCCTTTGTTCAATATATTAGAAAATTCTGTATATTAAATCAAACAAACCTATAATTCAATTTATACAAATCTGCTATATTTTCGTGTTTTTTTTAAAAAAAAATAAGAGGAGCACTGCAACAACACATCTGTACTCCTCAGCCACTCTCACAATACTAACTGATGTGTAATGCAAAAGCTCTTGCATCATAATTTGTTGCACAACATAATGCAAAACTCTTGCATCATAATTTGTTGCACAACATAATGCAAAAGCTCTTGCATCATAATTTGTTGCACAACATAATGCAAAAGCTCTTGCATCATAATTTGTTGCACAACATAATGCAAAAGCTCTTGCATCATAATTTGTTGCATAATATTGGGTAATAATTTGTTGTACAACATGATACAACGGCTTAGTTTTAAGTGTAGCAAAAACAATATCAAGAAGGGCCATAATTTTGACAAGCTTATGGACAACAATCTCACAGATGTGGCTTTTGTAAGTGTAGGCAAATCAATCTGAGGGGGGTCATACTTTCACGGGAAATTCCCGAGGGCATTTTTACAAAAATCTTGGATTAGACAGAGTACTACACTTGAGCAATAAGCTCATATGCACATCTTGAGCTAGGTTTAGGTGTAGCTAAATCTGCCTGAGGGGGGCTCATACTTTCTCGGGTTTATAATAGTATCAATACAACTACTACCACGCGTCACCGAATGGAAAAACACTTCGGAGGCTTTGTCCTTCAAAATTAATTGTACTGAATAACTGTACTTTTCTTTAGAGGACCTAAACATGACTTTTTTGCACAGTACAATGTTGTTTTATTTCACCCTACTTTTATAGTTTTTAATTCAAAGGATTCCACTCCCGAAGCATGAGTATGACGCACTACGAAACCAGAGGTCCAAGGTTCGGACCTTGGACAGGTGTCTCGCATCGCTATTCCTTCGGATCATCATTCAGTCTCATCGTCGCATTTAACACAAGAGGGAGAAAGCGGCGTAAAATAACGAAATAGAAATTATTGATTGACTTGGTTCATTTTACTTCACTTTTCTGACACTTTTTGGCTAATCGTGAAGATGAGAATGAGTTAAGATTAACTTGATGAAAGGACCATCACAAAGAAGACACATTCTCAGGCCGGGATTTGAACACGGGACATTCAACACGGAGTTGTCGGCCCAAATAGAAATGAAAATTAGAAAATGCCGTCTTGAATTTGCAGGAACCGGGTTCACCAGCAAGAGCAAATGATTTTCGCTCCCACTAGGATAGGCAAATAACAGAAAATGCTTGATAAGTAATTTGGCTCTCCGTATTTCATGATATTATTATTTAAGCAACTATTATTCGCTATATACCTTTGGATAAATTTTATTTGTATGTCTAGTCAACTTTTCCGCCTAAGCAGCAGCCACAGCGTCTGCATTTGCGAGTGGAGGCCAGAGTTGTTAAAGGTCCAGAAATTTTAAATAAATTGAATTTCGGTTCAGGAGAGAAAATCGGTAAGCGTAAATGGGTTCTGGACCGTAATGAACCTTTTCATTTGTAAAGTTTTCAATTCGGTCCAGGAATATTCTTCTCAGATGAATTTCAATTCGGTCCAGGAACCTTATTTGTTGATGAATTTAAATACGGTCAACGAACATTTTTTTCCGCATCAGTTTAAATAGGGTCAAAGTTCCGTATTGAAATGAAACAATTCGCAACTTGGTACGAATTTAGATTGTGCGAGAGAAAAGGTTCCGGTCCTATAATGGGATTAGAATGTATGCGTTCCCTAATCTTTAACAATCCTAGGGTTGTTAATGGTCCAGGTATTGTAAATAAATTCATTTCACATCAGGGAGAGAAAATCAGCAAGTGTAAATGGGTTCTAGGCCTCAATTCGGTCCAGGAACCTTTTTTCCGTATGAATTTAAATGCAGTGCAGGAACTCTTTTTTTCGGTAAAATTTAAATACGGTCCAGGAACCTTGTTTTGCGGCTGAATTTAAACACTGTCCAAGACCCTTTTTTCCAGGATCAATTAAAATTCGGTGCAGGATTTTTTCCGGATCAATTTAAATACGATTCAGTAACTTTTTTTTAATGGAAAAATTAGGACCGAATTTAAATTGTGCGAGAAGAAAGGTTCCGGTCCTGCAACGGAACCCAATAAAACCCATAGAAGTTATGGCTAGATGGACCTTTGACAACCCTGGTGGAGGCTAAATGAAGAAAAATCACAAAATAAGCAGAATTTTGAAACGTATTATTTCTAGAGCATGCACACTACTTTATAAAGTTGACTACATACCTCGTTTCCTTCCTTAATTGAAATGTGACTTATTCTTCATCACATGTGAGATCAACCGCCCTGGGAGTCAAACCCGGTCTCCTCTGTGGTAGTCGGACACCAATTTAGAACGTCAATGTGTTGGACATTTGATTGATCAGTCGATCCTACTTCAACGTTTTCGAGACGAAAACAAGCTGGCAGCTTCACACTCGAAATTTCACTTCGCCTACCCCCGTGGCCAGGGTTGGCATGTTTAAAACAAAAGTGTTTAAAGAAACGTTTAAAACACACGGCTTTGTTTTTTTCACAAATGTTTTAAACGTTTAAAACAATGTGTTTTAAACATGTTCTTTTTAGAAGTGTTTAAAACACATTTTGATACTTGATATTTTATAGTCTGTGATATTTTTTTGGTTTGGCAACCCTGTCTTTTCATTAAATCTGTGTAAATTAATTGGCAGTGTCTGCTGCCACGTTATTATTCTGCTGGAACCTCAAAAAAGATGCGCGTGGCAGTAGACTCGGTCTTTGTTTTATCGTGATTTCATCATGCTATATATGCAATTACGTCTGTAACACATACTGTGAAGTTGTAGCGATTACTTTCACAAAAATGTTTTAAGATTAGGTCCCTCAGCATTCTTCTAATAATAAACCTACATGCTCTCGTAGTTAGGTTAAGTTCAGTTAGCATTAAAATAATATCGATAAATGCTTTCTAAAGAAAAAGGTTCTAAATTACCTGTACATTCATTCCCACTAATCATAAACTTGCATTTCTCTCGTCTTAATCTGTTCTTAAGATTTGTAACATCCTCTTAGAAGACGAATTACGTGGCAGCAGCAAATTTGACGCTTATTCTTACTGCTGACTAGGGATGGCCAGATCCGGATCCTGGCGGATCCGAAATCCGGATCCGGTTGGTTCCGGATCCTAAGGATCCAGATCCGAAAGTTTTGGATCCGGATCCTAAAATTTTTCAGATCCGGATCCAGAACTTTCGGAACCGGATCCAGAATTTTCGGATCCGGATCCGTTTTGCCATCCCACATGCGTTCTTTGGAAAGTAAGAATGTGCTTATAACATAGGCCTACATACACAGATATATATAGTGTGTGTGCGCGCGTGCGCGATTTGTAATTAATTAATACACTTACCAGGGAGGTCTAAGTCTCCCCCTCCGATTTCCATGAAACTTGGCAGGTGTATAGAGGCCCCACCCCTCAAATGTCAAGATGAGGAGAAATTGACGTGGGGATCTGACCCCGAAACCACGTAAATGTGGCATAGGAAGAAACAGGGGGCATAGGGCCTCACTATACACCTGCCAAATTTCATGGAAATCGGAAGGGGACACAGGGGTCAGATGATCCCCACGTGAATTTGTCATCTTGATATTTGAGGCGGGTTTTGCTCCCAAAAACAGTTTTTTAGCCGAAACAAAAAAAAAACATACATTTCTTCCTTTTGGCCCCTCTATACACCTGCCAAGTTTCATGAAAATTGGAGGGGGACACAGGGGTCAGATCCTTACTTCAATTTGTCCTCATCTTGACATTTGAGGGGATTTTGCTCCCTAAAACAGTTTTTAGCTGAAACAAAAAAACACGTAATTCTTCCTTTGGGCCCCTCTATACACCTGCCACGTTTCATGGAAATCGGAGGGGAGCACAGGGGTCAGATCCCCACTTCAATTTGTCCTCATCTTGACATTTGAGAGGAGGTTGCCCCCTAGAACAAATTTTTTGCCGAAACAAGGAAACACGTATTTCTTCATTTGGGCCTGTTTATACACACACCTGCCAAGTTTCATGGAAATCGGAGGGGGACACAGGGGTCAGATCCCTACCTCAATTTGTCCTCATCTTGACAATTGAGTGGGTTTCGCCCTGTAAAACTGTTTTTTAGCTGAAACAAAAAAAAAACAACACGTATTTCTTCCTTTGGGCCCCTCTATACACCTGCCAAGTTTCATGGAAATCGGAGGGGGACACATAAGTCAAATGCACACTTAAATTTGTCCTCATATTGACATTTGGGGGGGGAAGGGTGCCCCCTAAAACAGGTTTTTAGCCGAAACAAAAAAAACACGTGTATCTTCATTTGGGGCCGTTTATACACACCCCTGCCAAGTATCATGGAAATCGGAGGGGGACACAGGGGTCAGATTCTTACTTCAATTTGTCCTCATCTTGACATTTGATGGGGTTTTGCAACATAAAACAGTTTTTTAGCTGAAACAAAAAAAAAGTATTTCTTAATTTGGGCCCGTTTATACACACACCTGCCAAGTATCATGAAAATCGGAGGGGGACACAGGGGTCAGATCCTCACTTCAATTTGTCCTCATCTTGACATATTAGGGGGTTTTGCCCCCTAAAACCGTTTTTTATCTGAAACAAAAAAAACACGTAATTCTTCCTTTGGGCCCCACTATACTGCCAAATTTCATGGAAATCGGAGGGAGACACTTAGATAACCTCCCTCGTTAGTCTTACACTTTGTAATTATTTAACACTGCATATATTATAATGTTTTATTTTAATTTGTAAAACTGTAACTGTAGAACAATTGTATAATTTTTGTATAACATTTCTATCTTGTTATATATGTTAAAGGTTTCATCCTGGAATGGAATGTCTCACATTTATGTGTGTTTTCATTTCCAATACATTCGAATGAATACATATTCGTTTCAAAGGCATTTACAAAATCACCTCTGACATTTGTGCACGAGTGTGTTAGCCGATGCGTAGCAAAGTATTTTAGGAACAACACTTGAAATTTTTTTTTCTAGGACTAACGAAAAATTTCTTTGTAATCGAAGATCATAATACCTTTTAAGGTGTGGTAATATTATAATGGGATTGAGATACGAAACTCTCAGATCCGGATCCGGATCCAGATCCGAAACTTTCGGATCCGGAACTCTCGGATCCAGATCCGTTTGGCCATCCCTACTGCTGACACGTGTCTCGCTTATCGCACAACACTTGAGCAACTTTATGTACTGACGTCATGGGAGAAAGCTTTTTAATTTTAGGCTAAATGCCTACGTTGTTAGGTTAGGCAGGCTAGCTATGTATGCACAAGGTAGCAAAAGTGTTGTGCGACAAGAAAGACCCGTGCTTTACTGTAGAAATCGAAACTTCTCAGTTCTTTGTTTCCTACCGTCCTGTAAGTTTGAGACTGGTGGAAGCTGGAAATGGAAACTAATATCTGAATACACAATGCGTGATTTTGATCATGAAGTGATTTTTTTTTCTCTTTTGATACGATTCATTGGTTTGTATAACTGAATGAAGCGCAGATGCTTACTTTTGGTAACACTTTTTTGGTCGAGTCTGCTGCCACGCACGTGTCAGCAGTAAGAATAAGCTTCAAATTTGCTCCTGCCACGTAATTCGTCTGCTAAGAAGATGTTACAAATTTTAAGAACAGATTGAGACGAGAGACATGCAAGTTTATGATTAGTGAGAATTAATGTACAGGTAATTTAGAACCTTTTTCTTTAGAAAGCATTTAGCGATATTATTTTAATGCTAACAGAACCTAACCTAACTACAAAAGCATTTAGGTTTATTATTAGATGAATGCTAAGGGACCTAATCTTATTAAAACATTTTTGTGAAAGTAATCGCTACAACTTCACAGTAGCAGCATACATAGAATGATGAAATTACGATAAGACAAAGACCGAGTCTGCTGCCACGCGCATCTTTTTTGAGGTTCCAGCACAAAAAGAAATTGGCAGCAGACACTACCTAATTTTTTACTTGGAAAGATAAATTGACCTGGAGAATCTATTATGGCACTGCAGGTTGTTTTCTGCTTTATAAACTGTTCAGGCAGCAGGAAATATTTCACCCTGATTTTTCCAGAACAAGGATAGTAATTATATAATATTTAGTTTATTGAAATTTAGATGAATATTAATCCTAACCTACTTCAGCAGTGGGGGAAAAAAGGGGGCTATTACCCCCAACTTTTGTCCCTGCAGTAGAGGTGTGCGGGATCCCAAAAAGTCGGAACCGGGATCGGGGGGGGGGGGGGGAATTCTCCCCGACTTCGGAAAATGACTTCCCGACTTTTCAGGATCCCAAGCAGTCGGGAAATACCGAATGGTCATTTTAAAAAGTCGTCAATTCTCGACGTTTTCTGCATTGTAAATGTTTGGTACTTATCGGAAATTGTTAGTTTTTGTACCAGAAGTGCAAAAACAAGCACTTAAGGTGGAAATTACGTGTAGAATTCGAGATTTTAAGAGCTTTGGGAAATTTCGAACATATCCCGTCCCGAAAATTTCTCGACTTTTTCGGGAAATTGAGAATTTTCCCCGTCCCGAATATCGGGATTTAAAGAATTTCCCGTCTCGATCCAAAAAATTATGTCCCGCACACCGCTACCCTGCAGTGTGGTAAAGCTTATCTCCAAAGGTAAATAAACTGTCCTTGCCGTCACTGTACTCATAAAAATGAGTATTTTTTTCTATAACGACTTTAAGTATAATTTACTGGGAAAAGGTTGACTTTCTTTTGTTTAAAACATATTTAGAACATGTTTAAAACATGTTTTTTTAAACTCATGTTTAAAACTATGTTTAAAACAAAAAAAATGTTTTAAACAAATAAAACAGTTTGTTTAGTTCTTTTTTTTTAAAAAAAACATAAATTTGGCCAATCCTGCCCGTGGCGGAGTGGTTAGCACATCGTGCTACGATGCCAGGTGTGCCGGGATAGAATTCCGGACTGAGCATGGGTGTTTGTTGTGTCCATTGATCAATTTAATCATATCATCACTCATCCCCATCTTCGCAATTAGCCAAATGTGGCAGAAGAGCAAAGTATAATGAACCAAATCGATCAAAATTTCACTCGCAAAGCATGAAAATTAGACCTCAAGCACTCCGTGATCCTACCGGAATCTCACGTTTACAGAAGCTAACTATGAAACCACTTCTTGGATCAAACTGTTCTTCGAACTAGCTGGCAGTCATCAATTGTCGACCAATCAACACAGTAGGGCAAAAAGAAGCAGATGTTTCTTGAAAATGAGTGGAAAGTTACCAAGGAAGGATATAAAGTCCATTACAAAGGCTTATTATGGCCTTTCCTTTCATTGCAGGTTATGAGCACAAGGGTTGAGTGTGGGAACCTGAAGGAACCGCGACATCTTTGTCATTCATCTCCCGTCAGAAAAAGGACAAACAGTAGAATTTTGTCTCTTGCAATTTGAAAAGCCTATGTCCATGCTGAATCATAAATTAATTAACCCAGAAAGTCCTAGCTACCTGCAGTGCGTTTCGGCGCTGCCGATAACCAGAGCCAGATGAAGAGAAGATTTTGTGGGAAGGGGTGACCTGGCATCTGGCTTAGGCCCCCGGTGTGCATGAAGGGATGGTGTGTTTTCAAAAGTTCCCCGACTTCCCAGAAAGGGACGGCTCATAAAATCACTGTATTTCCTATCAATGCATCCGTTTGTGTTCAATCAAAGTGTATGTCACCCTAGGATCCGAGCGCTTCGAGTTCTGTCGGTTGCGGGACTTCTTGAGTCTTTTGTCAACATGGTGCCAATCAGAGTTTCTTTCTGCCAAGGTCGTTGCACCTATTAATCGGCTCTTCAGCTTGAGTGGCAAAATACGTGTTGTACGGAGGAAAGTTGCACTGGAAAAATTACCTTCTTAAATACGATGAAACCTGTAAAACATCCACAGATATTTATTCGGGGGTGGTCCCTTTGACAAAACATCAATATTCTCAAAATTCTTCGAACGGACTGTGTAAAACATTGCAATACTCCAAAAACTGAACCTGCTCTGTAACACAAGGAAAATGCCTCATTTAGCAATCAATGTGCCTTTGTTAAGTTGGTAAGTTCAGTATGGCACTACATTTTAAATAATGCTGATGGAATAAATCAATAAAGTTTGTTAAATGACAAAGACTCCTTACCACAAGAATATAATTATTCTTTATGGATATCCCCTATAACGGTTGGGGGTTCAACGTGCTGACCCCACATCACCCCATTACTGGTTGAAGATCTCCACACCTCTAAAATTTTAGGTAGGATTGTGGGAGGGACTGGCAGTCGGGAGATAGACCAAGGCCCTTCCAGGGCTGTCGAACCACGGGTTATTATATATTTATAGATGCTTAAATATATGTGCAACCTCACATGTCTTTCCAGTGACTTATTGCAAGGGTTTTTATTGTACTTGACTCAACAAAATAAGCTTACTGTGTGAGGCAGATTCATACGAACCAAATATACCCAAAATAATAACAATAATAATAATCATTTACTTCAAAATTACAAAAATGTATTTACTTGTTCTTGTTTAAATTTTCGATTCTTCGAAAAGTTTGTTAAGGAGTTGAGTTGAGTTGGTGTTTTTAGTCCACTTTATGCACAGTAATGCTAATCGGGACTGGACCTACAGTTTAAAGTAAGATCCGGACTACTGTGTATCTCCACTCATGTATCGAACCTGGGACCCCTCGATTACAAGGCAACAACGTTATCAGTGCGCAATCCGGGAGGTTAAGGAGGATTCTCAAAATCGGTCTTCACGATATCGAGAAAAATATGCGACTCGAGAAATCGTACAGTTTGTGAAGATAATTACTTTGGGTGTTTTAGACTGTTTCAATAGTAGAATAGTTATTTGGTGCGAATAATACTACCTTACACGGAGATATGAGGCATCCTGCCACCATTATACTTATTTAGCGTGTATTGCGCTCTGATTCGGGACCAGTTGTAACTGTTTGCATATATGTGGTTTACCGCTGCACAAGCGGTCGTTCTTCAATCTACTCAAGCTCAAAACTTTGTTTGGACGCAACGGCAACACTCAACGCCCAACCCTGCCTGTTGTTGACCTGCGACTGCTAGGGGATGAAAGACAGCTCCCTCAAAAGTTCGAGAAACAACGAAGTTCTAGGTTCCTACACTGACATCCACTATAGCTAGAACCAGGAAAACTAGAAAGAAATGTGGTTTTGGGTTCATGCCACTCAAATTAAGTACAGTGTTTCTAACTGAAAGAAAAAAAATACTGAAAAACTATTTTGCAATATTTGTCATGAAAGTAAAATTTTCAGCAAATGTAGAACAGTTTGCTGGGGCCACGTGAACGTTTCGGGGGGCCAGTGCCCCCCGTGCTCCCCCTAACGACGTCCCTGACAGAAGCATAATTGGGAAAGAAAGCCTGCATGACGTAACGGAATGAGATTGATAGACTTTGCAAGCAGTAAGGAAATGGTAATTAAAAGTACCTGGCTTCCACGAAAAGGCATAAAAAAGGAGACCTGGGTGTCTCCAGACTGCCGCACGAAAAACCAAATAGATCATGTTATAATAGACAGGAGACATGCCACAGATATTATGGAGAGGTGCTGATAGAGACACAAACTACCATCTAGTGAGAATCAAGTATAGACAGAACATTGATGTGAAAAGATCAAAAAAGGAAAGTAAAAACATGAAACATAATGTAGAGGAACTCAGGAATGCCAGAATAAGAGAGGAATACCAAGAAAAACTCATGGAGGCACTAGAAACAAAAGAAGGATATATGAGAGAAAGGAGAACTAGAATGTAAGTGGGAAATATTAAAAGCAGTATTAGGTAATGTAGCAGAGGATGCATTGGGAAAGAAACAAAACAAGAAGAGAGAACAGTGGATTGATGAAGAATGCTCAATACTAATACAGGAGAACAACGATGCCAGAAAAAGGATGCTTCAACGGAGAACAAGACAAGTAGTGGAAGAATATAGAGAAAAGAGGAGAGAAGCAGATAAGACATGTAGAGCCAAGAAGAGACAGTTTGAGAGAAATGAAATAGAAGAGTTAGATGAAATGAAAGATAGAAATGAGATACGAAAGTTTATGAGAGAACAAGAGATCTGAAGAAAGGATACCAACCCAGAGCAGTTTTCTACAAGGATAAAGAAGGAAACCTCATTGGAGATAAAAGAAAGATGATGGAAAGATGGCAGGAGTATTTCTGTGAATTACTTAACGGAACCAATGAGGAGGATAAAGAAGAGGGGAAAGTGATGAAGAAGAGGAAGAAATAAGTGAGGAAGAGGAGGAAGAGATAATACAAACTTTAAAGGATGTAAAAGATGCAATAAAGTCTCTAAAGAATAATAAAGTGCCAGGAGATGATGGTATCCCAGATAGCAAGGTAGACTTACCTCAAATCCACATTAAGTTTGCAATGCAAGTAACGGGAACTTGCAGGAAAATTTCAGAGCAAGTCTGTAAATTTGCAGCAAATTGAAAGCAAAGGTACTAATTACCAACATTTGAAATTGCAGTAAGTTCTAACTGTAACCTGCAGCTAACTTGCACGATAAGTCTCAAGGCTTGCTGCAAGTTAACATGAAACTTGTAAGGCAGGTGTTAAAGTCTCAAAGGCTTGCTACAAGTTAACCTGAAACTTGCAAAGTAGGTGTTAAAGATCTGAGGCTTGCTGCAAGTTAACCTGAAACTTGCAGCAAGTTGACCACAATCTTGCTGGGCAACTAACACCAGCAGGTTGCGGGTCCGAATAAGATAAAGAACTAGTAGGAAAAAATGGTGTATCAGAGAAAATTAAACCAATAGTTACACATACTTATTAGAAAATGTGGTTTCTAATGAGTGTGTGTAACTATTGATATAATTTTCTCTACTACACCATTTTTTCCTACTAGCCCTTCATCTAATTCAGACCCACTACATGCAGTAGGGTAAATATTCCCACCACAGAACCAAGTAGTCACATTTTTAACCAATATTTCCAAATCTAAGGATGAATGATATGTAAAATTGACACTAACTAATAATTGATAAAATGAGTAACATGAAGAAAAATGCTAAAGCGACAAAAAAAAATTTGTCTAAAACTAAATTCAATGCCATTTATTTATTTATTTATTTATTGTGTCTTGTTTATCATGGCGAAGTTAAGGCTTTGTAGCCTTTTCTACCACTTAACCATGTTTACAACAACATTTAAACCATTGCATAGAAAGGTAAATTTTAAAAAATAAAAAGAGAAATATAAAATTACAAAGAAAAAAATTACAGAAAAAAATGATAAGAAAAAAATACATACGGGAATAAAATCCTAACCTATACACACGAACATACAACAAAACACACACATACACACACACACACAATCAGATATTCATGACAGTAGTCAGGGATTTGAAATATTAAGAGCCCGCTGGTGACGATACCTAAAAAATAGGTTCTTGCGTCGACCTTCTGTGCTCGAACAGTCAAGTGTGTGGCATTTAAATTTTACTGAGTTAAAGATCAAATATGAAATTTGTTATGTCGTTAAGCCTTTTTTTAAATACATTATTTATTACGTAGTTTTCCTTATCTCAATTTCGTAAAATTCACTTGATCGCCAATTATATGTAATAACTTAAATCAACATTTTAAAGAACAAGAAAGCTTCTACTGTTCTTCTACAGCAAAGAAATGAAACTGATCTTACATAATTTTCTTTAGAATGTCTGTAGTTCGTCGACGTACAGAGCAATGTATGTAAATTCTAACTTTGACGTTTCTAAGCTGGTCGCGCTAGCCGTTTCCCCCTCTGTACCGCTCGCGCTCAACCCCGACCCCCCCCCCCTCCACGGCCCTTTTTTCTTTCACAATCGGCCGGTCTTCCAAGAAAACCGCATGCTGAGAGCTAGGAAAAGAAAAAAGAATTCAGGGAAAGGTTTTGGGGGGAATCAATGGTTTGGGCGATGCTTGTAAACAGTTCTTCACTACGCTATATCCTAATACTAAATCACGATGGGGTTGTAGTGCAATGACAACAGTGAAGAACGGGGGATTTCTCCAGTATATTGTTCACGAATGGGAAGGGCTGGTTACACAGACTCAAGTACACCTTTACAAAAGGTTTGTCTGCAAAAGAAAAATTGTGCCAAATTATAACTTTTTTTTTGTGAGAACACGAAAGTCCATTACCAAGGGATTTTTTTAGGGGGAAGGTGACTTTACTCAAAGTTTTTAGGTAAATATTGTGTAAATTCTATCTGGTGGTGGATTATCAACCAGTAACGCAAATTAATGACTTTTTAGCTGTCGATCATAAATAAGTTCAATGAACGTTCATTGTCAGTTTGAGATATTTCTGAGGGTCAATGGTAAAAAATACTTGATGGAAATAGTGCTATTTTTAAACATTTTGAACGTCCGTTCAACTTAATTTCGAATTTGGCTCCTTTCATGATTTGTAAGTAGGGGGATAAAATATATTTACTTAATACTTTACTGCGTTATTTTATCACCAATTACATATATATATATATATATATATATATATATATATATATATATATATATATATATATATATATTACAGTCAGACCCAAAGAAGTCACAACATAAGATAGTTCTGTGTCATCATATACAAAAATACTTTTAGGCATAGGTCTTATGTAAAATAAAATACATTAATTATATGTTGTTTTTTCTTTTCCAAAGACATTATTTAGTTGAATAATATGACAGACTTACTATTGATAATGACCATACAAAACACACCATAGAAATTTCATTCACTTTCAACTTTCTGGGGCCGGCCACCGTGGGGGAGTGGTTAGCACATCGCGCTACGACGCCAGGGGTCCCGGGTTCGAATTCCGGCTTGGCCGCGGATGTTTGTGAGTGTCCATTCATCAATTTCATCATATCATCACTTATTCCCTTCTTCGCAAATTGGCTAAAAGTGGCACAAAAAGCGAAGTAAAATAAAGCAAATCAATCAACTTTCTGGATATACGACAAATAACACTATTTCTGTATAAGGAATTTTAGGCGTGCTCAGATCCTCCGATTATGGGGAGCAAGGGCCTTGATAAGAGTTCAGCTGACGAAATAAAGCCTTCATTCCATCTCACTGTTTTTATTACATTGATGGGAACAAAACAGGGTCGTGTGTGTCCCGACGCATCTAAAATCACTTTATTAGATGAATTTCAACTTCAGTGGCACCATTGTTCTCTGCTAGCGCTTTATTTTCCATCTCTGCTGTTCAAAGACTATTGTACGTATAAACGTGGTTTAGTACCGCAAATTCAAAAGAACTACACATAATTTATTCATGTGCAATATATGGGCAATTTATTCTGCAGACACATACAGATAATACAACTAAAGAATAAAATATGTGGAGGTGTTAATAAGAAATTTGCTAGTGGGAGAGTCCAATTACATAGGAAGTAATACACTACCCTTTCCTTACGTAGTTACTTGGAACTTTCGTAGGTTTGAAAATAGTATTTACTTTTATTTCTATAAAAGCATAATGTTGTTTAAGAACTGTTATTAGATTCTTCTGCACTAAATTTCTAAGTGAGGCTATTAAGGGGCAACTTCTCCCTTCCCCCCCCCCCCCCCCCATTTACTCACCGTATGCAAAGAGTGTGAATACTTTTTTGCTGAAATGGGAAAGTGAACCACAGCAAGAAACTAATAATATACGTCTGTTTTTATGAACAGCTGCAGAATTACCTACAAACTTGTTGAAATTCACAGTTTTGCTAGCTTGTACTCATTGGACGAAATACATACAGCCAGGGACGGAGCTACAAGGAGGTCAGGAGGGATGAAACCCCAACAACATATCTAAGCTCCCTGTAGCCCCCAGATTTTTATAGTACGGTAGACGCCTTTCGATCGAAAATTAAAGAAGTAGAAGCTATCTTACGTAATATTTTCCATTATAAAACTTCCCTTAGGGCAAGGCCATTGCTATGTTCAAGTACATTTCCTGCTTTTATAAGATCGCAAGATTATTGCAACGTGTTGTACGTAAAATCGTGGTTGGAGGTGGCAGCTGCAGATCTGCATGGATCAACAACGGACATTGATTATTTAATACGTACTAAGTAATTGTTAAATCACAAGTCTCCAAACTTGCCAAAAAAATTTACAGATACTCTGCTGCCTATCTGGTAGGTGGATGTGTTCAGAGGCTGTGGGATTGCTGTTTGGTTGTTGGAGGGTCAAACGATGATAATACGATGCCTACGAAGTTAAATGATAACAATTATTATCCTATGTAAATCATGTCACTATTTTTGGAGCGAGTGTTAAAAATTAATTTTTATAAGTTGGAGGATGTTACCAATTGTATTGTGAAGGTAACACTGAGAGAACAAACATATTTTCAGTGCAAATTCACCTACACTAGGAGACAAAAGCATTGACTATCAATATCATTGACATAAATCAATGGATACAGTTGCAGCTCTCGCACTGGGCAGATGTGATTAGTAGTGAAAATAACTACCAATAGTTTTATATATGTTTTACATCTGATTCTTCTCCATGGAATAGAAATTGGCCACTCGGCATAAATTATTTTCCAACGTCATAAATAATAATTTATTAACATGAAGACCTAGGCTTACAAGGAATAAAACTGCCCAAGCTTGCTGATTTTTGCACTAAATTGCAATGTTTAATTGCACAGAGGCTAATCGGGACAAAACCTACAGCCTATAGTGGAATCCGAGCCACTTAATTAAATGTCCCTAACCGTGGATCGAACTCGTGACCCGTCGATTACAAAGCATCATTATTACCGCTAACCGAGGCGGGAAGGTTCACTTATAATCTTTCTAATTATTAACATTTAAGAGTTAGTTAGTTTCTTTAGTCTTTTAATTCCTTAATGTCGTATTTTTGCCTCTCGGATGTTTTCAATAACGATGTAACGATGAAAGGATTGAGAAAACATCGCTGACAATTACGTTCATTGCAAATACTCGAATGACAAACTACAATCAGAAAAGCTGCCCCCCGTGGCGGAGTGATTCAGTTCTTTTTCACATGCATGCTCGGATCCGGAGAGATAGTTCGCAACTATGAATAAGAGGAGTGTACAGTGGGATCCATGAGTATTACCGTGCAAATTGTCCATGACTATTTTCATTATTTTTTCTCTTACATCCTATGTGTTTTTAAGCGATGAATATTTATGTATGCTGGTGAAGAAGTTGTCAACAGCTTGTTTTGAGTTTTCTTTTAATTCTTGAAGCTGTTATTGGGTCAAATAAAGTGCACGAACATGGTGATGGACAATTTGCAAGGTGATACTCATGGATCCCACTGTACAGTTAACAGAATCAAGCATATCTGGAAACTAGTAAGCTGCGTGAAAACTGACATACGTGTATTTCAGGATAACTATGATAGATATGAACAAGAAACTGTATTAGCCTTATCTGCGGATGTTTGAAAGTCCTGTAGTAAATTCACAAATTCGTCGTTCCGGTTCAATATGAGTAATATGCATTGGCTGTAAATAGTTTTAATTGTATCAAAAATGCTAAAAGTACACATTTTACTAACTACACGACTTTCCCAATGATCCCAAATGGCTAACTTGGATTGATATTCATGTGCATTAGCACTGGCCTCCGTGGTGAAGTGGTTAGCACATCCGGGAGTTCGAATCCCGGCATGGATGCTCTTTGTGAGTGTCCGTTCATCAGTTTCATCATACAATTCATCCTCAGGCGGAGCACAAAGCATGACGCCTTAGGTTGTAAGACACGTTTTTATTACGTTAAGAAAAGAAAGAACATCAAAATCATCTCACTTAGGATAATTCACCAACTGCAGAAAACACAATAGAATGTCTTCCGCCTGTTCTGCACATGTGTCGCAACAGGGTGAATAGCTATGCACTACTACAAAACATCGTCATTATTTCCCTAGTTTACAGCACCATACAGGAGAGATATCCTGCTACTCGATGTTATAAACTATTCCATATATGTTGGTCAGAGGCGTGCGCACGGGCGGGGGGGGGGGGGGTTGATTGCCCCCTAATCACGGACGTTCGCAGATTTTTCCACAAAGGGACAAGAAAGGTATTTTTTCATTGGGCATATTACCCCGATACTAGTACCGTCCTCTCAAAAAACACCACTTGAATTTGAAATTATCGCATTCCTGCGTCCCCATTACATAATAATTAATGTAAATTACTATGACTGAAATCTAATTATACTTGTGAAATATATACTTTTAGGTTGACCTTCGTTTTCAAGGTGTGGTCATCCTTGCCCCCCTTCCAGACGTTCCATGCCCCTATATTATTATACTTTCACCTAGAAATTTAGTGGAGAGCAATATTGTCGATGTTATTAAACAATATTATACTCTAAAAGGAAATGGCGCAACCACAATGGGACAGGGGGCATTGCTTATGCCTTTTTCCAACCTTGGACGGAAATCATTGAATTAAAAGAAAGCAAGACTAGCAGAATCTACTAGTAGCAGGACAAAAGGATACTCAAGACGGAATTAGTTTTCACGTCCATCTTCATTATTTCTTCCAGACGGTCAGGATCACTTGCAGAGGGTTACAGAGGGACAATTGTCCCCTCGACTTTAAATTTTATACAAATAAAAATACATTTCTTAAAATTTTCTTTCTCGCTTCGCTCGGGGTACCTGCTTTTCTTGCAGTCTTGTCAACTTCCGAGCCGTAGCTAGGAAGTAGCGGGAGTTGGCACTGGGCGCCGAACAATCTGATTGAGAAAAATTGTAAAAAAGAATGCCATGCCGTCCCATGCGCCCTATTAAATCAATACTGTTTTCAACTTTCAAAAATTTGGATCGAAAAATTTTCTTGCTCGCTTCGCTCGCAGTTTCTTTTCTCCAATACATTGTAAATTACCAGAAACAAAGTAAGAACGAATAAGTAATTCATACAGTTGCTGCTATAACAGTTTGGTTTGGAGGAAAACGAGCGCTCACATTTCAGAGACAATCTATATAAATTTTGCTGTTGGTTTGTTAAGGGGCGGATGAATAGATTACGTAATGTATTTAAATAATATGTTAATACCTAGGTATATATATATATATAATATACACACTCGCGCGCGCAAACACACACACATATATATATATATCACATCAATGCAAAAACTAAAACAGTGAGATAAAATGAGGTTTTTCTTTGCCGATCTGACTTAATTTTCAAGGTTTTTGCTCCCCCCCTTATCAGAGGATCTGCGCACGCCTATGATGTTGGTACCTTCTTCTAATAATAAAAACAAGTTAAAATAACAGTAATATTAAATTAATAATATTAAAATATTAATTAATATTGTTATCACATGAATGGGAAAAGATGGCATAAGAATAGGAATATAACAGCACGTATTCATTATCTAGCTCATGAATAGTTAAGATCGCTTCAATTTGTATAAAAACAACTGACCTGGCAAGGTGATTGTGAAACAGATAAGGAATTGAATATTTATTGAATAACGAAAAAGGATGCTAGATCCATTTGACGAAAAGTAAAGCTCTTAATTTAATATTTAAGCATATTACTTAGGTAGTGGTGTGTATAAATCTTCTTTGATACAGTCATCCAAAGTTGTATGACCCCAATGTAATCCTTCCCTTACAATAAGTTTGACGGAAATACACCTATCTCGATTATACGACAGATGCTAAACAAAACAAGCATATTTACATAATTTAATTTTAGTAAGTCTCTCGTGGAAGATTCGGACTCCCTGGACACCCCGCCTCCCCTAAATAGTCCTTGGCTCTATTGCATGTAAGTTGTATTGCGATGTTCGTCAATGTGTGTTTTTCTTCTTTCAGACACTCGGAACATGTGTTGTCCTGTCACAGAAACCCTCTCGGCTCGGAGTTATAAACGTTCGGGCTCAAAAGAAAGGTCTATTATGGTCAGAGCCTGACCTTCCCCACGGGGGGGGGGGGGGGGGGGAGTAGCGGACAGGGAACCTTGTCTTCTGTTTCTTTCGACACAGCAACCCTCCCACCAGTAAAGTCTACCATGCAATGGATTTGCGTTCGAAGGGGGAAATGGAATCAATATTGGCAAAACTAGGAAGAAAATTTGACATCTGTCCGGTGCGTTTTTCGAGTGACGCTGATACGGGCTCTTAAGGTGAATAAGGAATTTCAGTGTTGTTCTGCGCTTAACTGTATGCAATTTATCACTAAAATATAATGTGCTAACTATTTGTGCCCAATAAAAAATGTTTTAATTGCGTCTTAAAGACATATACTGAAGATGAGTTTCGGATTTCGAGGGGTAGTGAGTTCCAAAGACGAGAAGTAGAAACGGTGAAAGATTTTGAATAAAAATTTGAGTTATGAAGGGGGATGAGTAGTTGAGTTCTCCCTCGCGATCTGGTGTCAAGGCTGTGTGATTCGGAAAGCATTGAGAATCTGCTCGAGAGATAAGCCGGTTCCTTTGAACTGATTGCCCTATAGAGAAGGGTGAGGTTGTGTACCTTTCGCCGATCAATTAATTTGAGCCAATTTAGCTTTGTAAAGAAAACGGATAAATGGTCCCTATATTTCAGATCGAAAATAAAGCGGACGCAGGTGTTTTGTACTCGTTGAAGACGTTGAGCGAGATCATCTGGTAATTCGGAATAGACAGAATCGCAGTAATCGAAGTGTGGAAAAACAAGTGCTTGCACCAGTTTGATTTTAATGCTAACGGGTAGAAAATGTTTAAGCCGAACAAGAGCGTGTAATGCAGCGAAGGCTCTTTTACTAGTTAAATTTACGTGATCTGACCATGAGAGATGCTGATTAAACATTACGCCCAGATTTTTGGCTGTTTTACTTAATTTAATAGCTTTCCCTAAGACCATTATGGGCGGGAGGGAAGAAATTTCAAATGCTGAAAGCATTTTTTGTGAACCTATAATAATAGTTTGGGTTTTCGAAGGATTAATTAGTAGCCCATGATTAGCTGACCAAGTACTGATTTTGTTCAGATCGTAATTTATATCGCGAATTGAATTTTCAATATTCTTTGGAGGAAATGACAAATACAGCTGAACATCATCTGCATAGATGTGATATTTGCAGTGTTCGAGTACGTCAGGAATATGGTTAATGTACAGAGAAAAGAGGAGTGGACCGAGGACGGTTCCCTGGGGGACACCGGCGCTGATTGATCGCCACGACGATTTCTCACCAGAGTTGAAGACGCATTGTTGGCGTTCATTAATATACGAACGGAACCAAGCTACGGTTGGGTCAGAGAAGTTGTACAGGAAGGATAGCTTGGATAGCAGGATGTCGTAGTCAATAGTCTGAAAAGCTTTACTAAAGTCCAGAAGTACAAGAATAGTTACTTCTTTAATGTCCATGGCGTGTCTTATGTTGTCCGTCACGTTGATGAGCGCTGTGCAGGTGCTATGGTTGCGCCGGAATCCCGATTGGAGGGGATTCATTAGATTGTTTCGTGATAAGAAATTACGCGTTTGGTTACTGACAACGTGTTCGAGAGCTTTGGACAGAGCCGGAAGAATACTTATCGGCCGGTGGTCGCCGAGGCTGAGAACTTTGTTTGTTTTCGGCAGAGGGCGAACCCTAGCCAGTTTCCAAATCGACGGGAATATGCCGAAGGACAGGGAGAAATTAAAAATGCCTGTTATAGGAACGAGAACGTACGGGAGAATTTTTTTAATCATTAGAACAGAGATTTCGTCTATTCCCACAGCAGTGGATTTTATTTTATTGAGAGCTGACTGAACGTGTTCTGGCCGAATGGGCGAGAAGAAAAATTTTGGTGCGGTGCTGTGAACGGTGGTCGAAATCGTTCGTATTGTTTCTTCCCTTACATTATTGTCCAGTGTTTGAACTTCGCTGAAATATTCGTTCAATATTTCTATGGAGAAGTTTAATTGATCGTTCCTTTTTTGTTTACCAACCCCTAAAGTTTTCAGTTTTTTCCAAATAACATCCGACTTTTTCTCATAATTCAGAAGATCGTTCGCGAATCGACGCTTTGCTTTCCTGACCTCTTGGTTACAACGATTTCGTAATATTCTGAAACTTTTGAAACTGCCACTTGCCGACTGGCCGCGCTTTACGTCCCTCCGATGTTTGCCGTAGGCTCGATCCCTGGCTGCCATGAGCTGCCGCAGGTCGTCCGTCAACCACGGACAAGGGGGGCGAGAGACGCGTTTCTTTTTCACCGGGGCGTGCTTGTCGTACAACTGGAGAATGAAAGTGTTAAGGAGATTCACCTGTTGGTCGAGAGTGGGCAACGTGCTGATTACGTGCCATGGGAGAAGGGCGGCGTCGGCAGATAATTGCGCATCGTTTATGTTTTTAATGTCTCTGTAACATACAAGTTTGGCTTTGTACTTGGGAACGCGCAGCTCATAAGTTAAAAATATCATGTCATGGTAAGAGATTCCGGGTACTGGGGTTTGTCCGTGACTTACTACGCGTGATGGGCTGGAAACAAGAATTAAGTCGATCCACGATTCAGAGGTTGGAGTGTGGTGAGTTGGGTCGAGAGGACAGATGGAAAGGTTCAGAGCAGACACCGTGTCCCGGAACGACGTGACTTCTTTCTTTGTGCAGCAGAGATCGATATTAAAGTCCCCCAAAATTATCGAATGTTCATAGTTGGGCAAGAAATTCCCGATTTCATTTTCGAAGTTGACGAGGGAAGTGCAAGGAGGTCGGTACACTACGGACAAAAGAACCTTTTGTTGTCTTACGGTGACTTCGAGAATGAGGAATTCGGAAGAATAGTTATATTCTCCGTGAGATTCTCCTATTACTTTTGCGTTAATGTCTTCCCTTAGATATATTGCTACTCCCCCCGCCCCTTTTTCCGATCCTGTCTCTCCTAAAGAGTTTAAATCCCGCCACATGCACCAGATCGCTCGAGAGGGACTCTTGCAGCCACGTTTCGGAGACTAAAAGAGCATCGATATGTTCGAGTGTGGAAAATATATTTTGGATCTCGAGGAAATGTTTGAGGGTGCTCTGGGCATTTATGTGCGCTACATTGATGTTGCCGGCGGCGAAAGTTGACCTGGGTTTTGGAAAAAAGTTTACAATCGTCTGCCGTGAAGGGGGTGGGGAGGGGTCGGTCACACTTCCTGGGGAGAGGGACAAGTCTCCGAGTTCCGCAAATGGGCTGGATGGGGGCGTTGCCAAATTTACAGTGACCAAATTACCGGTTCCAGCCATCGCAGAGTGTTGAATTTCAATTTATTGGATGATCCAGAAAGGCATGCTATGTAAGGAATTATAAGTCTACTTACCAAGGCGGCAGAAGAGATGATGTTTGCAGAACACTGAAAACCCTTTGCAACACACTTAAGCACACACACACGCAGATAAACATATACACTAACACGGAAACACAAAAAATTAAATGTACATGAAGCATATACGAACTATTCTGTAATTCTTATGCACACATCAAACTAATTAATAGTCTCCAATAAAAATACATAAATTTGCTGCAGAAAATAAAATAGCTAAACACATGGAAAATACTTGAACTATTTTTTTTAAAAAAAGAAACAAAAGATATGGACTAATTAGTTGGAGAAGTATGAATAAATCTCTCATCAAAGGGAAAGTGAATTTCTAGTTAAATATATTCATTTTGAGTTTACACCCAAATCCAGCAATGCACTTCCCCCAAAATTATATTGGACAAGACTTTACTACATTTGCAGCCTGCGGTTGTAAACAGATTATTGTAATTTGATCAAAGTGAAAGTGGATGTAGTGTTATAGATGTGGCATTCGTTCATTTTATAATAAAATTGCAGTTAATAAATTTCACCTGTAGCTTGTAAGTAGGCATAAAAGAAAAATACCACATGTGTAGTTTCAACTCATTATTTATATTTCTCATATTTTTACAGATCATGTATTCATTCAGTCTTGTAAGGGGTCCTTAGTCAGGCTCTTCCATCACTTCCTGTTGTGTGTATGTGGGCTTCCAGCTTCATTTCTCTGAAATAAAAAATGGTGGAAAAAATAAGATTCGTGGCATCAATTCAAGTTCCATTACTCCAAAACTATTTTCTTTAACAAAAACACACACAAAAATACATTTCTGGGTACGGCTGAATTTACAGTGTACTCCAGAGGTGTGACATTATCAATACTTCATTACTTCAACATTGCAAGAATTCCTAATTTTTTTATTACATGTGACAGTTTTCAATGCATTATAAAATGCGACATATTCTTTGTTCTTTTAAGCTGATTTTACACACACACACACACACACATAGAGCAAATGATACTAAACCTTCAATTTAAAGTTGTATCTCAACTACCATGCATCCTCTCAAGGAATCCAACCTTGAACTTTTTTTTATTAGGCGGTGTTAATCTTTTTTTTACTTCACATTTCTGCCAATTTTGGCTAATCATGAAGATGAGAATGTTGATGATATGATAAAATTGGTTAAGAGACACTCACAACGAACATCCATGTCCCGGCTGAGATTAGAACCCAGGTTCTCTGGCTTCATAGAGTGATAATATTATCATTGAAACAATATACTTGGATACTAGAGACCCCAATACATACACATACAAGCATGAGTGTATAATTGTTACTTCTGTTTGTAAACTACAACATATTTTTGTCAAAAATTGTTTTCTATCAGAATAATTTCTTTGGTAGCTAGAATCCATGAATTAAAATAAAAGTAACATTTCTGAGCACCACAGTTGGAATAAACCTACCGTCTCGCACAGTGCTCTGAATTTCTCTTTTAGCTTATTTCTCACACCCCTCCAACTATAGTGGAGCCCAAGTTAAGAGTTCAGTATGGGCCCTTATGGGCTTTTAATTTTGAGATCACCACCCCTAAACAAGTGTGTTTCTGTCAGAAACAAAAGTCGATATCATTCGAAGAGAAAATAATAAATAAGCAAAAACCAGAGGAAATGTAAGGCTTTGATGGTTCACACCTTCTTTTGCAATTCGGACCATCAAAACAAGACGTTTTCCTTTCTTGTGTTTCTTGTTTGATTCGGGGAGTTAAAACTAACAGCCGTCCGACGGTTGCCACTTGCTGCAAACACGTGTTGGGAAGAGGGAAGGAGGCGGGGAATGTTCAGGCAAAAGTTCGTGAATAGGCGCCTGTCGGGGGTCAAGTGGTTTGTTGTTTGCGTGCGCGCTTTCTCATTTTGGGTATTTCTTGAAGGAATTTATTATTATAATTATTCTACAACAGCAAAATGGCAAGGGGTGGTATTATTAAGCATAAAAGTGTCCAGAGTCTTACAAGTAAAGAGAGACAAATTGTAATAAATATAAATATACTTCAAGCAGAAAAATCCCGGTAAAAGTGTTAGTTGGACTGCAAGCTAAAATGCTGAAACGACTGGAATTTCGTTCAAAACTGTTTACAAAATTAATAGCGAAGCGATTAAAGGTCCTCTTGCAACACCAAACGAGCAGAAAAAACGTCAAGAGGTACGCAAAATCCAACGACTTCGAATATAACTTTAATACGAGGCGATGTGTGGCGAAACGTCCCAGGCACATTGTATATAATACATTGCCGAATTTTTCGGGAGGAGGTTCACTTCCCCTCCCAAAATGATGACTAAGTATTATGAAAAGTATTGAGAGCGTTATATTAAAAGATAAAAAAAAAATGATCGAGCCATTTTTCCTAGATAGTTAAAAGAATGTCAGTCTCCTTTCTGTAATTATCCTTCATATGAGTAAAAATACAATAGAACACCTTTTATTTCACACCTCTATTAATAATTGATTGATTGAGTTTTAAGTCCAATTTTATGCGCAGATAGGTTAGTTGGGACTGGATCTACAGTTTTATGTGAGATACGAACTACTATGTGCCTCCAGCAGGTATCGAACCCTGGATCACTTGATTATAATGCGACGACGGAAATTCTGCTAATGCTATCCCCTTATAATCGAAGGACCCTGGGTTCAGTTTCCTGGTGGAGGTACATTCTAGGATGGATTATACATTGAAGGCTCAGTTCCGATTAGTTCATCTGACCACAAATTAGACCTAGAACGAACCTTGCAATTATATTGATGTGAATGACGTGACGTGTCCAATGGGCGTATGTGCTGGTCATAACTCCCCCTTGGATAAGTATTCCTAAAAGAAGAGGGCCAACGGCAGAAGATGGCATATGAGGACCAGCTACTAAAAAGTATACGTACTACCCCCTCCCCCTTCGAAAACACTGGGCAGAACACTGATATAAGGGCACTTTTTGATGTGTCGAATAAGTTGCAAATCTGCACATTATATTTCCAATATTACGTAATGCTTACAGCATATTCTGTGCACGTCCCAGAAAAAAAATAATCTAGACCCGCCTATGACTGTCGAGCTGCTGCTGTGCAAAACGAATGGAGGGACAGAACAATACAGACACAAGACCTTCTGTGTGGCCTTACGAGTGGTTTGCGACCACCTACAGGTCGGGGGAGAGATTTGCTTTGGTGCATGCCGGTAATGAACACAGTTTTGTCTGAAACGACACAGTGTGCAGATAAATGTGAAACAGGCCTGCCCGATGGCACAGTGGTAACGTCCTGGTTTGATACCCTTTGGAGGCATATAGTGGTTCGGATCCCAGTTTAAACTGTAGGTCCAGTCCCGATTAGCCTTTCTGTGCAAAAGTGGACTTAAAGGGAGAAAAACACGGCCAACGTACACGATGAAATGGACAGCAAGACGTATGACAAGCATATTCGGGAACAGTTATTTGCAAATCTCCCTCCATGGACCGTCATTACTAGGGAACGGAACTTTATGTGCTAAAAAACACAGAAATATTTATTTTTTATGTGTCATAAATGTTGAAAATATGCGATAAAAACAGGAAAATATGTGACAAAAATAAAAACATTTGGTAACAAAAACAAACTATAACATGCATTTTAAACACCTAAAATTAGTTTCTAAATGATTACCTCTTAGCGAGCAATTTTTTGGAAGAGTTGCAGTGGATCACCATAGTTTTTTCCAAATTCTCCATTGTAAATCTGTGACGATTATCTCTAAAAAGCATCTTATATTGTGAGAAAGATCGCTCCACGTCACAAGAAACAATTCTTGCATATTTGAATCACGAAATGTCACTAACGCTTAAGTTTTCAAAGCTTCCTCTTCCTCTACTTCACTTTCCAAAACACATGCAATTTGGCACAAATTTGAAAACCTTGTTTTTTCCCAAAAAATTCTGTACATTTAGACACTTAGATCCAGTGAGTTCTTGCAGTTTCGGTTCTACTATACGGACTTTAACAATGGAAGCTGCCAAAGTGTTCGCGGACGATTCAAGCTTTCATATGGAATTAGAGAGAATGGACAGGTTTGTTGAGATGTATGCCAATTCGACTTTTACGGAGGGCTCCATCAACAGTTCTTGCAGAATTCTTCTTTGTCGAGATCATTTACAACAGATACAATTTTTTCAAACTTCTGGGCATAACATCTGCATCCAACCAAGTGCCCCATCGCGTAACTACAGGTGTAGGGGGAAGGGGAACCTCAGGACATTTTTGTTTAAAATTGTCTATTCTTCTAGCCAACTTGATAAAAACTTTCTTGCCATTTGAAACCAGTTTATCGACATTGGGATAAAGAGCTCTTATCTTTTCACATATTCTATGCAACGCATGGGCCACACATTTAACGTGCACCATTTTGGGGTAGCTAACGGCAAGGCCTACTGCAGCTTTTTTCATGTAAGCTGCAGCATCTGTCACGAGGAGAAGAACATTGTCAAATGTTATGCCTTCCGGCCACAATAGCTGCATTGATTCATTAAAAAGCCTTGCTATCATTACGTGTAGCCAGCCCCAGCTACTACTTACAGCTATTTTCTCCCAATAGGATCGTAGGCGAGGTGCCAGAAGTCTGCCAGCGAGGGTGTTCAAAGACAAAACAAACCTAGCACTCTCGATATGAAAGAGGTGCAGAGTAGCCTATAAACATTTTTCCTTCGAGGATTTCGAGGTGGATGAAGTCAATGAGCGATTTTATGTATTTAAAATGAAAATTCGCAAAATATGTATTTACATACGGAAAACTGGAAAATATGTGTTTTTATGTAAAATAAAATTTGCTGTGTTGACATATAAGGCTATAATCAGAATTTTGGCAAAAATGAGGGTCTGTATCTTATCGCAGAAAAAACATTTAATTACCTAAAGTTCCTTTCCCTAGTCATTACTCTGTACCACAGCCGCATGAAAGAACAGCTTCCCATCAAATCATGGCGAAAGGATTTGTATTCTTGTATTGAACAGTACCCGTTCCGTTAATCACAAACTTTTGTTGCGGCGTGTACTACAGCAGAAGTTCGATGCACGCCGGAGCCTTCTTCCACTGAGCACCATGCGGCAACACTGTCGCCATAAGCCCCATACTGAACTCTTAAGTTGGGCTCACCAATATAAATGAACACTTGCCTTTGTCTGTCGAAATCTTATTGAATTATATTTTGGGTGAACTGTCTGACAGACATACCATAGTAGTTTTTTTTTTTTTTAACGTTCTCCTTCTAATGGCTCGTTACTAATTTTTAATTTCAGCATAATATTACATATAACTTTGAACTCCTGCTTTTCTGACAAGATAAAATATAGACATTTTAAGAATTTGGAATTTCCCCCCTCCCCTTCCCCAACACAACTGTTACAATTTTTGGCCCATTTTCTTCCTCATTGCATAAATTAACTTATATTTCTTTAACTATAAAATAATAAATGAAAGCTGCTTTAAAATAGTCTTCTGTAACCATGTAAAGTAATGTAAAACACGTCAGAAATTGAGAATAGTTAAACAGGTAATTTACAGATCAAAATCAAAACAGCAGTCTGACAGACCCCTCCATACTAGTTGTGTGATTATTGACATCCATAGTACTTGTGGGTTAATAATAAATATTTAAAAAAAAAAAAAAAACTAAACATAGTTTTTATCAAAATCAAATATAAAATGCTATTTTGGTGTTAAAATCTAAAATTGCTTTTAAAACCCTAAGGTTCTCTACCTTCATTGGTGTCTTGTAGAATTTTGTGAAGAACATTTACATGGAGATGAATGATGAAATTGATGAATGGACATTCACAAATATCAATGCCCAGGTCAGGATTCGAACCCGGGACTCCTGTATATGTATGAAAAGATAACAGTTTCTCTGCATAACTTCTATCAGTTCCTGAAAAGATAAGAACTCAGACAATACTTAACAATTTGAATTACACTAATTAGTGTCCAGTGCTCGGAAGGCCAGTGCCTGCCAAGCAGATTTTTAAATTTAACATTTCACGTTTGTCAAAAACAATGTATTCAACATTCTGTATTTATTGAATATAAAACCAGAAAAGAAATGTAAATCTACTTACTCAATATTTTGGTGTGTTTTGGCCTGGTTTCTCCACACGTTCTCATCCCTTGCAATACTACTGCTAGTGTCCTGCATGCACCTGGAACAATAACATTTTGTGTTTCTTGAAAAAAATACTCAATACTTTACGAACAAAATGAAACCTAAATTATTTAGGGACACTTCAGTACACTTCAGCCCTGACACAACAGTACTTAAAAGTTACTTGGTATGAAAAAGAAGAAGAAAGAAAACATTGCACATAAATTATCATATTCAATTTTTTTAGCAGTTACAACAGGTCAATGCCCTAAAATGTCTCTATAACAAGGTTACTTTGCACAGTCATGGACACTTGTGGGTTGTAACGATTCCATTGAAAGTTAATGGAATTGTTATAACCCAGAAGTGTCCGTGACTGTATATACAATACACCATAAATAGGTTAGGATGAATAAAATTTTATTTCAATGATACTCAAAAATATGTCATTTTCCTGGCCATTGACAGAGAGCCCCACGAACCATTGATGGATAGCCCCAAAAACCATTCACGATAGCCCCACGGACCATTCATTTCCGGCTAGGTTAGGTTAGGTAAGCGTAGTTAAAAAAAGAAAAAAATTCTCGTAAAAAAAAAAGCACGTTTGGAAACACTGGCGAGACACTTGCGCAATCTGCAGGTACATAATGGAAACAACAGCATAATGTCGCTTTACAGAAAATGCAAGTTCTTTACATAAAAAGTGATTATTTCTTGTTCTACAGCATTCTATGGTGAACTTTTCAGTTTCCGCGAAAGAAAATACCTCGAAGAACTTCGACAATGCTACAGAAACTGATTTCAGTACGTAGTTTCTCCTGTATATTTGAAGAAATCCGTTCGGGCGATATCGCATATTACAAATTGCAGTGAAAAACACAAAAAAATCTGACTTTACAGACCAGCTGTGCAAAAAACTGACAAAGATCAAAAACATTTTTTTTACTGTCAATATTAACTATTTTCCATTTGCATGGTTACAATAAAGTGCATGACATGGAATCAGTTTGAGTTAATTTTGAAAATATGGTTTTCACAGTAAATCTGGATAATTCTTGTGATCATGAAGGCTACTGTCATTGCAAATGGTTGCACAGATAAAGCCAAAATATTTCATGTATCACCAGAAATATAAGGTTAAAGCAAAGGACAAAAACTATTATACTCACAGGAAAAAGGTTGACTAATTTCATTTTCAGTGGAAAGCTATCTGTCACCTGCAAAAGAATCAAGAATTAGTTAGTACAGATTAAATATAATGAGGTACAGTTACTCTTATATTACCAAACAGTGACAGTTAGAAAAAACTTGGTTGTGACTATTATCTTGTAATCAAAGAGTCTAGACTTAGAATCCCGATGGAGGAGATGCAGTGAGATTCACATCAAACAATTATTTTGGAAGCTCAATATTTGTCCGTTCCTCATTTCAATAGTGGCATAAAATCTATCAAGATAAAAATTAGGCCTCTGTACACAACTTTAATGTTAAGACAAAATATACACAAAACAGACATGTCACTAAATTTATGTTGTGTAAAGCATAGAAATGGATCTATTAAAATAATAAGAGACGTAATTTTCGAGAGTGGACATTTGGTCACCAGCTCCTTCTATAACATTTGAATTTATTTCTCGCATAAAATTTGATTGGTTTAAAAAAAAATATGAAGTTTCTGGTGCATGGAAATAATGGAGTTTGGGGGTTAAAATGAATTCTGAAATAGTTAAGTTTTTCTCACAACGAACTTGTAAAGTAATTTGGTAACGGTACCAAAAGTTTAACGATGTTCCCAAATTTTATAGAAGTATTAAGAAGTGCCTTAAAATAATGGACACATTTGTGGCTGATTTCCATGTGAGGCTCAAAGGGGGTTCGTGCTTGAGACCAGATGTCACATGAGCATGCATTGGAAGCATTTAGTGATGTCATTTTAATTCTAAAAGCCATAAACCTGACTCACCTAGCCTAACAAAGAAAGCATTTAGAGATGGTTTGTGAATGTTAGAGCCCTAAACTTAACATGCCTAACTTAGCAACGAAAGCATCATAGCTCTGACCCCAACGCATGTGAAGTAAATGGTAGTGGTAGCCCGTATCCAAGCTTACATTAAGTGAATATCTGTTCACAAACAATCACATAGGAGTATACGGAAGCAAAAAAAATTGGGTAAATGTCTGTTATATCGGAGACACATTAAAATCAGATATTTTGTGTTTCGGATGGTTCGTACTTACCAATTGTGTATTGCGTACTATAGTTGAAGGTGCCATTATGCTTTTTACACGAAAATAACTACGATTTTCACAATACGAGTAATTCTTTTGGTTCCTTTCTTCCGTTGCAGAACATACAATATGGCTCACACAGCTGTGGATCATTGCACGTCGGGCTTGTGTTTTGTCGATTTGGAGTGGGTATGCAGTGTTTCCACCTTCTTAACATTCGTGTTCATTATGTCATCACAAACCATTGACGGATAGCCCCAAAAATCATTCACGATAGCCCCACGAACCATTGACGGATAGCCCCAAAGACCATTCATGATAGCCCCACAAACCGTTGACGGCTAGCCCCAAAAACCATTCACAATAGCCCCACGAACTATTGACAGATAGCCCCACGGACCATTTCCAGCAAGGTTAGGTTAGGTTGGGTTAGGTAAGCATAGTTAAAAAAAATTCTCGTACAAAAAGGCACGTTTGGAAACACTGGCGAGACTGCATGACTTCCGACACTCAGCCATCTGCAGGTACATAATGGAAACAATGGCATAATGTTGTTGCTTTGCACAAAATGCAAGTTTATTATATCAAAAGTGCTTATTTCTTGTTGTGCAGCATTCTACGGTGAGAAAATACCTCCAAGAACGGTAAGAGTCTAGTTTACGTCCTTTTCCTAAGAAATACATGTCATATATCGTTGGAAAGGTTATTTTATAAGGAATTCAACAAAGTAAATCCCAAGGCGAGGAAAAATTTCCTGGAGGAGAAAATCGAGAAAAACCGATGTTGTCCGGATATGCGTGATTGAACGTACTGAGGACATTTTTCGATGATGAAGCACATATTTAGGGGTGAAATGAGTGCTAATGGAACCTAACCTAACCTCGTAGGCATACCTCGTTCCCGTGAATGGTTAGTGACAGAAAGTGTAAAAAGAAAAACTTACTTACTCTACGTATGCCGGAGCGCCGGCTGTCTGCTAGCACTGTTTTGTAAACGGGCAAGAAGGAGTGTGCAAAGAAAGACGTAAACGGGTAAGAAGGAGTGGACAAGAAGGACGTAAACTAGACTCTAACCCCAAGAACTTTTAAAATGCTACAGAAACTCATTTCCGTAAGTGGTTTCTTCTGTAAAAATGAAGAAGTGTGTCTCCAATATAACATACATTTACCAAAAAATCGGTCTTCAGAAAGCATGGAATAAGTTATCACTCATATTCCAAAGCAAGTGTTACCAGACATAAATAGGAATCCAATTGTGTAAAAAAAAGGTAAGACTGCAGAATATGGGCTGCTTAGGAGGAAAGCGATTCCTAATTCTATGGTAATGGTTTGAAGTTATTAATCAGGAAAAGTAACTTTCAAGGTGCGGAAATGTGTAATTTTCGGGAAAAAAAAACAACAAGAAATAAGAGTTCAGGATGGGCGCTCTTGAAATCGTGGCACTGCACAAATGTAGTGAAAGCAAAAAAATGCGTATGTTGTTAGGTAGCTAAGCCCCGCGACAGGTTAACTTTGCAGCAACTTTTCGCATACATAGACCCAAACGTGCGCGCAGAATATAGTTCCGCTGCAATACTGCGGATTTTCTCACTGTCTGTGATATGAACAGCTCAGCAGTTAGGGCGAGACTGGCACGGGGATGCTGAGTGTTGTTCTCGAGTGGATTGATACATAAAATCTGCTGCAAACTTAACATGTCGCGGGGCTTAGGTTTAATTCTCTTAGCCTAAATAATAATTTGTCATTGTATTTATGCTAACAAAACCTAACCTAACGTTGTAGGCATTCCTCGTCGAAATAATGAAAAAAACTGTGCGTAAACAATATGGACGCGAACGAATGGAAAAATGCATAGCTTTTAGTAGCATGAAAAACATTTTTCATTGTATTTATGCTATTGGAACCTAACTAACAGGCCTAACCTAACCTTGTAGGCATTCCTCGTCTCAAATAATGAAAGAAACTATGCGTAAACAATATGGACACGAACGAATGGAGAAATGAGCCGAGAAATGCATTGCTTTTAGTAGCAGGAAAAAAAAATTTCGCACAAAAATATAATACTAATCGGAAAAATAACACCGGAAAATGGAAGCAAAATGTACGTACTTTCAGGGAATATAAATTTTGTTCGTCTACGTAGAGGAACATGTTCTGCAGTGAGACCCAATTCTTACCATCATTAATCTCGAATGAAATCACTTTATATATCATGAACACCGTTGAAATTTAAAAAGTCTCAGATTTTAACTGCACGATCTAAGCCATGCGTACAAATCCAGCTGATTTTTTTCTTTTCTTTTTAAGAGCAATCTAATCTAACTACTTGACTTAACAAAAAAAGCCATAAAAGAACCTCGCCCGCTAAATAAATGCAATATTATTTTTTATTATCATTTCTGTCATTTTCCCAGACAATGCTAAGAGTATTGTGAAAATATATACGGTATTGTTTCGTATCTCACATAGGTGTGCGTTTTTACTGAATTGTTTTAAACCAGTTTTAATTATTACTTATGAATTGTATAATTATTTACTTACCTTAGTGGTCACAAAATTCTCCTCTTTCCCGTTTAATCGGTTTGATAAACCACACGAAAGATTTTTGTTCGAAGTACTTGTGATCATGTCGCCATCACAAAACAAAAGAAACCGTGTGCGTACTTTTGCATTCATCTTTCATTAATGAGCAATTCTACATGACAAATTCATTCTTGTTTCAGTAATGACCAATTTTACATGACAAATAAATCTTTAGCATATTTTTGAGTTAGTGTTTTAAGTCCACTTTATGCACAGTAAGGCTAATCGGGACTGGACCTACAGTTTAAGGTGGGATCCTCGCTACCACTGCGCCATCGGGGAGGCCCTCTCTTTAACATATTAATTTCATCATGGGTTAACCTATATTCTTTTAACGAGAATCTGAATAGTATATATAAAAATAGTACTCCAATCATCTGTGCCGTCGTGCAGGAATCAAAACGCCAAAGCCAATAAGAGGGGTTAAGTGGGCCGCGGCCCCCAACTATCAATGAAAAAATCATAAAAATGGGGAGTTTTTCACATATTCGATAATGTAATGCACCCAGGAACATGAAATGACTTTCATTCGGTTTAAAAAGGACCATTTTGAAAATAAGGCTAAAGTTTGAGTCCCCTTCCAAAAATAGCGGGGAAGAGGGGGCAAGCTCCCTTATTTTTATGATTTTTTTCATTGAAAGTTGGGGCCGCGGCCCACCCAACCCCTCTTATTGCCTTTTGTGTTTTGATTCCTGCACCAGTGACTCATCGGCTAACTACGCCTATATTTTCTATGGGTTACATGTGACCCATTGGCCGAGTAAATGTTAAATAACAATAAATGGGTAACGGGGTAAACGAGGAACCCTAGGAGAGGGAGTAAAGGCGGTCGGAGCGTGATGCTGATCACAGCACCCTCAAAACGAGGGGGGCGAGATCGAGAATCTGTGTTCGGGATTCCGAACAGTCGAGAAATTCCAAATTATCATATATAACAGTGACCAAATCTTGCGCAGTTTCTGCACTTAAAGGGTCTGGAATTTCTTTAAATGCCAATTTTTATTGCAGATGTGCAAAATCAATCACTTTGGGGGGAAGTTCAATTCTAGATTTTCACAGTGTTGGGAAATTTCGAAAAATTTACGACCTAGTCGGGGAAATGGAGATTTTCTCAATACCGGAAATCAGAATTATATTAAAAAAATTCCTTCCCAATGCCATTACAGCAGTGAAGATGATTCTAATAACAGCTGAAAACAGTGTCCCAAGATTTTGTAGGACATGGTAGCAAATTGCTGAAACTTTACAGCCTGTAAATCACAGAAAACAAAATTATTTTGATTAAATATCGCTTCAATTTAACCATTCGAATTCCATGAAATTTTTCCAGATATCTCAAAGGGGTAAGTGCCCCCCTGGTCCCCTTCTGTCGGCCCCCTTGCTGAGAGATACCTCTGCGTTGATCCAAGAAGCATCAATGATAGCTAAAATGTAAAAATGTTGCACCCTTCGGAGTACGCAATACGTTCTAATGACGACTTGAACTCCAGTCTTGCTGCAAGTGTGATACGCAAGTGTCAGGCAAATTGTCACTTATACACCTGCTGCAAACATATATTCACTTAAAATGCAAACTCATGGTTCCTGCACACTTACAGTGAACTTGCATTCAACTTGAAGTGCCAAGCAAGTCTCGCAAGACAAATGCAAATTAAGTGCAAACTTGCACTTAACTTACGTGCTATCTGGGATAGAATCGGAGCTGTTGAAATATGGTGGAGAGGGAGTGAAGAAGGCCATATATGAAGTGATAGAAGAAGTTTGGATAAAAGAAGAAATGCCCAGAGACTGGACAATAGGAATAATATGCCCGATACATAAGAAAGGGGATAAAGCTAAGTGTGAAAACTGCCGCGGAATAACACTACTGGATGGAACTTATAAAGTATTTGGTAAAATTTTAGCAACACAATTGGAAGATTGGATGGAAAGAATCATGGGAGATTACCAAGCAGGATTTAGAAAAAATCGCTCCACGATGGACCAGATATTTTTACTGCGCCAAGTGCTGGAGAAGTATTTACCAGAAAAAAAATTAAGCATTTTGCAAAATTCCATAGTTATAGAAATTTCAGATCACATGAATTTATGACAGGTTATAATGCCGTCAGTAAATAGAGCATAAAAAACTCTACAGGATAATGATTTCACTGTTTGAAATTTATGACTTTTACATTTTGTAAATTTTGTAACATCTGGCAATGCAGCGGTAGTAGAGGACAGAGCTATTGGGAAAACTCATGAATTAGAGAGAGAGGGAAGTACTCCATTTACTTCCATACTGACTTTTAAGGTTGAGACAGTCTATGGTGTATTCTATTTCTAGTTTTTTTGCCATACCCCAGTTTTTGTCTAATGCTGCTAAATAATATGAATGTTTGGTGGGGGGGGGGGGAATATGTACTACAGGTAAGTTATGTGAAAACAGTCCAGACAGAAAGATCAGTAAAGACATTTTTTTGTCCCCAGTGAAAATAAGTAGTTTTCCCAGGTTGTGTAAATGATGTGCTAATGGTGTATGATGTTTACCCAGCATTGTGAGGACAATCGGTTTCTACTTAAAATCAATAATTTTGAGCATTTGTCTCTGAAAGCCAGTTGGTAGGCCTTGTTTTTTGAAGGACTGTTTTAGTTTACGGAGTGACAATTTTCACCACGTGATAAAGCTAGCTTTTGAGCTATTTTCTCCAGATTTTAAGCTGCATGTCAGGGTGTCTACCAAAATAACAAATCTAAAATTTTTGACCTTTTTTTCCTTTTTCTTAGCAAGTATTTAATCACCCCCTACTTAGGTATGGTTGAAAATTAAGAAAAATATATATATTTTTAGGGTCGGGTGCCCTATTCTACACCCTCGAATTTTCAATTTCATTTTTTTCTTCTTTTTTTTCTTTTTTTTTCAATGAAAAACTTCTACCACAAGGCTGGTTAAGATGAAAACTGAAGCTATACTTTAACAAGAGATTTAGACTTGCTTTAATTATTAATGCCTCAGACTTCATCCTGGATGGGGAATGGCCACATTACTTCAAAATATTTTTACAAACCTTTACGCATGCAACAATGCAATTTTTAACAAACAAATTGAAAAAAAAAATAACCACAACTCAAGGCAATTTTAGATTTCCAATTTTTATCATAAACACCAGTAGAGGTATACCTATAACAATGTAAATTCACTGTAGTGTAAAAAATAGCAAAAATTCTTGACCACATGTATAATTTCTTAACTTTCTTGACTGGTAGACATATGCATGTGCATCATCTACAATCTGGCTTTTCCTGCTAAATGTATGTGTGTATTCTTTAATTGCTGATGTGTATGAAACTTACATCAATGTGCATTTGCTTTCATTGTTAGGTTAGACAGGTCAGGTGGTTTATGGCTATTAGCATTAAAATTACTTCTGTAAATACTTACCAACACCTGATCATGTAATTTCTGGTCTTGAACACTTTATACTATTCTCTCACCCATTTCTAATTTAAAATAACTTCTTAGGAGTAAGTTCAGCAACACTGCCAATGAATGTAATAAAATGCAATGTCATGGTATGATTCAGGTAATTACTTTTGCTGGTCCAAATAGACACATACATATGCTGTTCCTCAGCACCTGGTGAAAATAGCCCTGCATGCTATTCTCACCACCTGGTGAAAATAGTCGCAGCCTTTAGTTTATTGTGTGTGTTTGTGCATGAGCATATATATATGCAGTTTGGTCTGGTTTCAAATACCTTTCATGAAATATTTTATTCTAGTTTGTTTTTAAGTTGATTTCTCTCATGAAAAAAGTTAGCATGCAATGTTCATTGGAAATTATCCATTGTCTGGTGCTTTTACCTATGCTTATTCAACAGGCATGTTTCCGACAGAGAACCTCTTCTTTTGTCTTTAGTTGAACAAATTTCTTTCTGCCGTCATGGGTAACATGATTGTAAAGAAACAAATATATATATTTTTTCTGAAATCAGACTGAGTATTTATGCTAGCAACATATGTATTCAGGCATGTGTTTGTTGCTTAAAAAAATGCAAGACACCAATGAAATGACACGGGTAAAGAAAATGGTCACCAATTTTTTTATTGACAATGTTCTATGAACATCACCTACAGTAATTCATGTTGTAAACATCTCTTTAAAAATCAGTATTCCATTGTCAATTTCCAATTTTTAATTTTTTTTTACCTAATCAGTGGTGGTTGATTCATGATTACTGGTATTGGCTTTGTAGGGGAGGCAGATTAATAGAGGCAGTGGTCGCTACCTACAAAATTTGTAGCTGTAGCTGTAGCGATGCTACATTTTGAAAATTGTAGTTGTAGCGGTAGCGAAGCTACAAAATTTCTGTAGTTGTAGTGAAAATTTCGCTACAGCTACATTTTTCTCAGCATTTTGAGGTGAATTTTGAATATGACAACAGCGTCAGAAAAATCGACAATAAGCCTTAATTTTGCAGGAGGTTCATAAAGACAGTCTATTACATGGAGATACAGATTATCTAGATTGTAGATTATAGATATCTGCGTAATTGATTTAATTAGTATCTGAATAATTCAGATATCCAGATAACTAACTGACATATATGAATATATTCCTGCTAAAAGCTACGTTTTTTTATCTGCGTCGCTATTTTGGGGAGAAACATGCCTCGTTTGCTGCATCACTGGAAACAAGTGCCTCGTTTGCGTCACCCCCGGAACAAATCCTGTGGATATTCATGGTAGAAGAGACACCAAAATGTTATTAATTGCTGTGTAAGACACAACTTGCAGTGCAAAAAGGAGCGATGGATTTTCCACTGCACTGACAAGGGAATCGTGCCAGAAATAAATGGCTCAGTACGTTAACAGCATTGATCATCGTCAGTATATAGGATCTCACCAGCAAGAAATTATTGTTACAAGAATGATAGAGTTTCTGGAATTAAAATTATTTTCGCAATAGTATTTGTTCACAAATTTTAAAATTACAATACGTTTAGAACACTCAGGTTTACACGACAGTTTCCTCAATAATTTTATCATATTGCAAAAATTATGTTTCCTGTAGAAACAACAATTTTCTTTAGTTAATATACATAGTTTTCAAATTTATGTATTTCTCCTACTTTTGCGTCACTTTTCTGTAACTTCTGCTAATCGTGACATCATCATCATCATCCTTCGCTGTTTCCTGCCTCTAGCTGGGTCGGCATAGAAGTCAAGCCTCTCCATTTTTTCCTGGTCTTCACCACTCCTCTCTTTCCAAGGTGTTCCAATCTTGTCCTCTTCTCCTAACACTCTCCACTATCTGCTCTTTCCTCCTTGGCCTTATTCCCACTCCTTGTTCATTGTAAGCTCTTACTGGTAGTCTTTCTGCATTCATCCTCTTCATGTGTCTGAACCATCTCACCTATGCCTGATCTATTCTGTCCTGAAGCTTCACTACACCCACTGTCTGTCGGATCCCCTCATTTCTTATTCTATCCCTTCTAGACTTCCTCAAAAGACTCCTTAAAAATTTAATCTCCAATGCCTGCATCTTTCCTTTGTCTCTCTATGTCATTGTCCAAGTCTCTGCTCCATACGTAATTATTGGCAAATAGTATGTGTTATTTAGTACCTTCTTGCATTTCATAGATACATTCCTGTTCCATACTAATCTTCGAACGCTTTGATATAGTCCACCACCCATTTGTCCTCTTCTGTTTAGCTCCTCATTTATTCTTTTACTTCTCTCAATCATGACAATGAGGATGAATGGTTTATTTAATTATTCTCTTATCTATAGTCGCTTTCTGCCACTTTCAGCTAATTGTGAGAACGAGGAAGAATGATGAATGATGAGCAGTGTGGGGAATGGAGGAGCAGGAGGATCTCATCCTCCCAACTTGGCGTCTTTCCTAGTTTTTGTTTTGAGTCCATTTTATGCATAGATAAGCTGATCGAGACTGGATCCTAACCACTATGTGCCTCCGCTGGGTATCGAACCTGGGGCCCTTTTGTAGTCAAAGGTCTCCAGGTACTTTTCATTCAAAATACTGACTTCATATCAGTCTATAAAAAATGAAATCTTTATTCTCAAGAAAAAATTGTTGATGTGAACATAAATACGTAATCCTACCAAATAGTATTTGTTTATAGTTGTAATAATTAATTTGGGTAACACTCTAATTGCAATATTCATATATCAAATTTGAATTGATATGCCACTTGCATAGCTATGGTATTCTCAAAAACTATAGTAAAAATAAGTAACTGAAGTAACACTGCTATCAAAATTATCGAATGACTGGAACCATGATAATAAATAACAGAATCTATTTACCAGTAGTAGGGGATTTTTTAATACCCGTATGGTTGTTTTCATTTTTTTATGCAGAAGTAGTGCAAAAAGTAGCAAAGTAGTGAGTAGCGAGCTACTTTTTGATCAATGTAGCTGTAGCTAAGCTACAATTTGGAAGAGTAGCTGTAGCTGTAGTGAAACTACTTTTAAAATGTAGTGTTCTGATCACTGGTTAGAGGTTACCGAGGTTCCAGTTTGTGTAGTGGCCTGGACGGGTGGACATATTCTCAGTCTAATAAAGAGTCAGCAAAACTAAACAATACATTTTACAGTGTAGTATGTGGACTAGCCTATGGGGGTAACTGCTAATTAGTAACAGTAAGTTCTTTTCTGAACTGTGTTGAGTGCTGGTGTTAAAAAAGCAGTTTTTTTTTTGTTTTTCTTGCAACAAAGTGAAATAACAAAATTTGCATGCAAATTGTCACTGGTTCTTATTTTAATTGCTGAAATCCTGTTTTTTATATTTACTTTAATGGTGACATATTAGCAGTAATTATTTCAAATTGAATGGAATTTTTTAAATTCAAAACTTTTAGCAAAAATTGCAGTACAAGCATCTACACAAGTTGTAATATAATATGAAGGGTCTATTTTTCACAAGGGATGCTTATAAGGTCCTGTGTTAAGCAATGTTTTGTGTGAATTATAACAGCTATGCGTTTCCTTATTTTAAAAATAAAATCGAACTGTTACATTAACATGTCTCTTTTTGCCCCCAGAAGAAATAAGTTCTTTATGGATTGATATTGCCGCTCCAATGCCAAAAGCACGAAAGTGTTAAATCTTACTTTTGAGATGAAAACACTTCAGTCAATATCCCAAATTGTTAATAACTTTTGCATTTGATTAAATGTTGTCATTGGGAAAATATGCACCCACTTATGACTGTTTATTACAACATGTAGATGTATCAACAAATATTGATCAGCAACTGCACTAGGTTAAATAGTCAAAATTTGCACACTCGTGGTTTTGGCATTTAAACGACAATATGTCTTGCATGTTGCAATATGTTCTGCATGAGCCACACCCCCTATATGCCAAGGTTATTAGAAGTATAGGTTGGGCCAATCCGTTGTTTACTCTTGATGACGAAACGACGGTAAGAAGTGAATTTATCCATGAAATGAATTCCAAATTTATGCGCTAGTGTTGCACTATGCAGATAGGAAACCATGCCAGAAACTGAACACACGAAATCGAGTACACAAATGAGCATTTCCACCCATTTACATTTTGTGGCTTCAGACAAATTGAAAATAAATATAGATAGTTATTTATTGTTATGCGGGACAGAATATTATTGATCGGAACGGGAATTTTTTTAAAATCCCGACATTCGGGACGGGAAATATTCGCAATTTCTCGACTAGTCGGGAAATCTCAAATTCTCATTTTCACCTTAAGTGATTTTCTTCGCATTTCTGGAATGAAAACTAACAATTTCCGATAAGTTCCAGACACTTGTAATGCAGAAAACGTCAAGAATTAATACCATTTTAAAATGACCATTCGGTATTTCGCAACTGGTCGGGATCCAGAAAACTAGGGAAGTCACTTGCTGCAGTCGGGATAGGGACGGAATTTTTATTTCCGATCCCGGTCCTGACTTTTCGAGATACCGCACACCACTTGTTATTATTATTTATTTTAGTTCAGCACAAGATACATCTTCCAAGTACGTTGAACATAATATATACGTTATATACGTTTTTCAAAAGGATTCTTCGGTCACCGAGCTTTGGATTCGTGTGGGAACGCTAACGTGAATCATGCTAATGCTAGAATATGCAGTGCGCATTTCTGCCCAGAGATTATGTACGTAATCTGAAAAGTCAACTTTTAGGTTTACATCGAAGTAAGATCCTTTAGCAAGATGCCTTCGACTCCTTATTATGAGCAGGAATGTAGGGAGTATAATCCTGGTAAATACTTCGCCTACCATTTCTTTGCCATTGGTGTACAATTGTCTCTCGCTTTTTCCCTACATATTCACATAAAGCAATAAAAATACAAACTGCTAACTTTTCATTCCATTTTGGTTATTTATTAAACGGTACGTGTTTGTATTTATATTTGATAAATTTACTTTGCTCTTCCACCCATTTAAGTCAATTGAGATGATGAAGAAGTGATAAAATAGATGAATGGAAAATCACAGTTCCCCTTACTTACAAGAGCGACCACAAGAAAAAGAACCTTCTTCCTCTTCTGTTCAACTCGGACTATAAGTGAGCATGCTCCACTCTCCCCCTCCCCTCCACACTGGAGTACGGTGCACAGGAGTCGCGAGTCTGCGCAGGTTTCTTTGCTTATGGTTCCACTATAATAGTAATATAAAATTGTACACTCACCTCACTTAGTTCTCCGGCAGTTTGTTTCTTTATACATCATATTTGGAGAAGATACAATCATATAAAATTCAAACTATAGTTGTACGTACACTGTATATAACACACCTGGATGTACAGGATCAAGGAAAACAAAGAAATGAGCATAATTTTCTCTTCGGTGAAGATGTTGAACCTAAACCAAAAAAACTCAAATAATGAATTCGACTATGTAAATTGATGAGATTTAGTAAATCATTTGATGAAGTGAACTAATTCTGAGTGGACTAATCGCAAAGGACATAATCAGCTCAGATCCTATTACTTCTTCATGGTATGTGACGTAAAGTTCCCGCCCAACCGTTTGACGGCGTTAGTGGCTATCACATCTCCTTTTCCACAGCCTGTAGTACACATCCTCATCTAGACATTGTTCTTGTTCTGGTGTTTAATATCTTCATACTGCAGCACTGTCGTTTTGTCATTTCACGTGACTTTACATTGAAGTGATGGATTCACTTGGCCGGTCACACGTCATCGCAAGCAAAAACTTCAACCGTTACCATGGTTTTGGGCCAGGGCTGCTATACGCCTTCATGGCATGGTGCTAAGCACAGGGGAGCACTTTTACTTTTTTTTATGAGGTTAATATATGTGATATAAGTGATTTATTGATTTTAAGTTGATATAATCGTAGGATGGAAAGAAAAATGTGCAATGCGCTTTGCTTCTTATGTTTTGTTCTTTGGCATTGTAGTTCGCTATTATGGAAATTTGTTTCATATAACTACCCCATAAAAAACCACAATTTCTAAAAGTCTGATGTAGTGATAGCAGTTTTGGTCAACTGAATAGAAATTGTTATTCATTTCAAACCAATTGTATAGCATAGAATGTCATAATTGAGAATCAGAGTGGAACTATGATTAATATAATGGCAAAGTAGCTAGTTATGCATATTTATTTATTTATTTATTGAGAAAATTTCAGATACAGCACGTAGCCATTTTACACTGAAATCAGTAACAATGAAAATAACAAAAAAGAACAAAAATAAAAATAGCAAAATAAGACAAAATATTAATATAAATAAGTCAAGATAGCACAATTAAATATTATTTAGCATTGAGTGGGAAGTCTGTGGAAGAGCGATCTTTTTTGAATTTCCTGTCTTTTTTGTGTAAAATAGATTTGTGTTGCGTGTTGAGCACATAGGCACTCGAAAGTGGAATTCCTGGAGGAGCGTGTTGCAACGGATTTTGCCATTGACAATTTTGTAAAGATACCTAAAATCGTTCAGTAAACGGAGTCTGATAGGGAGTCTGTAGGTTTAGAAAGGCCAGGAGATGTGGTGTTGGAAAGTTGCGTAATGAAGGAACCCTGTAACGAACTATAGCCAGGAAAAAGTTAAGAACAGAATCAATTCTGGAGAGCTGAGTGGGACATGCCATGGACCAGACGGGAGAGCTGAGATGTCACTAATTTCGGTGAAACGATACAGTAAACCTAAGAGATGCATAGCCTTTTTTGTCGTGCCTGTAATATGTTCTTCAAATGTGAGTTTTTGGTCGAAAACAATGCCTAGGTCTTTATGAGAGGATACTGCTTTGATGTTATTGCTAAAGATGGAGTAAGATGACTTTAACAGGTTCTTTTTGAGAGAGATGGTGAGAGTAGTACATTTTTCAGGATTTAAAGTAAGTTTCCATGTCAGGCACCATGAAAAAAACGTTGTTATGTCATTCTGGAGAAGATGAGCATCGTTGGAAGTGGAGATTTCTCTGAAGATCTTACAGTCATCTGCGAAGAGAAGGTAATTACTAGAGGCGGCTGTGAGATGGTCGGTAAGGTCTTCGACGAATAATATGAACAAGAGGGGTCCTAGAACACTGCCCTGTGGTACTCTAGAAAGGACGGGAAGAAAGTTAGATAGAGTTCCTGGAAGCACTACACGTTGTTGGCGATCGCTAAGGTAATCTGTGAGCAAGTTTAGAAAGTTACCATGAATGTTGAATCTATTGCATAATTTATGAATCAAAAGACGATGACTGACAGTATCGAAAGCTTTGGCTAGATCAAAATATATAACGTCCAGTTGTGAATTGTTTGAAATACATTTCATAGCATGTGAGAGAAAAACAGACAGGTTCGTAAGACATGAACTACCAGAACTACCATGTTGATTTGAGCTAAGGTACAGAAAAACAAATTTATATAGCCTGTCTTCAGGTGCGGAGCGTCCATGTAAGCCGTGTAAGCCGGGCTTACACTTTGTTAGTTATAGTAAAATGTATGTAATTATATGGCAAAATTCGTAAAAACTTCAAAGTTCATCTTGGCCCGATACCAGTCTTCGAGATCCTGTTTGTTAGATTGCAACACTTCAGCACCAGATGGCACATGAGAACTCCCGCCTCTTGCTTTGGGAAAGTTGTAAGCCTTCTGAATGTTGCCTTACAAATTTCTGACCGCGAAGGAGCAGTGCCTACCGCCGCCCACCGTATCTGGAAGAGAAGAGCAAGGAATATAGGGAGAAGAGCGCGTCGAAACCCTAGGTGTGTAAACCTACGGGCAGAGGCTTACAGCAGCGTTGCAAACCTCATGTTTAGAAAAAGTGTTGTTCATGGACGTCCGCAGTATTTCTTTCCACCAGGGAGGATTAAGCAAAGTATTTTTTTTGAAAATATACTAATTCAATTTGAAGTTAACATTTTTCTGCAACGCCCTTACAACAATTAACAATTTGATGTGACTGAAATGAAATTATATGTGTGAAAATGGTTGACATGCATTTTTCAGGAAGTGCCTCCCCTTGCCCCTTCTGGACATCCATGGTGTCGTTTAAACTCCGAAATTATGCTACATACTACTAAATTGTTCTGGGATTTTCATATTATAAATATTAATTTATAACAAAAACAAATATAAATTCGAATGGTTCAACCAACGGCATGGGTTCCACGTTATGTGAAAAGTTTGAGAAAATTCAACCACAGCGAAAAGCGGCCCTGTTGTTTTATTTATATCTCCAACTTACAAACGACTTTTTAAACTTGTGCGAGATTTTGCACCATTATGCTTGGGTTGGCTTCACTGAATATGCGCCCGCGAGACACAGGTCCTGCAAGAGGAGGGGCTCCAGCGTTGTCGGGTATGAATGGTTGACTGCAAAGGAAATTTGAGTCGGTGGTGCTTCATGGAGTTGTTTTTTTTTCCAGGAACAGGGAATTCTGAACCAAAAAATTAACAGGAAGGGGAAAAAGGAGAAACCTAGAAATGAGCGGGATACGGGAAAATTAGATACACATTGATGTGCTAAATTCTTGTTGTTTCTGTTTTTCGCTTGTAGGAGAGCATAAACATTAGACATATTAAGATCTCTGTTTTCCGTTTATGTATGAACTCAGCTGGTAATAATTGAGCTAAAAAGTGAAATAAATAAGTAAATAAATAAATAAATGTTAATGAAAATTGAAGATTGAACCAATTTTATAAATTTCATGTCAAATGTGAACCAAATATTATTAATTACATAGTCCGTGATTCAAACACTCTTCGAACAACGATCTTTTAGGTGCTAGATTTGCTTTTACACAATCCTAAGAAAGCACTTACATGTCCTTTGATAGAAATTTCTGGATATATCCCTACAATTTGTGAGCATTTCTTTTATATTTTATATTGTATTTTTTTTTTTTTTACTAAATATAAGGAATTTTAAGGCAAGAGAGGGAATTTATTTACATCTGAAAGGGATATTCCCCTCACAGTCCGAAAGATCACTGCTTTGAGCATTGACCTATTTTGGATCTGGTTTCTTTTTGTTTCCCCCTTCTTGCTGTGTGTTTGTTAAAGTATCGAGGTATTGCTTTTGCGAATTCCATCTATTGAAAAGCGGAATGTCGTCCCCGTGCTGTGGTGTGATACCGTAACGTACTCTGAGTACGTGGGATCGAACCAAGAACCTTCACCATTGAGGGGGGTGATGTAGCTCGCTTAATCATTCATCCTCCTCATTTGAGCACTCGCCCTTCAAGGTAAGCCTAATGGTAATGGGCGAGAGGTACTAACTACACACTTGGAAATGGCAAAACACAAGCTTTCGGATTTATACCTTCAAGTGTAGATCAACATGGTTGGAAGTAACAATACCTGTCTGTCTCTGATGATACAATTCCCCGCTGATAGCTGTTCATATCGAAACGTGTTCGATCGCTCAATCTTCTCAGTTGCTTCTTGTTCGGCGATTCCAGGCAAAAGACCCCACACCACACGTTGCTCTCTGTTTTGTTCTCTTTCCTCCTTCCCTGGTCGTTGCCCTGAAATACCAGCTGATCAGCACCTTAATTCCAATAGACCAGGAAGGATTTGTAAATTACTGATGTGACATTCTTTGAATGCCTGAGAGAGCAACGGCTGGCGACAGGGGTTATGAATTCAGGCTAGCTATAAATCTCAATTTAGAAGAGATTGATACGATTACCCCCTCTGGAAAAAATTTCCAGAATTGAAATTTATATTTAAGGTATCCATGTTGATCTATCCTTATAAATCGAAGTTTTTATTAAAAACATAGAAAAAATAAAAATGAAATAAAACCATAGTTTCCGCCAAAACCGGAAAGAAAAAAAATAATGATAACAGAATAGTAATTGAGTAAATACTTTGCGATACTTCAGACGCGAGAACTGGCCATAGGCATAAATGTACTGTCTGGTGTAACTGGCCGTAAGAAAAACAAATAACAAGCTCGCATCTTTGCTTAGTAAAAAAAAATAGCACAGTGCTTAACTTGCACTTTGATACTCGCTCACATAATCATGCATGGAATGAGCGTACCGTCAATTTTGTAATAGATGCGGAAGATTGACATGTGATGATCACTGACATAACTGACGTAACATGTTAAAGGTGTGGCCAAGCAACAATGATGACTGCTTATGACCTGAGGTCGCCAAAAGGGGGCGTGAACACACGTGTGCGTTAGTAGTCAACACAAGTGGACTCACACGACACATATTTTCACTTGAGTTAAAAAGTACCCTAAATTCGCGGATACACTACGTAGTGTTTGTATGTGTGTATAATAAATATATTTCCACTTGGGTTCTTCTTGTTTTATATTGCGATGCACACGCATTCACTGGAAGCGTTTGGAGTTGTCACGATAGTTCAGTGGATTGTTATCACTCTCGGCACTACTGGAATTACGGATGTAAGTATGAATTAATATTTGGAATCCATGAAGCACACATGTACACTTGGGGGAAACATGCCGTCGAGTTACTGTGAGACTTCCCTTTGTAGGTTGATGCACTTAGCAATTTTGCTTCGATGTTTTCTTTAAAGCTGGTAAGAAAACGATCGACAAGGGCATGTGTTAAAAGCACTGTTGATTAGTATTGTTCGGTGTACTTAATGATGAATAAACGACTTTTAAATATTTTCACATGGTACACTCCCGTGCAAAAGTTGCACAACTGGTTGCACACAGATTTTCATTTCAACGTTTCTTTCAAGGAACTAAGTGAGAAACGGTCGACAAAATTGTAGACACTGGCGAAACACGATTTTGTCATGCAGCATATTCACTTAAACCATGTAAAATTGCACCGTTGATAAGCATAGTTTGTGCATTTACGGAAAAGTGAATGAGACATGGGACGTTGAAACTCACTGAGTACACTCCTGTGCATGACGTTAAAAGACAGGTTGCACACACTGGAAGGTTCTTCTTTGTGGGTGTAAAACTGCTTTACATGAAAGTTGTAGAGTTGAATGTGACGCATTACATGTCACATAAAAATGCACTTTCGTAAACACTGCGGAATGACTTTTTAGGAGGGGTCATGTACATTCTGTAATGCAAGTGTACAGAGGTGAGAAGTGTAAACACTAGGATACGTCCTTGATGAATTTCTGCTTCTTCATTGGGTGAAATTTATAAAGACTGGCAGATTTTGGGGAACGTTTACACACAGTGATGACTTGGATTATGTAAGCTGCACTTTTGATTGAAGTACCGTGATATTTGTGGAAAGCGATGCACTTTCGGAACAGGAGCATATTGTGTGTAGTTTGTGGGGACAAAACTACGGTGTTCATTCTTCTCTCTGGTATTCTGCTCTCTTCCCTGCTCCCTCTTCATGTCTTCTGTTCTTCTATTCTGCATCTCTTCTGTTCTTCTTTTGTGGGAGCATTGATGGGGAAAGGGACTGAAGAATTTTGTCCGGTTTGGGAGTTTCTTCTTATAAGGGTGGAAAGTGTTTGTTCCATGTACTAAAATACTGGCAGGCTGGCTGGCTCACATGGCTGTTGCATGCTGTTGTCCTGGGAAGCTAAACCGTCGGGATGCGTGCAGATTCGGGTTCGAATCCCGTTCTCCTCGCTGGTGATTGGCCAAACTGCTGCATGTTGATTCCCAATAGATACGCTGGGAAAATCCTTCTCCTGTTGATAGCTCTTGACTGGTGTGATGAATAGACAGACTTAGGTAAAGGATAAAGTATAATTTCGTAAACGGGAAATGAGGAAAGGGGTGTTGATCTAGACTTATTAACACAAATACAGAAATTCAACTGCTTTGCCATTCCTCGTATGAACATTTATAAGTTACCACGATAATACAATATAAAGAAAGCTAATAACCATAAAATAGTAAGGTATGTAATTAGATTGATACTGAATAAGGTTAGTTATATTTATGTGAGAATTCATAACGAAACCAATGAAATATTTGTTAAAATTATCGAAATTATTTCTTTAATTTCCCTTGTGCTATGAGAAATGTCCTGTTTCCGTTTGATTCAACTTAAATTACTACTACTCTTTTGAATGGAAAATTGCTTGCTATAAACATTGAAAACTCTACTTTGCCTATTATTATACTATTGTTAACGAACATTCTAGACAGTCGACCAAGTCCTGTTATCGTTAAAAATTGAACGTGTACTGGCTCATTGTGGTGAGAGAGGTTTAAAATATACATACTTTTACTGGGAAATAAAACGTTAAGATATATAATCGCTTAAATTTATTCTAATAGTTTGCTTCGCTTGAAGCAAATTCTGTTCGTAAAAGCGTTTCTGGGAATTATAACGCCGGAGTGGCAACATTGTATCAAACAAAGAATTTGCTATCATTGAAGTTTTCCTTCCCGTGGTTGTCCTGTTAAAGGAATACATGTCTTTCGCGGCCGAAGTGGCTGCTTCTTGCTGCGTAACTCGATACAAGAGGGAAAGGGGGGTGATTTTCTTACGTTGCAAATTCTTCATTCCGACGGCTTCAAGACTGGAGACTAAATTCAACGTTTGGAAAAAAAAAATGTGTCGTGACAAGCCGACTGGGTCCAAAGATGACCGACGGAGGATTGCGGGATAGCAAGGGGTTTGAGGAGTGAGAGGGGTTTGCTTCTCCGCTGCCGAGCTGGACTTTGGTCGCTCCCATACAAAAATGCACGTGTTTAAAACTGTACTGTTTACTCTCTCTAATGTTTATAACGTCGGGCTGGACTCGCGGTGATTGGTTGCTTGGTTATCGCGGAGGATTCGCCCGCAGCGGTGTTAACACTTTTGGCGCTGCTCCCGTTTTTCAGCTTGTGAGGTTTAAACTTTGATTCCAGCGACGTTGCTGCTGGCGATCGCGCTGACGCGACTCGAACCATGTCCCAATATTATTTCAAATTACCGGGCAAGCAGTTTAGTACAATCGAGGGTGTTTTAATAAGAAAATTCTTATTCTGAAGAACATGATTAATAAATTACTTTGGTTTCTTGTTAAGATGACACGATTTAAGTAATGCTTCTGCTCTTGACTGTACAAGTTCCTGTGCATATTTTGTCTCAACCGCAGTTACTCTTTCTTACAACTAACGTTATTTCCTACCTGAAGTTTTACTTTTCTTGATGAGGGCTTTTCTGGTTTAAATTTGTTCAAACTTTACTATTTAAAAGATAATTATTATTTTAGTCTCGTTAGTTTACTTTTCGTCTGCTAACAATCGTTTATTTTGAAATCGACCATAAAAAATAAGATAAAGTACTCTCTAAACATGCGATAATTAACTTTATATTATGCTAACATCACTAAAAATGAAGAATCTATAATTCCCTCTACTCATTCTAAAATATGCTTAGCATATTATTGTGGCAAAGTTAGAAACTAAAACCGTCGTGGTTTAATCATTATCATTCTGCGATGGCAGAATGGATTTCCAGGATTATCGGTTGCAATCCAATATCCGAAGGAAAATACTTGTTATTGGAGCGCAAAAAAAATCTTGACGTCGTCGTCTACATATTCATATAATATAAATATTCTCATAACTGGCGCTTAAAATAAACTTTGCTAATATAATCATATACCTTCTTCTGAAGAGTAACTATAAAATTCTAGTGATGTATTCGCTGAGCTAGTATTATTACATACTGCAAAAAAACTTTTGTGCCTAAAGCACATTATTAAATAATAAGTCTGCTTTTAATCTTTAATATTATTAGTGCCATTTTATTATAAATTATTATTATGTCATGCAAGTGAATTTAAAATATTAGACCTGTTTCACTTTAATAAATACCGTAACTTGGAGCAGAATATTAATATTTATATTTTAAAATTTAAAACAAACTACATTTTAAAGTTTTTAACATTCGAAGCTACAACGTGCTAAGGATAAATATTCAACTGTCAAACGAAACATTGTTTCGGACAGAGAAAAAAAAATATAAAGATATACTAACAAAAAATATCTCGTTAATATGTGAGAAACGTCCACGCCGTGTGATGCTCTCATAATTCTCTTCTAGTTATTCAAAATAAGTTGGCTGTGCCTAACTTTGCTTAAAGCATATAAGTATATGTATATATGTGTACGGATTCATTCTCGTCACAACTGCTTACCTGTGTACGGACATCTCTCGTCACTGCAGCCTATTTATACATCTATTACTTCTCAACTAGAACTTTTAATTAATCGGGCGGTTTATACCCTAAATCACGGTACGCCACTCTAACTATATACGCTTGGCGTAATAGCGGACATAATTGTACAGCGTGTCGAGGAATATAATTAGCGTTTCGTTTCTTTACATATTAACATGAATTAAAATTTTCAGGCAATGTATGCGTAAGTTAAGTAACATAAGGCAAGTGACTATCTCGTATAAACTTGACTATCTCCTTAATCTAAGCTCCCTTCATGAGGTGCTAGGAGACTTCAGTCATTAAGAATATAAATGAGTGGTCCTCGGGGCCTTATTCGTTCCCAAAACTATATATGTATAAAATGTAATATCCTCGTTGCAAAAGTCTTAGCAGTCATAGTTCAAGCATTCTAAATCCTTTACAAGTTACGGTCAGTTTTAAACCAAATTTAAATTAAACTTTTAAAAAATTTCAATTAATAATAATACTAATAACAATATATTGACTCAAACAAGCATACTCTGTGCCATAACTCGTTAAAATGCACATAGTGCTGATTGACTCTGACTCGGTGGCACTAATTTATTTTCCTCATTCATAAATAACTTTAAAATCCACTTTTAATCCACGTTGTTAATTAATTAAAATGTTAAGGGTAAAAAATCGTTTACTGCTGACTATAGCTTACTGCATCCTCATAACCAACGTTGTCATAATTTTCGTATCCAAGATCATATAAAAAAAATTCTAAAATCACTGTCAATGCAAGAAATCATCAAATCTAAATGCCTTATTCTTATTCCTTATTTAAAATTCTGGATGGTAAAAATTTCCCAAGTGGGAATTTGTTGTAGCCATGGTCCCGGGTTCGTGAGTAAACCACAGAGCTACCAGGAGCAGATTGATAGGGAATCGTCCACGGACGTCCCTGGGCCGGCCACATTTTTGATGACATGGGCCTCCTTAAAATCCGACATCGAACCTTCCGCCACGCGGAATGCCGGACGCTCCTGATACCAAATTGCCAGCCCGACGCGGATAACCGCGACGGAGCTGGGGCGCAGGTTCCTCCGCAATTTACATTTTGCGGGTGACCGACTCTGACTTGAGGTCTATAGGTTTCATCTGATTCATCCTCAAGTTAGAACTCGACATCTATCATAGCTTAATGGTTCTCCCCAGCTGATATTAGCATTAAAACACGTGTAACTCTATAAATTCTCTACTTTTAAATACGTACGCAGCATGTTATTCGTTTAATGTTTTCATTATAACTTTCATCCTTTCTTTTCTCTGCCTAGAAATGAGAAAACCTATCTGGAGGGTGAGGAAGCCTAATTTAAAATAAAATGTTATTTTCCTTTGCGTTTCCGCCTGAGATGAACGAAATCGGGCACAAAAATGGCATGACGGTTCTATGTTCTTAGTTTTCATTTATTTCAAACTGAAATGAATGAAAATTCCAGCACCTCCATCCACGTAACGTACTCTGAGTACGTGGGATCGAACCAAGAACCTTCACCATTGAGGGGGGTGATGTAGCTCGCTTAATCATTCATCCTCCTCATTTGAGCACTCGCCCTTCAAGGTAAGCCTAATGGTAATGGGCGAGAGGTACTAACTACACACTTGGAAATGGCAAAACACAAGCTTTCGGATTTATACCTTCAAGTGTAGATCAACATGGTTGGAAGTAACAATACCTGTCTGTCTCTGATGATACAATTCCCCGCTGATAGCTGTTCATATCGAAACGTGTTCGATCGCTCAATCTTCTCAGTTGCTTCTTGTTCGGCGATTCCAGGCAAAAGACCCCACACCACACGTTGCTCTCTGTTTTGTTCTCTTTCCTCCTTCCCTGGTCGTTGCCCTGAAATACCAGCTGATCAGCACCTTAATTCCAATAGACCAGGAAGGATTTGTAAATTACTGATGTGACATTCTTTGAATGCCTGAGAGAGCAACGGCTGGCGACAGGGGTTATGAATTCAGGCTAGCTATAAATCTCAATTTAGAAGAGATTGATACGATACAGTAGTGAAGTGCATTATGGAATAAAATGAGTGTGATTGTGCGGTGGGGTGGAGAACTTGTTGAAGACGCCGTTGTCCAGCAAGGATTTTGCTGCCAAGAAGAAACTTGTGGACATAGGAAGGCCCACCCCTTCCTTCTCTAGCAGACATAGTAACAGAAACGAAAAATAAAGTGCGCCGATTTTGCGATTCATGATACGGAGCTGATACTTGGTTATGCGGTTGTAAAAAGTATTCAGCACTTTTCTGTTTCCTTCTGCTTTCGTTTGTTTATTATTATTATTATTATTCATTTTATTTAACTTTGCTTATTTTTTATCGATACCTTACTCATTGTGATATGAATAACACTGACTTAATTATCAGATATCCAGAATTTTTGATTTGGTGAAAAATTCCAGGGAAGTGTTCTGAAAAAATTGGGGGGGAGGGGTCGATGTGTGTGAATAAATCACTAACCATGTCAGCCCAAAAATAAGCACAATGGGAAATAGCCTTCGTCATGCTAGGCTTACACTGTTGGAAAGGTCACGCTCCGCCACTGCCTGTCTTTGATGATTTTTTCACAAATGATGGACAGAGGAGAGAGTAACGAGATAGGCCTATAGGAAGAAGCAAGGTTTTTGTTGCCATTTTTGTGAATGGGAGTGATGTTAGCTTGCTTCCAAGCATGAGGAAAAACGCCCTCCGAGAAACATCTACTCAGAAGAATGCAGAGGGGATAAGAAAGGGATTCCCCAGTTTTCTTCAGGAACATGGTGGTGATATTGTCCGGCGCTAGGGCATGGTGAGATGGGAGAGACGACAATAGACTTTTCACTTCATCGGTTGTAGTGGCAAGCTTTGTTAGAGAGGAAGAACAGACTGATCTTACGTTTGGCAACGTTGCAAGGGGGCAGGCGGACAGAAGTTGACGTGGAAATAAGCATTTAAGACTTCAGCCCTTCGGTCACCTTTCGCACTTTCACTATTGTGTGTAATTTCAAGAGGAATTCTGCTGTTGTTTCTTCTCGAGTTTATTAGACTGAAGAAGTTCTTTGGATTTTCCTGGATTGTTGCATTGATACTGTTTATGTATTCTTTGTATTTGTTTCGGAGAAGGTACTTTGAGTGCCGTCGAAGAACAGCGAAAGTATTGTAAGTGTGTTCACTCGGGAAGTCCTTCCAAACTTGCCAGTCTCGATTCTTGTTAGCCATTACAGCGCGCACTTCGGAGTCGAACCAACTTGGAAATCGGCGAGATGCTATTCTTTCCGAAGGAACAAGGTCGTTCACTGTTGCATGAATGGCAGCTGTAAATAGCTCACCTGCATCGTCGACTGTCCCATCTTCCAGAAGCCCCCAGGGGAAGCATTCGAGGGTACGTCTTATCTCCTCCCACGGTGCTCGGTTCCATAGGTGGTGGTTCTTCTGGATCGATGGGCGATGACCTCTTTTAGTAGGTGGGGGGATGGAAATGGACACTTCCAAACTATCGTGACTGAGGAGGTTCTTACGCGGCGTAATGTTTACATTGTTCAATGTGGACACAACATAATCTAGATTACTGTCCTTCCTGGTGTTGAATAAATTATGCTGCCTTAGCTTTAAACCAGAAATGAAAGTTTAGATGAACCATAGGTCATTTGCACACTTCGCGATTCCATGACCAGGATCTTGCCACTCAATAGACAGGTTCAAGTCTCCGAAAAGTGCAACGTCCCCCAAGGCAATTGCTGCAAGTAACGAATCTCGACATTCTTCGAGAAGGTACAGTGGACTATTTTTATTCGGTCTATAGTACGAACCAAGGAGAAGATTATTTGCATTGGATACTGAAACCTCTACCCACAGTAATTCACAGTTTCGCTTTAGGTCATTGCGTACTTTACTGGGCCATTTTGTGCTAACACATATAATTACACCACCACCGCGAGTCGCACGATCTTTTCTATATATGTTAAAATGGCTTGTGAATGGTAGTTCACTGTCACTTACATTTTCAGTTAACCACGTTTCTGTAAATATCAAGCAATCGTATGTCATTAGTTCACACGCAAAAGCAGCACAGTCAGAAAGCTTGTTCTTAATGCTCTGTGTATTTTGGTAATACACAGAGAAATTTGCCAACATTTTCCCAGGTCCCGGATTCACTTGTATGTCCCCACAGATTAAAGCCATGCATAGGAAGTGAAAGTACCGGGCTGGGGTCCCCTTACCTGCCGAGCGCTGCTCCCTGCTGCTGGGTGAAGCCATGGCAGAGACACGCATACCTGTTGCCGCGAGTGCCGAAAATGAAATATCTCTCTCAGCACCAGTGGCAGAGCGTGACCTTTCCAACAGTGTAAGCCTATCATGATGAAGGTTATTTCTCATTGTGCTTATTTTTGGGCTGACACGGTTAGTGATTTATCCACACACACATAAACTCCCCCCCCCCCCATTTTTTCAGAACACTTCCCTGGAATTTTTCACCAAATTAAAAATTCTGGATAAATCACTGGGATTGGTGTTTTCTTTGCTAGGCTGTGTATCTCCTACATTTCAACTGATAATTAAGTCAGTCTTATTCCTATCACAATGACTAAGGTAACGATAAAAAATATGCAAAGTTAGATAAAATGAATAATAATAATAATAATAATAATAAAGAAACGAAAACAGAAGGAAACAGAAAAGTGCTAAATACTTTTTACAACCGCATAACCAAGTATCAGCTTCGTACCCTGAATCACAAAATCGACACACTTTGTTTTTCTTTTCTGTTACTATGCCTTCTTGGCAGCAAAATCCTTGCTGGAAAACGGCATCTTCTACAAGTTCTCCACCCCACCGCACAATCACACTCATTTTATTCCATAATGCACTTCACTATCACACCACAGCACAGGGCCAACAGTCAGCTTTCAATAGATGGAATTCGCAAAAGCATTACCTCGACAACAAGAATGTGGTAACAAAAAGAAACCAGATCCAAAATTGGTCACTGCTCAAAGCAGTGATCTTTCAGACTGTGAGGGGAATATCCTTTTCGGATATAAATAAATTCCCTCTCTTGCCTTAAAATTCCCTATATTTAGTAAATATATATATAATATTAATTATAAAAGAAATGCTCACTAATTGTAGGGACATATCCAGAAATTTCTATCAAAGGACATGTAAGTGCTTTCTTAGGATACTGTAAAAGCAAATCTAGCACCTAAAAGATCATAAACAGGCTTTTCGAACACTGTTCGAAGAGTGTTTGAATATTTGGTTCACATTTGACACGAGATTTGTAAAATTGATTCAATCTTCAGCTTTCATTAACATTTATTTATTTTTGCACTTTTTAGCTCAATTATTACCAGCGGAGTTCATACATAAACGGAAAACAGAGATCTTAATATTTCTGTTGTTTATGCTCTCCTACAAGTTAAAAACAGAAACAAGAATTTAGCACATCAATGTGTATCTAGTTTTCCCGTATCCCGCTCATTTTTAGGTTTCTTCTATTTCCCCTTCCTATTAGATTTTTCCTTCAGAATTCCCTGTTCCTGGAATAAACCTCCTTGAAGCACCAACGGCTCAAATTTCCTTTGCAGTCAACCATTCATACCCGACAACGCTGGAGCCCCTCCTCTTGCAGGACCTGTGTCTCGCTGGCGCGTATTCAGTGAAGCCAACCCAAGCATAATGGTGCAAAATCTCGCACAAGTTTAAAAATTCGTTTGTAAGTTGGGGATATAAATAAAACAAGAGGGCCACTTTTCGTTGTGGTTGAATTTTCTCAAACTTTTCACGTATAACGTCGAACCCATACCGTTGGTTGAACCATTTGAATTTATATTTATGTTTTTGTTATAAATTAATATTAATAATATGAAAATCACAGAACAATTTAGTAGTATGTAGCATAATTTCGGAGTTTAAACCACACCATGGATGTCCAGAAGGGGCAAGGCAAGGAGACACTTCCTGAAAAATGAATGTCAACCATTTTCACACATACAATTTCATTTCAGTCACATCAAATTGTTCATTATTGTAAGGGCGTTGCAGATATTTTGAGAAGGGAAATATACCTAGTTTACCCCAACCCCTGAAAAAAAAATACTTTGCTTAATCCTCCCTGGTGGAAAGAAATACTGCGGACATCCATGAACAACACTTTTTTCTAAACATGAGGATTGCAACACTGCTGTAAGCCTGAGGCCGTAGGTTTACAAACGTACGGTTCTGGCCCGCTCTTCTCCCTATATTCCTTGCTCTTCTCCTTCCAGATACGGTAGGCACTGCTCCTTCGCGGTCAGAAATTTGTAAGGCAACATTCAGAAGGCTTACAACTTTCCGCAAGGAGAAGGAGGGAGTTCCCATGTGCCGCCTGGTGCTGAAGTGTTGCAATCTAACAAACAGGACCTCGAAGACTGGTATCGGGTCGAGTTGAACTTTGAAGTTTTTACGAATATTGCCATATAATTAGATACATTTTACTGGAACTAATAAAGTGTAAGCCCGGCTTACACGGCTTACATGTGCTGCCTGCTCAGCACATCTCCATCGCAATAGATCATGAAAATGCTTTGACATCGGTGAGGAAACACTATAGCGGATGCACGAGTACACCAGCATTAAAGATAAACTCAGAAAAACACTGAAAATTCTCGAAAAACGGGACGACGATCAGCGCAGCTTCTACTAGTTGCCGCCATCTTGGACCATTTCTCTTTCCTTTCAGCATCAAATAAAAAATAATACATGCAGACAGGGGGGGAAGTAACTTTGAATTATTTAGGTAGGAATTGCTATTTTTGCTTTGTTGCATTACTGAAGGTCTGTCAGCAAATTAGTTTTCAAAAATTTTTCTTTTTTCAAAAACCTCATTCCAAATTGTGAGAAAATATTTACAATTCCTTCTCGGAAATTCAAGTTCCATCTTTCTGTGGTTTGTTTTCAGTAAAACAGATGAGGGAGAGAAATTTTTGAATAGTACTTTACTGGCATGTACCAAAGGCCCAGTGCACTTTTTTCACAGCAATATATTTCAAGCGAATCTTAAGGAACTGCCATGAGTAAACAGTGATCAGCATCTATGGTAAAAAAAAAATATATATATTTTGCAAATAAATTCAATTCATGCCATAATGTTTGCTGTGAATAAACTGTAGAGGTGAGTAACATGAAATATCTGTATGAATTCTGTTTTGAAACTGCTACCAAGTATGATGGCAAGTGCAGTTTCTAAATGCCGTGACCTTGTTCATTTTGTGCAAATAAAATTTAACATTTCCAGAAGTACTGCATTGATTTTTGCAAGTGCAGTTGGATGTTCATGTAATTACAGATATCAATTAGACAAGGGACATAACTTAGTTCTCAATGAATTAGAGTTTAGAGTTTTTTAAAAAAAGGATTGAAACCTATCTTGCCTAATACTTTACAAAATATTCATTTCCCCCACATTTTATTTGTGAGTGCTTTCATCAAATGCAGTGATTTGCTGTTATGAGCATGTTTCACCTACGTCACAAACTATTGCATTGTGGCTTTGAGAAGCCATTATGGAGGCCAAATCTTGTAAACACATGGAATTCAAGCAAGTGGGCTGGAGATTTGAACCTTGTTTATGATGTACTTTGTGCAATATTCACATTCTTGAATCCTGAATTCAATGCACTCTTCTGCCATTATAGTAATTATTATTCATTATATATAATGTTGTTCAAACAGAAGTTATGCGATATCAACCGAACACCTCTCACTCGTTCATTTCGTTCATTTTAGCATTGATACTTACCTATTCTGCATTGCGGAAGATTCTTTAAGGTGAAGTTATGCCTTTTCCATAAAATAGTGTCAACTTTTCATATTATGAGTCATTATTTGTCTTCCTTGTTCCGCTTGGGTAACAGACAATATGGCGTGCACTCGTCATGGATCATCGCGCGTCCTGCTTGTGTTTTATCGATTTGGAGTGGGTATGCAGTGTTTCAACCTTCTTCACCGAAAAATACCTACTTTCGTGTTCATTATGTCATCACAAACCATTGACGGATAGCCCCAAAAAAACATTCACGATAGCCCCACAATCCATTGACAGATAGCCCCAAAAATTATTCATGATAGCTGCATGAACCATTGACGGATAGCCCCAAAAACCATTCACGATAGCCCCAAAAACCATTCACGATAGCCCCACAAAGCATTCACGATAGCCCCAAAAACCATTCCTGACATCCCCAAAAAACATTCACGATAGCCCCATGGACCATTTCTGGCAAGGTTAGGTTAGGTTGGGTTAGGTTAGGTAAGCATAGTTAAAAAAAAGAAAAAAATATTGTACAAAAAAGGCACGTTTGGAAACACTGGCTAGACAGCGTGACTTTCGATGCTCACGCCATCTGTAGGTACATAATGGAAACAACAGCATAATGTTGTCCCTTTACATAAAATGCAAGTTCCTTACATAAAAATTGATTATTTCTTGTTCTGCAGCATTCTATGGTGAAGTTTTCAGTTTCCGCAAAAGAAAATACCTCGAAGAACTTCGACAATCCTACAGAAACTGATTTCAGTAAGTAGTTTCTGTAAATTTGAAGAAATCCGTTTGGGCGATATCGCATATTTACCCATCTTTCCTCTCCATTTTTGTTAAAAAATGAGGGAGTTGTTGCATCATAAGCCAACATTGCAAGCTGGGCACAAAAGTAAAGACATGTGTGAAGATAATTTGCAGAAAGCATCACACAACCAATTTCATTATCACCATCTTATGCAAGCCTTGACTAAATACTTGTATACATGGTAGAATTTAAAATTAATTTTGAAACTCAAAACTTGTCCGTTCCCTCTTGCTTGGAGGCATAAATTCTTTTGAATTCAAAATTAGCCAATATACACAACTTTCGATGATAGAGGAAATATAGATACCAGTTTTTTTTGGGTTTTTTTACACACACACACACACAACGTGGTGCAATTATGGACAAAACAGACGAAACACTTGACATTTCTCTACACACAGCTTGCTTTTTAGTCAATAACAGAAACATAAGCCAACCCTCAATTTTGTTGCAAGTTTTGACTTTTACTAGAAAGAAAGGCTGTTTCGAGCTAGTACACGTCCAAGCACGAGGTGAACATGAAAATAGGCAAAATAAATATTATTATATTTACTGTATGTTCAATGGTATGAGGCATAGTTGTAAAAATAACTTTCAGAGTTAGATAAATTTCTGAAAACTAGTTCTACATAGAAAAAATATATAAACTTTTATAGAATAGAATAGAATACTTTATTAGTCATTAGACAACATGATTGCAATAGACTTCGTCATAATAAGTATATAAATGTTAATATAAAAAATTACAAAAGAAAAGAAAATTAAAAATTCATATTAAAATATTACACATTCAACAATACAGTGTGCAAATTAAACTACAAGTTCTATTACAGCGAATGCAATTGAAAAATAGTACTCTATTTTGATTACAATACAAGCCATGTACAAAAACCCATTTTACAGCTCTGTGATACATTATAAGTAGACATTTACATTTTACAGGTCCTGATGGAAGTGTTCTTCAAATTCCGTGACACTATATATACAATATCGTACTAATATATTATTAATGTGTCTTGCAAACTGTTTGTTTTCCAAATTACGTATAGAAGCTGGTAGCAAATTGAATAATCTCATTCCATTATGTTTAAAATTTTGCCGAGTCTTGCATAGTCTAGCGTAAGGCATTTCTATATTCAGATTGTGCCTTATATTATAGTCATGTACGTTAGAACGCAACCTAAAACTGGGGAGGTTTTCCTTTATGTACATTAAACTATGATAAATATTTATAGAGGGCACAGTATTCCTTAAAGAATTCCCTACATGACTCCATATCCTGTACTCCTTTAATACAACGTATAGCCTTCATTTGCCATTTAAAGACTTCCTTTGCACCTGTAAAGTTTCCCCATAGTAAATTACCATACAGTAAGTGTGAATAGAAAAGAGCGTAGTACACAGAGATCATCATTTCCTCACTTGCAGACCTTTTTAATTTCCGCAATACATATAAGACACGGGCAAGTTTCTTACATAGTTCCTGGGTATGAACTGACCAGTTTAATTTTGTATCTAAATATATGCCAAGCAATTTTACATAATCCTGATTATTTGAGATGTGTTTATTTAAGGTGCATGCTGGGTTATTTAAGTAGAAAAAGTGAGTTTCCGGTTTTGTCGTACTTGACACCAAGCTATTTGTTTTAAACCGTAAAGAGGAAGCATTTAACATTTCTTTATTTTTGATACTAAGGTTAAGAATACTATGATCATTTGTAATATAGGTAGTGTCTTCAGCATAGATAGCTGTTTTATACGGTAGGCAATTAGGTAGGTCATTCATATAAACTAAAAACAAAAATGAACCTAATACTGATCCTTAGGGGACACCAGACAAAACGTCTAGCTCATCAGATGTCTTATTATTAAATTTTACTATCTGTTGCCAATTAGTGAGATAAGGCTTAAGAAGGGATAGTTCGATACCCTTTATTCCATAATACTGTAGTTTTTTTTAACAAGATTTCATGAGCAACTGTATCAAAGGCCTTACTTAAATCTATCAAAAAGTAGTACATGTATATGAGCCAGACTCGAAACCATTAATTATCTCTCTACCCCATTAATAGTAGATAGCCCTGATCTGAATCCAAAGTGGGCTACATTAATAACTGAATTCTGTTCAAAATAAGGGGTCAATTGCTTTTTTACACAGTACTCTATAATTTTAGAAAGCACTGGAACAAGGGATATAGGCCGGTAGTTACCAGGGTTATCTCTATCACACTTTTTGTGGATAGGGACTGTTATAGATATTTTTAGGTTATCAGGGAAAATACCATCATTTAATGTCCCATTAACAAGATATGTAATTGGAAGAGCTATTATGTCAATTATATACTTTATAATAAAGGTTGATAGACTGAAAAAATCTTCACTCTAGGGGTTTTCCATTTTTGACACAATAATTAAAATTTCATCCATTCTAATCAGTATCCACTTAAAGTTTACATGATTAAATTGTGAGAAACTTTGCCTACCAAGATAGCCATTAAGGTGATTGTTGACATTGTCTTCATAGTTCACAGGAATTTTGTTTATATGTTCTTGATTGTTTATAAAGAAACTATTAAACTCATTGGGTGTGATACTTGGCAACTTTGTTTCGTCCGTTATCTTAATTTCCTTTTTGATTATTGACCAGGCAGCTTTGTATTTATTGCTTGCCTTAGCTACAGTGGCTCCAGAAAGTATTTGTCTGTATAGAGGAATGGGTTATTGGATGTACAGACTGGCATTAATTTACAATAAAAAAGAACACAAATTGCACACGATTACTTATTCGTTTGCACACAAAAAAATATACAAAAGGAAATGTTGTATTTGTCATACAGAGTGAATTACAACAAAAATACGTTAACACGCATCATCCGATGCCAAATAAATATTCGTCTGCAATACATAAAAATAAAAGTGTGTCATCTTTACAAATGGTTAATACTTGGTGGGACCACCTTTGCTTTTAAGGATGGCTTCCACCCTTCGTGGCATTGATCGAACCAAATTACTTGTCGTTTACTGTGAAATATTATGCCATTCAGTCATTAGAGCTTTCTTCAGATAATTTTTATTAGAAATGTTGTGTTTGCGTATGTTTTCCTCCAGCATATTCCACACATGCTCTATGGGATTAACATCTGGAGACTGTGGAGGTGTTTCCATCCAGTGTGGTGTATTATAGAGTAACCACAACTTGGTGTTGTGAGGGTCATTATCTTGGTTGAAGGTGTATCCATCGGATAGACCCACATCATGCACACATTGGGGAAGGTGGGACTTCAGGATGTTGATGTATGCTTTATGATCCATGATGCCTTCCACAAGGCACAGATCCCAAACACCACTGGCACTCATGCACCCACATACAAGTATTGAACCTCCACCATGTTTCACAGTCGGTGTTAGATTCTTCTCAGCCAGTTCTGTGTTCATCTTCCGCCACACCATGACCCATTCATCTGACTTGAAAAAAATTAAATTTACTCTCATCTGTGAATATGACTTCCTTCCGGTAGTCATGTGTGTCATTTTTGTGTGCTTTGGCGTAGTCAGTCCTTTTCTTCCTGTTGCATTTGTTGATGTACGGTTTTCTACGGGCAGTTCTTCCCCGATACCCAGATTGGTAGAGAACACATCTTACTGTTTCTGCAGAGACCGTTTTTTCCAGTTTCATTTGCAACCTCAGCAGCCAACTTTGGGGCACTCACTTTTGGATTTTTTGCAACTTTCCGCACTATCACACGTTTTTCTTTCTGTGTTAGCTTTGGAGGTCGGCCATTTCTTGGGGCATTTTTGTATGTTCTTGTGTTCTTAAACCTATACACAATACTTTTAATTGTGGTGATTGGCCTACTGAGTGTTTTGCTTATGTCTGTGAAAGAGTTACCACTTCGAAACAAACTCACCACAATACGCCTTACCTCTTCGGTAGTTTCCTTCGATTTGCGCCCCATTTTTCCACACAGGTCCAACCCTGGCCTCCAGCATGCACATTTCCTGTTGCAACATAAGAAAGCTCGTACTTGCACTACACAACATTCAACTTGCATCTCAAAAGTGAGTACCTAGAGGGCATGATTTCATGGAACTATGTAGCAGACGAATACTAGTTTCGTGTGTAATATGACATGATTTTCGATATTTGTGTTGTGTTCGAACACAGCAGGAGATATCTTTGCTTTTTCTCTCGATTTTCGCAGAACGAATGTGGACATGTGTCGGTATTATATTTTGCTCATGCTTTTCTTCTTTTGCAAAGTGCTATACATGGTTTGACAGTCTGATTGTGTTTGGACGAATACTTTCCAGAGCCACTGTATGTACTCTTCATTAGCTTTTAGCTTAGCTAATTTTATTTCCTTTCTAATTTTTTTTAATCTCATTATAGTTCAATTTAGCAGTTTGATCATCATTTTTGGCATTACCATGTAGTCTGAGCATAATAGCTCTAAGGTTCGCTAATTTAGGAGTGAACCATGTTAGATGTGTTCTCATTTTCTTCTTACCAGTGCTGATAGTTCTATATTTTATTTACATACCTCACCAGATCTTCAGAAATTTTAAACGTTGAGAACTCTCGACTTCTAGCTTCATTACGTAACATGTTTGAAAGAAACAAATCCACCAAAGAACAAACAAACTTGAGGAAAATCGGCAAACATTATATAAAAAAACACACTGCAGGTTCGAAGATATAAAGACATTGCTAGTTAAATTCAAAACTAGGTGAGTTGGTAACGTAGGCTCTCCAAGATTCTCATAATTCCCGATATTCACGCAAGTTCCGAGATTCTTGAAAATCCTGGAATTCGAGTTTGTCCACCTGCCATGGCAGTTCTAGTGTCGCCCCAGTTACTGGAAAAGCCATCTGCTTCCCCCGGTTCTATGACAGCCTTTAGTCACTCGCTTGCAAAGCGAGAGGAACGTTGCAAGAGAAAGATGTTAGCTCTGGAGAGCGACGGCGACTCAAACTGCAACGGGACTAGCCCCATGAAATAAGAACACAGACACATTTATTTAAAAACACTACCTTTGACTGAACAGGCAGGGGGAGGAAAGACATAAGGAATGTTCGTTACCTGAAGTTCTGTGGTGATCTCTTCTCCGCTGGTCCTCGTTGTGATGTGGCCTTACTCTGTAAGAAAACGGACGAGGGAGCAACTCCAGGCTCCAAACTCTGTACTTTCGTAGACCGATATTCTAAAAGATAACTTTAAATCCCCCATCATTCGTTCGCTCCTTTTTCTAAACTTATGATGCCTGTGGAGCTCTCTCGTGACAACCATATTCAATGTAAACTGAAAACAACTAGAAACGGAGTTCTTTTGTAACTACTTCATCTGACGGAAAACGGAAGACAACTAAGAAGGAGATTTTCTCAGCCAACCTATTTAAATGTAATTCTAACTATCAGCCGTTACGACGGTTGCCTCGATTGCATCCTTGGGCAATGTCCTTTGGAAATGCTGATTCCTGATTTCATTTTCTAATGCAATGTCAGCGGAGTTTTTCCAACTTCGTTGTCGCGATGAGCTTTTAAGAAGCTCTTTTTCAGTGCTTCAGCGGGACCCTTTTTATAACATGATTAGCTTATTTATTTATGATGCCCGGGTCCTAGGTTTGACTCACGCCTGAGGCGTGATACGGAAAAAAGAAGAAGAAGAAATCCAAAATAAGATTTATCGAGTGGAAAGAAGAAGCCTATCCTTTTCCCACAGAAGAAATGAATATTAGTAGAAACAAGAAGCCAAATTTCTTCCCATTCCAAAAGAATATAATCTATGTACATACGTGTATATATATATATATATATATATATCGAAAAGTCCCCGCCCTCATACTTTGAAAATATGCTACGAGGTCAGTAGGCAACATGAGTTGGCAACGTTGTTAGTAGTGACTGGTATGACCTTGAAGAATGCGATAACGTCCCAGGAGAGTTGCACTGCTATTACAGTCAGTGGTGCGAGTCATTATTGTGCAGTCGGTCGACAATGCCTTTTAAGCGAGCGCAGCAAATCACTTTGTTAGAAGCATATTTTGAGTGTAAGACATACAGAGGTTGTGTGGAGAAATGGAGACGTCTATTCCCTGATGATCCGGTGCCAGGAAAAAGTAGGGTGACCAGACACATACATTCAAAAAAGAGGACATAGCATGGTGAAAAAGGAGGACAAAGTCGTAAAAAAGAGGACCGCAAAAAATGGGAACACATTTTGCCATTACTCATAACTTAATCAATATAAAAATAAAAAAACTGCCAACACTTTACTCACAGATAATTCTGATGATTTTTTCAATAAATTCCTCCTACTTTTAAGCAACAAAAGCAATCTCCTAATCTATTGTTTAACATGACAACCATAACTAAGAATATCTATAGTTTGAGGCATAGAATTTTACTATTTTTTCCAATTCTTGGATATTAGAATGTAATATCCCATATGTGAATGCAAATGTTACAAGTAAGCTTCACTTTAACTTATTTCCAAAAACCAAATTTAAATTTAGGTAGTTTATATTGTGTCAGGACATATGATTTTAATGTCACGAACATGTTTGCACTCTTTCAACAGCAGGGGAAAGTGACAGCCACCTTACACTTTACCTCATATTCGTTTCTTCCATCCTTTAAAAGCTGGATAAATTCTTGCTTAGATCATCATCATTTGTTATTTCATAAATATGACTTAATAATAAAAATTCACACTACGCGTTTTTGTATCGCGTATATTTGACTCTAAAATGAACTGGCCGACCTCTGTGACGGAGTGGTTAGCACACCGCGCCACAATGCCAGAGGTCCCGCGTTCGAATCCCAGCTTGAGCATGAGTGTTCTTTGTGAGTGTCCCTTCATTAAAATCATGATATCATCGCTCATCCTCATCATTACAATTAGCCAAAGGAGGCAAAAAAGCGAATTAAAATAAACCATATCAATCAATCGAAAATGAACTGCTCAGATTACATGTGTTTCAGAAGTCTCAGATTGCGAAGCAACGACTTAGAATAATACGTACTAATGTAATGACTAGTAGTATGCGGGACAGAACTTTTTTTGGTCGGGACAGGAGAGAATCGCGATTTCTGGATCAAGCCGGGACATTTTTGGGACTGGAAATGTTTTAAAATTTCCCGACGCTGCGGAAATCACGAATTTTACGTCACTGTCTTTTATTTTATTATTATGTTTTTTACAATTTTCGAGAAGTGTCATGATACTTACAATGCAGAAAACATCAACAATTAACTACTTTTAAAAATGACCATTTGAAGGTTCCTGACTGCTCGGGGTGGAAATCATTCCCCGAAGTTGAGATCGGAACGGGAAATTCTTTTTACCTATCTCGGTACCGGATTTTCTGGACCCCGCACACCCCCACTAATGACTCAGTTGGGAAAATGATCGTGTTCAGCTCCCAGATGCTAGGTGAGCATTGCTCGAATACTTAACGCACCCAATCTGGATCCAATTTTTCTTGCAGACTGAAATCAATATTGATTTAATAGGGCGCAAATAATTTCATGGGACGCCCATGCATTCTCTCTTTTACAACTTTTGTGCCTCCCCGATGGTGTAGTGGTAACATCGTAGCCTTGTGATCAAGGGGTCCTGGGTTCGATACACGGTGGAGGCACATGGCAGAGTGATTCGGATCCCACTTTAAACTGTATGTCTAGTTCTGATTAGCCTTTCTGTGGACTTACAACCACAAATCGATCAATCAATTTTACAACTTATTTTCAATTAGATCGTTTGGCGCCTAGCGCCGACTTCCGCCATCCCCTAACTACAGTCCTAGACTTGAGAAGACTAAGAAAAGGAGTCATTGCGAGCGAAGGGAGCAAGAAAATTTTACGAAAAGTATTTTTATTTGCATAAAATTTGAAGTTATGGGCGGTAATTGCCCTCTGTTGGAACACTTAGCCGTCAATGTTTGCTCCCAGAACTCATTTCCGTCCAAGGTTGGGGGGCAATGCCCCCTGTGGTTGCGCCACTGGATTCTATCAAAAAAGGAGGACATTTACAGATTTCTAAGAAATCCGCCCGGATGCCGGACAGACACCTAAAAAGGAGGACATGTCCGGATAAAAGAGGACGTCTGGTCACCCTAGGAAAAAGTGCAGTGTATGATTTTGTTCGCCGATTTCGTGAAACAGGCTCAGTGCATGATCGAGAACGAAGTGGAAGACCCAAGGTCGTCACACACGAATTCCTAGAGAACGTGAGTCAGCGAATGGTGCAATCTCCAAGAAAATCTATACGACGTTTGTCACAAGAAGTTGGAGTATCATATGGATCCACACAGAAGGCACTGAAAGTAGCCAAGTTTCACCCATATCATGTGAAAGTCGTCCAGGAGCTGAAAGCGTTAGATAAAGATAAGCGTATCAAGTACTGCTGGTGGTTCCGTGCTTTCACACGCAACAATGTGACCATTCTCGATAAAACTTTTTTTACCGACGAAGCATGGTTTCATCTCAGTGGATACATCAACTCACAAAACACCTGAATGTGGGCAACTGTAAACCCACATGCCCTGCATGAAGTACTGCTACATTCTGCAAAGGTCGGTGTCTGGTGTGCCATTTTGCGACGAAGGATTGTTGGACCCCTGTTCTTTGAGGACACAGTGGATGGTGATGTGTACAGGGATTTGGTGCAACAATTCGTGGCTATGTTGGAAGAGGATGAGCGTGAATGTTGGTTCCAACAAGATGGGGCAACGTGCCATACTGCAAACGACACAATGGCTATGTTGCGCGAGTTTTTCGGGAACCGCATCATTTCCAAAAATTTGTGGCCCCCTCGTTCCCCCGATTTCTTTCTTTGGGGGTTCCTGAAAGAAAGAGTATATACACACAACCCTCGCACATTGGATGAACTCCGACAAGCAATTTCTGACACTATTGCTGCAATTCCAGCGGAAACATTGAGGAAGGTGTCGCGGAACATGTGTAAGCATGTAGACATGTGTTTACAGGAACATGGCGGCCATTTTCAACACTTCCTATGAACTGGAAACCAAACACTACCTTGCAATGTCCATAGAGAGTGCAGCATAACCTCCATTGTGTGTTTATGTGATTATGTTCTGTTTGTGTTTTGGAAATTTTTCCTCATGCGCTTAAAGTTATATGTCATCTTGTTTGTGTTTTACCGACCGTTCCCATTACAGTATACCTCACTTTTGGTTTACATTTATTTTTCTGTGTAGTACAAGGACTAAAGCATTTATATATATATTCCTTTCGTTCCGATGTGTATTACTTTCTACACAATAAATTCTTAAAAAGTGAGTGCGGGGACTTTTCGATCGCACTGTGTATATATATATTCCCTCGAACATATAATCTCCATAAATTGTGAAGATTTTCAGAATATAGACTCGCATTTTCTTATAACCTTTGGCTATTCTGCTGACTGGCTTTCTTAAAAAAATAACCCATTACCCTGAAGATATTTGTAGCCGAGGTATACTAAACTAATTTGTGCACCTAAGGGGCGTAGTGCTATTCATCTTAGCGACCCCGAAATCTATGGATTCCACACTAACATTGGTAGTTTTACATGTCACCCTATTCCCACCCCCACCCCAAGGGGTGTCTTCGAGTTGAATGGCATTGGGAGTGTCACTATTCATCTTAGCGGCCCCGAAAACTATGGATTCCACACTAATATTGGTCGTTTTCCATTATTTTTACATGTCACCCCATTCCCACCCCCACCCTAGGGGTGCCAATGTAACTAATTTTATTTACAGGTAAATGTCACCAATTAGCTTAGTGACTCCGAAAAGTATGAATTCGACACTAATGTAGGTGATTATTCACCCCCTCTCACCCCCCATGCCGATAGGTGGTGAACTTAGAGTTGAGCGGCATTGGGAGTGCCACTATTCATCTTAGCGACTCCGAAAACTATTCCACACTATCGGTTGATTTAGATTATGTCACATCCTTCCCACCCCCACCCTTAGGAGTGCCAGAGGTGTCTTGGAGTGGAACAGCATTGGAATTGTCACTATTCATCTTACAGACCTCGAAAACCATGGATTCCATACTAATATCGATCGTTCTTGATTATTTTTGCAGGTCACCAACTTCCCACCCCTAGGAGTGCCAGGGGTGTCTGAACCCCACAGCATTTCTTTCCATGTTGCAAGTCATACATGTACCAAGTTTGGTTGAAATCGCTCCAGGCATTCGAGAGTTATGCCAGAACATACACACATTTTTATATAGGGTCAATCCATATGAAATCATACAACCTGGTTGCTTGACCATTTTTAAAAAAGTTTATTTTTTGAGTGGTGAGAGTCTCATATATTGACAGTTCAGAACCACTCTTATTTTATTTTTACTATCTTCGATTTGAAGATGGCGGACATTTTTTTATCATGGCGCGCGTCATTTTCTCCATTCGTAAGCATCAGTGGCAACTTTTTTTTCTCAGCTTTGGTAAGTCCTACGACAATGAGACAAAATCTGTGATGTTAAGCAAATTATAGGCTACAATTATATTTCTGTGTAATTTTCTAAATATTATTCCTTCATAATAAATTTTAAGGTTAAAATTGTGTATTTTAATCGCTCAAAATGACATTTTCGGACATTTTTTTTGAGGGGGAAGGCAGTTTGCTTGACACTTGAATTTTTTTGTGCAAGTACCTGTGTATCAATAGAGTACGTCAAAATTATTTGAAGCTTGAGACTTTAATATTTGTTTTTCTACAGGGTCATAAACATGTACTTTTTGCTAAAAAAAATCCAAGTTCAGGGTTAAATATCTCTGGTGGGCAGTTGTTTAAAAATCTGAAATTTGTACACAATACAGTACTTCAGGATAAGTAACTTCAGTAAAAATTTTGAGTTTGAGATTTAATTGGTTTAGGAGATACAAAACTCGTGAAAAATTCAACATTTTGCATTAAATATGGCATGTCTAATTTCATTTCTTATTAACATTTTGTATTGAAATTCTGCAAACTGTAATTTGGAATGTCAATGAACAACATTACAATCCTGAAATGGCTCTGCAATAAAGAATATATACGAGGGCGTGCTGAAAAGTAACGCTTCCCATGTTTTTATTTTCTTTGTTACCTTGTAAACGCATTTTGGATTTTGAGCAACCATACATTGCACTTATAAGACTTTCCACCTTCTCCATTGAAGGTTTCAAACTTCTATCGCCAGGGGGTGCTGAAATATTGCGAGGAAAATGACAGCATGTAACCATGCAATGTTGGTGAAGCGCCTGAAGTAGCATGCCATGATCAAGTTTATAATCGCAGAAAATGTGCTACAAATTGACATTCATCTGAGACTGAGGGAATATTATGGGGATGAATGTGTTAGACATAAGTACTGCGCGATCTTGAGTTTATCATGCTCTTAAAGAAAACCCCAGCTGAACACGATTCCGATGACCTCCATCAGTTCTAGTTCCTGGCCTTTCACTCCATTCTCTAACATAGCTGAGATTTTTTCAGCTGTGGGTTTTCTTTAAGAGCATGATAAACTCAAGATCGCGCAGTACTGATGTCTAACATATTCATCCCCATAATATTCCCTCAGTCTCAGATGAATGTCAATTTGTAGCACATTTTCTGCGATTATAAACTCATCACGGCACGCTACTTCAGGCGCTTCACCAACATTGCATGGTTACATGCTGACATTTTCCTCGCAATAGTTCAGCACCCCCTGGCGATAGAAGTTTGAAACCTTCAATGGAGAAGGTGGAAAGTCTTATAAGTGCAATGTATGGTTGCTCAAAATCCAAAATGCGTTTACAAGGTAACAAAGAAAATAAAAACATGGGAAGCGTTACTTTTCAGCACGCCCTCGTATATATTCTTTATTGCAGAGCCATTTCAGGATTGTAATGTTGTTCATTGACATTCCAAATTACACTTTGCAGAATTTCAACACAAAATGTTAATAAGAAATGAAATTAGACATGCCATATTTAATGCAAAATGTTGAATTTTTCACGAGTTTTGTATCTCCTAAACCAATTAAATCTCAAACTCAAAATTTTTACTGAAGTTACTTATCCTGAAGTACTGTATTGTGTACAAATTTCAGATTTTTAAACAACCGCCCACCAGAGATATTTAACCCTGAACTTGGATTTTTTTAACAAAAAGTACATGTTTATGACCCTGTAGAAAAACAAATATTAAAGTCTCAAGCTTCAAATAATTTTGACGTACTCTATTGATACACAGGTACTTGCGCAAAAAAATTCAAGTGTCAAGCAAACTGCCTTCCCCCTCAAAAAAAATGTCCGAAAATGTCATTTTGAGCGATTAAAATACACAATTTTAACCTTAAAATTTATTATGAAGAAATAATATTTAGAAAATTACACAGAAATATAATTGTAGCCTATAATTTGCTTAACATCACAGATTTTGTCTCATTGTCGTAGGACTTACCAGAGCTGAGAAAAAAAAGTTGCCACTGATGCTTACGAATGGAGAAAATGACGCGCGCCATGATAAAAAAATGTCCGCCATCTTCAAATCGGTGATAGTAAAAATAAAATAAGAGTGGTTCTGAACTGTCAATATATGAGGCTCACACCACTCAAAAAATAAACTCTTTTAAAAATGGTCAAGCAACCAGGTTGTATGATTTCATATGGATTGACCCTATATAGAAGATAATGTATCATTATGTGATCCATCCTTTAATAAATAATAATAATAATTTTATAATTAGGTCTAACAGATTTTCATGAGGGGTGGGGAAAATTATCTCTTTTGAATGTCCCATTTTTGGGTAAAAAAAATTATGGTCACCCTAATCAGAACCTTTCTTACAGCGTGAAATTTGTGAGATTTTATACATTTATATATATGTTCAAGATAATCATACCTTGAACCACTTGAGCCAAGATCATACGCACAATATTTACCTGGAGTGCTTCAATGCAGGATCTGCATGTCATGTTGGCTTGAAATATAGCGGCGGATCGTGATTTCGTGCAATGAATTGTGGGGGGAGTTGTTCACTGAATAGCCTATCATCCATTCAATAACATCACCTTATTAAACCTTTATTCTATATTGTAATAATATTACATTCTAATCCTGTGGAATTTCTATTTTCATAATTCTCTAAATGTTACTTGACAATGATTTAGCATGCAATGTTAATGGGACATTTTCCATTGTCTAGTGCTTTCGTCTTCAGGCGGAGGGAATCGAACCTACGACAGACCAGTGATTTTACTCCAAAATCGATGCTTTAACCAATTACTTCACGGCGGGTAAGGTAAGGATAACATATGTAGAATGTAGCATCCCAGCTGAACCTGCCCTATGACCCTCAAAGTATCCAATCATTTTATTTATTTATTTATTTTTGTAACTTGAGCTCAAAGGTGTGTAGTATGCTCTTGATACACACAACTATGGTTCCCTCTGGGCCTAACTTGCTCCTAGGCCACCCCGATGGTATAGTGGTAGCATCATCTGCTTGTGATCAAGGCCTCCCGGGTTCGATTCTCCATGGAGGTACACTTCTGTTCACAGAAACTGGCACACTCATTTGAGTTAAAGATCAGATTTGTAGATGATCATGTGTGGCAGTAAAGGTTCGGGAAAACAGCACTCTGCAGTGTTGCTGACCACTAAAGTATTTCACCGGATGCAGGGAATTTTCTGACTTGCAGAGTGAAAAGAAACTGTTACAGGAAAGCTTCCCATAACTAATCTAAAAAGTAAACCCTACTTCAATCCCTTCGTTTGGGGAAAAGCTCATATTCATTTGAAAGAGGGGAGTGGATGGTGGTTCTATTTCCTCATTCCCTAGCTTAACGTAACAGCTAGGTTGACGTGCACCAAGAAGGCCCAGATTCAAATTCCAGAGGCACAACCACGAATTTTTGTCGGGGGGGGGGGGGGGGCAAGTACCAGGAAAAACTTACCAATAATAATCATTTTATTATTAATAATGCTAATAATAATATGAAAAACTAAATATGCTGACCAAGGCAGAAATTGATCTTATTTTAAAACAAACTAAACGTAATGTTCCAACCTTCTAGCAAGGTCTTCTTCAGATTCTGTATCAAGTACAAATTAAACAAAGTACAAAACAGGAAGAGATACATCACCTCTGTTATCAACAATGTTTCTGACAGTACATACCTCCAAAACTCCTCTTCCCACCACTATCTAACCCCAGCCCAGCACCAAGCCCTCCGGTCCCTCCGCAACAACCCGGACATCAAAATCCTCCCCGCCGACAAAGGGTCCACCACAGTAGTCATGAACTCCTCTGACTACGTGGCGGAAGCCCCCCGTCAACTCTCTGATTCATCAACCTACAAGCCCACCACGGTTGATTCATCTACCACACACCTTGACAAAATTCGGGATTTTGTCCTCTCCCGAGGACCCCCTGAAGGCCTATCCAATTCCACCATCTCCTCACTCATACCTGACAACCCCCGCACCCCCACTTTCTACCTCCTCCCGAAAATTAACAAACCGAACAACCCCGGGATACCCATTGTGTCCAGCTACAATTCACCCACTGAACGCATTTCAGCCTTTCTAGACTCTCACCTCCAACCCCTCGTCCAAGCCCTCCTACCTCCGTGACACCAACCACTTCCTTAACATCATCCAAAACTTACCACCCCTACCACCTAACACCATCCTCACAACTGTTGATGTCACATCCCTTTACACTAATATTCCCCATGCCCATGGCTTCCGTGCCACAGAATCATTCCTTAACTGCCGACCTAAACCCCACAATCCCAGCACTCACTTCCTGATACAACTAGCCAACCTTGTACTTACCTGCAACAACTTCTGCTTCGGTGATCAACATTACCTGCAGATACGTGGCACAGCCATGGGTACCCGCATGGCCCCCTCTTATGCCAACCTGTTCATGGGCAGGCTGGAACAGGAATTCCTTGACTCCCAGCAACTGAAACCACTCCTCTGGCTCAGATTCATAGATGACATTTTTCTCCTCTGGACACATGGCGAACCCTCCCTCACTACATTCCTAAACCAACTTAACGACTTCACCACCCTCAAATTCACCTGGTTCCATTCAAAAGACCAAGTGACCTTCCTAGATGTGGACATCCACATTGCGAGAGATCACTTGGAAACTTCCATACATATTAAACCGACCAACCACCTCCAGTATCTCCACTACTCCAGCTCACACCCCTACCACACCAAAAAAGCCATCCCATTCTCCCTTGCCCTCAGAGGCCAGCACCTCAACTCATCCCCCTCATCCCGCCAAAACTACAACCTACGCCTGCACCAAGCCCTAACCAACCGTGGCTATCCCTCTACCCTCATCAACAAACAAATCACCAGAGCCAACTCCCACAACCGCACCAAACAACCTAAAACCAACCCTCCAACCCTGATCACCCAATACCACCCCCATATCATGAAAATCAGACATACCCTCCACTCCCTCCTCCCCATCCTGCAGTGATCCTGATACCAGGGACATCTTTCGGGATAAACCCAGGGTCGTCTACCGTCGCCCCCCCAACCTCAAAAACATCTTGGTCTGGAACACTCCCACCCCATCCACACCACTCCCCCCAGCTCACAGGTGCAACAAACCCAGATGCAAGACCTGCCCCATACTCATCACTTCCCCCACAGCGGCAGGCGAGTTCACCCTTCACCCTAAGGGCACCTGCCACTCATCCAACCTAATTTACACCCTCATCTGTCAAATCTGTGGCAACTTCTACATAGGCAAAACCTCCACCCCCCTGAACCTAAGGATTAATAATCACCATTCCTCCACCCAAAACTCCGATTTCACTGTTGCCATCCACACCAACAGCCATAACACCACCTTCAATAACTGCTTCCGTGTTGCCATCATCCATCTTTTACCCCCCGCTCTGCCACATCTTTCCGCAGGCGCTGGGAAAGAGCCTACATAACAGGCATGCACGCCACTATACCCCCCGGACTCAACCTAGCCAACCAGTAACCCTTTCCTCTCCTCCCCAAAATTACCCACCCACCTTACAGTAAACACTGGTGAAAGTACTTCTCGTGATCTATCAACTGTTTCTGGCAACACTGATCGTAGAGACGCTACGGTCAGTATTCTGTGCCTCTTCTCTTAGTAACGCCGATCTTTCTTCAACTTGAAAATGCGACAGATCACGAAATATATAATTATTTCTCTTCGTGTGGTAAGTGTTTACTGTCTCCTTCATCATTAGTGTGTATATATATATATATATATATATATATATATATATATATATTACACAAAAATCACTCCCCTCCAGACAAGATTATTAGAAAGTTGTTTATTTCTGGAACATTCCAGCAGGTGGCCTTCCCTTTCACCTGACAAGCAACTTAGCTAAACATTTCCTATCATCTGAAAAGTGGTTGAACTCTATCTCAGGATCTTTTTCCTTTCTTCTCTCCTCTTTCGCTCTGGTCCTTTCCACTCTTTGAAACACCTTCTTCCATTTTGTTTATCTTCAGTCCCATATTCCAGTTCATTGTCTCTTCTTCACCTTTCTTCTATATTTCCTTGGCCTCCTTCCAATTTCTCACTAGTACTTCCTCCCTTCCTATTTGCTTAACCTCATCCCACTCATGTCACGTCCTGTTCCTCTCATGTTTAAATATAGCATTTCTCTCTCTAGTTGTACATCATCCCTATGTTGTTTCAACCTGTCTTTCCAGTTTCTCCTATGTACACACTGACATTCTTTAAATTTCACTTCATAGATAATCCCTTCCTCTTCGGTTTTCCTTTTTCTTGCTTGCATTCTTCCCTATTCTAAAGATGCTTGGACCCCCCCTCCCCTATCCCTAAGCACTTTGCATCTCTCTTCTGTGCGTAGAACTAGTGGTTCAATATTATTTAATGCCATAAAATACATTAATTTTTCTTTAAAGTGATTTGATAGGAAGTTTTTCTAGGCGTTAAACAGTGATTGTTCATATATTCATTTTAACGATACTTTTTACAATTATTATTATTATTTAATCTATTTCTGGGAATGTATTTCGATCTTCTAGGTGTATTATTGTATGTGGCCGCGGTGGCTCGGTCGGTAACGCATCTGACTACCATGCTAAAGGTCCCGGGTTCGATCCCCGGCCGGTTCAAACCCGGGAACTTTTCTAACGATGGAAGCGGCCCCGGCACCCACCCAGCGTCGAATAACATGGGTACATGGGGAAACCCGGGGGGTAAAGGCGGTCAGGGGCCTGGTGCTGATCACATCACCCCCACTCACAACCGGATCAAGAAAGTGTGGGGCGTTACCCCCACACCCCCTATACGCCTTCATGGCGTGGTGCTAAGCACAGGGGAAAACTTTACTTTTACTTTACTTTACTTTTAGGTGTATTATTTAGGGTTAATGTGGTCCCAAGTGTATACTGAAATAGGTCAAAATTATTTTTCTTATATAAAAACCTAAATAATCAATCTTACGTCAATTCCGTGGACCCAAAGTGTCAAATTTTCCATGAAAATTCAAATCTTACACATTTGTATTGATTTTAAAAAAAGGTAAAGTGCTCCCCTGTGCTTAGCACCATGCCATGAAGGCGTATAGGGGGTGTGGGGGTAACACCCCACACTTTCTTGATCCGGTCGTGAGTGGGGGTGATGTGATCAGCATCACATCCCTGACAGATTCCTGGTGAGTAGCCCACCCCAGTAGACAACTACAGACCACCAACTGTCAGGATTAAAAATTAACCAGTAGACCTACATAAAAATGAGTTGCATCAAAATTTAAGCTTATTCAATTTGGCAATCTATGCTAACCAATTTTCCTTCATTTTTTATCATCCCGAGAACAAAAAAAAGGATCAGTTTTTATAAATTATGCATATGATTGGTTCTTTGAAATTCTATAAATAAAAAATGGATTGTCTGATCGAGATGAAATTTTAGAATGATGCAGGCAGAAAGCTTTTAAGCATCATTTCTTAATTTTCAGATTTTTTTACAAAACCCTTATTAATTTTGCAGAACAACTTTTTCTTAGTATTAGGTAGTCCTACAGAGCTCTTTGCCTCCGTTTTTAAAATCCATTACCACTCTCAATTCATATTGTGAAACATGTTTCTATTCAATGGAGTAAAGATGTACAAGGAACGTCACAACACTGCACACACTGATGTTAGTTGAACCGTGGAAGCAGACATTGTGTTTAAAACCTTTGTCTGCACAGTACTAAAATTTCATCATGATTGGACAACCCAATTTTTTAATAATAGAATTTCAGCCTGATCATTTAGGGGGAAAAAAAAAACTACATTTTTTGTTCTCAATTGAATAAGCTAAATTTTGATGCAACTCATTTTTAAGTAGTACTGGTTATTTTTAATTAGAGTCCAAACTCTAGTACCGTAATGTGGGGCTATTCTGAAAATGTCGTTGCAGTAAATGTCGTTGAATTGTAGTGGCACTTGATAGCAGTATAAAGTTTAAAAAAAGATAGTTCTGTAGCTCATGATGCCACCTTCAATGTACCATACGCATAAGTTGTTAGACTCTTGAGTGAGAGTGTGTGTGTGTGTGTGGGGGGGGGGGGGGGGGGTCCAGAAAAATTCTCAAACCTTTGTTCAGAATTACACTCATTTGGGAGCTATTCTGAACACAAGCACGTTTTGTATGTATGCTCTGTTGTATGAGGGTGGTTTGAAAAGTTCTCTGAATCACCACCAGATGTCAGTGCTAGGACAACGAGGTTCCCGCATAGTAATAGGCCATCCTTTATTAATAAACACGTGGCGCGTCAGTGTTCTGGGTAGAGATCTGTGGTGCGGACGTCACTTTGTAGTTGCTCCCGTGCAGTGCTTTGTGAAGCTGGAAAAAATCGAGATTGAAGCGGTGATAAAGTACTTCGTAAAGAAAGGTATGAAAGCAAAGGAAATTCATGCCGATTTTCTGAACACACTGGGAGACTCTGCTCCTTCATATTCAACTGTTCAAAGTAGACAAAATTTGGTCGGGACAGCTTAGAAGATGATCCACGTAGTGGTTGCCCAAAATGTGCTACCCCAGAAATTATTGAAAAAGTGCATAAATTGGTCATGGAGGATCGCAGACTGAAAGTGCGTGAAATTGCTGAAGCTATAGGAATGTCATCCGAACGGGCGTATCACATTTTAACAGTTGAATTGGATATGAGAAAATTATCTGCAAGATGGGTGCCTCGACTTTTAACACAGGACCATAAACGCATCAGAGTGGACATTTCCGAACAATGTTTGACTCGTTTTAAGAGAAACCAAACAGATTTTTTGCACCGGTTTGTGACGACAGATGAAACGTGGGTCCACTACTATACCCCAGAGACAAAACAACAGTCAAAGCAGTTGAAACATGTTGATTCACCACCACCAAAGAAAGCAAAGAAAGCAAAGGCAATACGGTCGGCCAGAAAGGTAATGGCGTCAGTGTTTTGGGATGCGAAAGGGATTCTGTTGATCGATTATCTTCCCACTGGTCAAACAATTACGGGATAATACTACGCTAATCTCCTCGACCAACTAAAGCATAAGATACGGGAAAAGAGGCCAGGTTTGGCAAGAAAGAAAATCATCTTGCATCAGGACAATGCGCGCCCTCACACAAGTGTCGTTGCCATGGCAAAAATTCATGAACTTTGTTACGAATTGTTGCCACATCCGCCTTATTCGCCTGATTGGGCTCCCTCAGACTTCCATCTTTTCCCCAAACTCAAAAGTTTCCTCTGTGGACGGAGATTCTCTTCAAAGGAAGAACTAATAGCCGAAGTTAACACGTATTTCACAGGCCTGGAGGAATCTAATTTTCGAGATGGGATCAAGGCATTGGAACATCGCTGGACCAAGTGCATTAGTGTACAGGGAGACTACATTGAAAAATCAAAAAAAATCACTGTTGTAAGTAGTTTCTTTCTATTCCATTCAGAGAACTTTTCAAACCACCCTCGTACTTCACCTAGGGACTATTTGGAACATTCCATCTTACAGTTTCTGAACATGCTGATATGTTTCTGCAAAACGTGAAAGCAACTGTTCCTAGGTTTCTATTTTTTATTAGTTCCGTTTTGCGACCACATGGGAATTATTGCACTCAGAGTGAACCATTATGATCCCAAAATAACCAATTTTCTTCCAGGTGGTTTTTAAGATTAGTTCAGTAAGTATAAAACAGAAAAACATTTTAGAACACACTGTTCAGAAAAGCCCCACATTACAGTATCTATAATTTTTAATCCCACACAGTAGTGGCAGAACTGTTGCAGGATAAGCTCTCCGGGAAGTAGAAATTGATCACATTTCATGCCTATGAGGGAAGAAAATTCGTAATTTCAGGAATTTTCAGACCATAGACATTCTGAAAAACTGAAATCTGCAGAAATGAAAATATGAAAACAGCAAAGGCAATGTACGGAACATTAAAAAACTGAGGCATATAGTTTTGATAAAAATTTACTCAACAACTGACAATACATGGTAGTGATAATGTGATGGACAAAATACTATTTTCTGTTCCCTGCAATCACTCGGCTGTTTTCGCATTAAAAAAAGAAGAGAACCAATCAGGCAGACAAAGATCCCTTGACATTGAAAAGCAAATGCAACATACCATGAACATGGGCATAACAAAATAATACATGCATTTGTACTTTCTCTGGTCGACATTTTTTTTCTTTTTTACTATTATTTGCACCTTGTCATGGTAGGTTGCCAACAAAACGAGATTATTACTACTGTAAACAAGTGATTAAGCTGATTCTGACAAGTTTTCTAAAAGTTGATTTAAAATACCGAATATGAAAAATCTGTATGCACTTACCATACTAAATATGTCTAAACAATTTAAGGCTTAAGCTTTTTGGTTACTTTTGCTTCTCTTGTAGGAAATATATTAGAACCAATAGCTTAAGTCGGTCAGTTATTGTAAAAATGAATTCACTTTTTTTCCAATTTTCTACATCTAGTTATGTGCTAAGGATCGAGTGCAAAGAATTTTTTCTCCTGTACAAAAGGATATTATTTATATATATTTATATTTTTCTCATTCGTTCAGCCTTCTAAGGCTGAACTACACACATGGGTGAAAATCCCATCTTAATGTTCTCTTGTTACTGCGACAAGGCTCCCAAATAATTGGACATTAATTATCTCACCTCACGCCGTCCTCTTCAGTACAAATGAATAAAGCACACACACACGCATACACACACACACACACACACATACACTTGTGGTCGGCCATATTTGGAAGCCTCGTGCATCCAAAAGTGGACCTTCAATTAATAAGAGCTAAATTTTTCACAGACGTGCAATGCCTCGTTCATATATATACACCACACACTAGCTCAACAATCTTGACAAGTCATTTCCTTCGCACCACCAATTCAATCTGTGGTGATGGGTATGATGTCGTTTGTCAGTGGCTGATGGTTGCCTATTCATCTTCATCCTCATGCTTTCTCTTCTTTCCTCTTGGACCAGCACCTGGAGAAAAAACAACTTTTTATTTCCTGTACTACAATTAATTATTATTGGATGTAAAGTTTTTAGATGTACATCCGAAATTTACTGGTAGCAATAACCCACATTACCATATTTACGTGTGTAATGCCCACCCTGGTTTTTGAGGGGGGAAAGCAACAAAAAATTATTTCTCATATATAATGCCCAGTACAATTCAGGTTCAAGAAATGGCTCTTAGTTGTAGGTCTTAAAAGCTCATGCAATGCCGATCAAGAGCAAACATCATACCTATTCAGTGAGTCGCATGTTGCTATGTGGAGCAAAACTAAAATATAGTCTTCTGTATACAACGAGTCCCCAGCCCTCTCCCTCTGCTGTGTTTAGCACCCCAAAGCTCACTTCTGCAACCAGCTTGTTTATTCTGTAGTAGAAGAAAGATCGCAATTATGTTCTGGATTTGCAGCATTTTTTCCTCAATAAGAATAAAAGCCAAACTGTGAGAAACTTGCCACAGGGCATTTATATAAATATGTATGAATTCAGTGGGATTTGGATTAATAAAAGTGGCAATTTTTCACATCTGTGGAGATAATTACAGCATAATTTTCTCCGTGCATTCATAATGCTCTGAAGGCAATTTAAAGATTACAGCAAAAGATGTCGTGTGTGACTGGACAAAAATCAGGCACATAGCAACACTGCTTTTTTGTCTGAAACTGGCACAACTAGAGGCGAAAAGTTTGGGTTTCCTGAAATTTGTTCATTGGCTGGTTGGGCTTCAACTCCGCTGCATGTTTGCTTGTTTAACCAGAAACAACCAACAATCTTGTTACACCCGAGTTGAAAAGCAACGGTCTACAGGTGAAGTAGACAAAACATCATGAAGTATATTGTCTAACTAGCAAGTTTCAACTTCAGCCATGAAGCTTTTATCACGCCAACTCTTTCTACAGCAAAGTTTGCCTTCAACCCACATAACACCCGCAGCACAGAAATTATTACTTGGCAAGTAACTGTTATAATACATATAAGTCAATCAGGATTTCAGAAAAAAGTTTAAGAGGGGAAAAGGCAATTTAGAATTGCCTTTTCCCCTCAAACTTTTTTCTGAAATCCTGATTCAAAATTGGCATCACTTTTTCTCTCTTTCTTTAGAACTTGGACTTAAGATTTATGCAAGAGACCATTGCTTGTATGCAGTGGGCAAGGTGTAATATCTATATGCAGTCATCACAAGATTTGCCAAATGTTTAAAGTCAATCTTTGAAGGGGGAGCTGGGGGCAATATTTCACTGTGATAAATTACAAGCCCATTGATCAAAGACCTAATTAATTAAAGTTATTACCTTTCCTGTATATAAACTAGTCTCCCCTGTGATTTTCATGAGGAATCTGAATGACTGTTTTAGAATTGTTCACCTGCAAGTGTTCTCTCTCAATGCTATTCTCCTTACGTTGATCTTTTAAAGGTACAAATTTTCTTGAGAGGAAAACTTCTCTCAACTGATGTTTTGGCTTGTGTGTTACAAATTTATTTAGCCAAAAAAAAACTTGAAGTGTTGTCTAAATTTTTTATCAAAAATCCTACCAATTTACATAGGAATTTATCCTAGGATGTTCAGTTCTATAAACACAATCAGTTCAATTTTTAAAGCCTTGTAAATAATAAACAAATATTTGGATAAACAATTTGAATTTTGGCAAACAGATTTTCAGGAAAATTGTTAAGTTTCCGAACTTAATATGAATTTTGAGGGATTTCTGAAAAAGCCCACATACATGACAACAGGTTGTCAATAACAGCAAAATAAAGACTTATGTACCTTTGTTCAGACTATAAACCATGGCTGAATTTGCATTGTGCATGGCGTTGACTACAGAGATCAGCCGAACGCTACTGAACATAGTAGGGATAAACTCAACTTGGTTTAGCCCAGGTAAGAGCACTGTACTTAATAAACACAGTAGTAAGAGTTGGGCATTGGAAGTAGTACCAGTCTCTCATTTCAATGCGCTAAGATTTGATGTCCCTTGGATATTTCTTGCTTCATCATGCTGTCACTTGACTAATTTTGCTGAAATATGCAAATATTCAGACTTGTTTCTTAGTAAAGATAAAGGTTCCTGTTTCCTGTGCATATAGCATCGTGCCACGAAGGGATATTTATGGGATGTGATGTGAGCAGCACCACACTGCAGGCCACCTTTACCACCCCCACCCACTGATTTGAGCCTGAAACCCCCCCAGAGCCACTTTTATGTGAGGACAAGATGAGAAAAATTCTGGCCTTAGATCGCCCACCCTGGGAATTGAACCCAGGTCTCCTGCGTGGCAGTCAGATGCCTTACCAACTAGACCACTCCTACCTTGACATCACCAAATCTCCCAATGACCGGATGGACAACTTACCTCTGCTCGTATGCCGAATAGATAGATCTGAAATATCACCAAGTAATGCCAACAATTAATAATGCATCAGCTGTGGTTGTATTCGTCACTTACCTTCATCTTCTCCATCCTCCTCCTCTTCTCCTTCCTCATCTTCATCATCAACTCCTTCCTCATCATCTTCATCCTCAGCCCCTTCGCCTTCGTAATCTTCACCCTCACTCTCCTCCTGTTAAAAAAAGGAGAGTTTAAAAATTTGTAATTTAAATTGCGCAGAATAAGATAGTATTTTAGCAACTTCAGGTTGAGTATAAACCTTTACTAGGGTTGAGACAAAACCGACGTCAATGTATCGAAAAGTATCTCTTGGAATTCATTTACAGACACCTGCCGATACATTTCCGGCATTTTGGTCTTTTACGGGGCCTGCAAATATACCGCACGACACTTTCAAATTCGGAGTCCTAATTATTTTTCACCATTGTATGAAAACACAGAACTTTGTGATAACATAACATGTAATTTGTGTGGAACATTACATTAATCAATATTTTGAACAACTTGTAATTATTACAATTTTCAAGGATCAATATAGTTATTGGTGGGAATTGGTGAGAGTATCGGTACAGGTTCAGTGTCAGCCCACGTGTGTATAATGGTTTTTGATGGGAAAAATAAGACAAAACATTACATCTAGTATATAATGTGCAGTACAATTCAGGTTCAAGAAATGGCTTACTTAGTGGTAGGCCGTAAAGCTGTTGCTATGCCAATCAAGAGCGAATAACATCATACCTATTCAATAAGTTGCTATGCGGGCCAAAACGAGAATAAAGTCTTGTGTATACAATGTCTCACCCTCTCCCTTCCCTCCACTTTGCATCCCAAAGCTTTCACTTCTGTAACCACCTTGTTTATTCTGTGAAGAAAGCAAGATCAAAATGTGAAAGAGGGAGAGATATACTGCAGTTTTCAAATTGCAAATTCTTCAGAATGACAACAGGACTCTCGTTCAAAAATTCGACATGGTGTGAAAAGTGTAAGAGAATGGCTGAAGCAAGAAAAGTTGAAGGCAGCACCATCCAAGAACCGGGCAGAAGTGGAGCAGAAGTTACATAATTATGAATTTCAGTGCTCAGGAAGATATTTTCTATTATTTCTCACGTGGCAAATGCAGATATTACACATCCAGTTTGTTGGGACGTGCATGATCAAATCCCTATGTCTCAAACTCTCAGATACAAAGAAAAATCATGGGAAACTTCTATACGTAACTTTTTGAAAAAGCATTTTTACTAAAGAAACCCAAAATCGTAATTTGCATTGCACCTGTTTTATGCATGTTGGATGCAGTGAGACAGTGAAAACATGTGTGGTTTCAGGTTGCATGTCTGAATTATTCCGTGCATAATATGCACCACATTTCTTAGGGGGCAAAAATTTTGGAAAATAAAAGTGGACATTATGCATGAGTAAATACGGTACCTGTAGAGTTGCAAGAAATTCACAATACTCAATGTAGTATCAATGTTAACCTAAAATGTTCCCACGTAAAAACTAGATGTAACAGCTTTGTACTGCAACATACTTCTCATGGAACTGAGAAAATCATGGATAATGTAGTGAATGGAAACACGGGACATGCTCAATGATATTCCTTCCAAATGTCTCCAGCTTCTTACTAATTTCAGATATACCTGACCTACCTTGTAGGGGTGGGGTTATTTGTCAGCAGTACCTATGTGTAGTGTTATGAAGTCCAGGGTGGATAAAAAATCATGATTTTTTAAATAAAAATCTAGCTTAAAATTGCTTGTGTGTTTTGGCACTGTACACACAGATCCTTCTTCATAGAAAGGCTTTTTTCTGGTAAAGTGCCCAGTAGTAAAAAATTTGAACAGTTTGATCAAAGCAAATAAAAAATTTACGTTAATATATATGTTTCTGTTTCTGATACTGTATATATGAACCTACTATGGAAATCTTAAGTGTTTTAATGAAACTATACTAACTTTAGTAACTTTTCCTCCTGTGAAAATAAAACATTCTGGATCTACTATATAATTGTAACTTCAAATATTTTTTATAACCCTTGTAGCTCAATTTTGGTGATTTGATTTAAATAATAGTATGCAAAATATCAGCTGCCATGTTTATTTCCAGCTTAATGATAATGACACTATGTATTTGCAGTTTAAAATGGTTAATATTTTGAATATTTTTCTACACAAATTTTTGGCTATTATTGCCAATGATTATTGAATTTTAAATGTGTTTACAGTTTACATATCCTTCGCCCCATCAGTACATATATTTTGTTTCCTTTCTTAGAGCTTAAAAAACACCATTTGATGATTACAAGATTAATGAACTTTCACCAAAAGTGATTCTGATATCTACAAATTCCTTATCTACATTACTCTATAAATTAATTATTTATAGTGATTTAAATCGGTGAATTAAAAAAACAATCACCCGATTTAAATGAATCAACCTTGATCGTGCCTGTAGCAGTGTTATGTAATTCTACATGGAAATCAGGAAGGACTTACACTATACGTAGAGGCATGCATATTTGGTTTGCGACGAAAACACTAAATGTGAAAAAACACATTCTAATGTTAATTTTTCAGGTTTCTGAAAGGTGTGAGGTGCATTTTCCTACCCTGTTTTGTCACGAAATGATGAGAAATGAACTGCAAAATAGACTCTTAAAACACGAAATCTATCATTTATATAAAGACACAACACTTTCTGAAGTCTGAAGTATCCTGAGAGTTATGCAATTCACAGAAAATTGATTAATTCTGTAGTAAATATTTGAGAAGCAAAAATGGACTCCTTTATACAGGAATAAACTTAATATTCTGGTAATGATTTAACGTGCAATTAGAAGGGATATGTTTATTTTGTGTAATAGTGCAATTTCTTAATCAAATTTGGGATTATATTCACATTTCTAAAAACCAAAATGTCATTTTATATGATGCATTTTCACCGCTATAAGAGCGAAATTTCATTTTATTTACCACTTTTGAACCCAAAATTGACTGTTTTTGTACCGAAATTTTGCTTTTTTATTTACCAAAAATATGTGCCTCTAACTATACGTACCTCTAGATTCTCCTTGTACACATGGTCAAGCCCCACTTCATCTTCCCCTTCTTCATCTAAATCATCTTCGTCGTCGTCATCCTCTTCATCTACTCCCTCCTCGTCATCATCTGAAATACAAAAACATTTTTCCAATGGCACTTTTTTTTTAGATTGTAAATGGAATTTGAAATGCACGCAGAATTTCATTCAGGAGGAATATACTCAAAATTTGGATTATAAAAGAATAAAATGGGACAAATATATTTTTATTCCAACCATGTCCACGCAAGATAAATCTTCCAAGTGTTGGATATTTTTGTACAGAGATATTATCACTTTTCAATTGTCATGTTTAACCCCTCCCTCCCATTGTCAAGAACAAAATTTACACACACTTTATTATTAATATGAAATGTAAGTGTGACAAGAAATATACATCTTGTTTCACTACATGCTTGGTTGAATATGAAGCAATGGTAATGACTAGGGCTCGGAAGATGAAGAAAAACATTCTTCTTTTCAGAGCCTTGAAAACAATGCTAAACCTGACATCTGTCAGAACCAGAAAACATTTTGCATTTTTAGGCATTTTTGTCTTTTAGGACATTTTTCAGTATTTTTTCCCCTACATTTTTTAGGTTTATTTTTATCCTTCCTTGTTGTATCATGAATTTTAACTAGCATAACTTACATATTTCAATTTCCTGAGATGGTCCTTTTAGCAAGTTCGCCAATCGAAAGTACAGTCAATGGAAAAGCACAATATAATTTATTTTTCCTCCAGCAAACTTAAAATACTTGTGTGAAGCCTATTTTGAGGTTCCCTTGCTTGCCACTATTATTGCTTTAATCTGTTCTTTTAAAGTAAAATTTGTCCCACACACACACACAATACAATCTGATGTACACGAAACAACTGTATTTTCAGATCTTGCTCGACTACTGTATCGTAGAAGGACCATTCTGAAAGGAGGTGATTGACTTTACAGAAAAACCTTTCAGTGTATTTTATGCAACCTTGAAGTAAAAATATACAAAACTATATTAGCACTTAATTTGTTTTTGCCCTTTGCTTCAATAGTTTAAACCACCAAACTATACATTTTAGCAAAATATTCAACTACTCTTCAAATTTATGAAAAAAAAATATAATCAAGCTTTCATTTGAAGAGCGTTCCGAGCCCTAGTAATGAAACTGTAATCTTACACGAGAAACTCAAACAGGGTGACCACACTAGGACCATGATAAAATTCACGCATAATTCCCAGTTTTTAAGGCGAGCTTTCCAAAAATTCAAGTGTACAAGCTGCTAATGTTTTCTCTACTTTAACCTTACATATTACCACTTCTGTGCGATCAGCACTTGTAATGGAAAATTTGGCCGACCGCCAAAGAATATGTTGTAAAATGGCAACTCTCTGTAACCTTGCTTCAATACACAGGAACAAAATTAATTATCAACAAGCTTCTCTACATGTTACATCTTGATTGCAATCAAGAAGGTTCAAAGAAGCCCTCAAGAACGAGCCAGCAGCAACAACCAAACCAAATGGCACGACAGCAAATTCCAATTGGCAGATCAGTGATGTGATGCAACTCACTCCAAGATCTAATACTACCTTTACATTACATGCAGTGCTTGTATTAATATTAACAGAACAATGTAATTTGTAAGCAGGGTGGCTACAAACAAGCAGAAATGAAATTCCCTGACTTTTCCAGGTTTTCCAGGACAAAATTTACATTTTTCCCTGACAATTACAAACTAAACTAAATCGATAACGGTTGTGATTATGCCGAAAATTAGGTTAAGACTCACTGTTACGAGGGTCACTATTTATATTTTGAGCCTAACAATGAAAAAACAGGAATTTGGCATTGAAAACTGCTTTATTGTTTTTCGAAGTATTCTCCTTTATGGTCAATACACTTTTGCATTCGTTCGAATCATTTGTCAAAGCAGTTTTTCCAATCTTCTTGAGACACCTCCATAATATGGTTTTTGAACGCATCAACGGCATCTTCCGCCGACGAAAATCGTTGTCCACTCAATTTATTCTTGACATTCGGGAACAAGAAGAAGTCATTGGGTGCCAAATCAGGACTGTACGGCGGATGACCCATCAATTCGATTTTTTGACTGTTCATAAAGTCGGTTGTTAGACGAGATGTGTGACAGCTGGCATTGTCTTGATGAAGAATGATCCGACGGCGTTTGTTTGTTTCCCGTATTTGACCGAAGACCTCTGGCAAACAAATTGTTGTGTACCATTCAGAGTTGACCGTTCTACGTTCCTCTAAAGGCACAGTTGCCACATGACCAGTTTTCCCGCAAAAAACAGGCGACCATTTGTTTCGATGTGCTTCGAGCGCGAACAACTTTTGTTGGATTGGGTTCATCTTGAAACACCCATACAGTTGACTGCTGTTTAAGTTCCGGCTTATATGCATATATCCATGATTCGTCACCTGTTACAATCTTATATACATCTTTTGAAGCACCACGATTATATTTATTGAGCATTTGTTTGCACCAATTGACGCGAGCGTCTTTCTGAGTTTTTGTCAAATTGTGTGGGATCCAACGAGAACATACCTTTCTCACAGCTAAATGATCATGTAATATTTTATATATGCTGGTGGACTAATGCCTATGGTTGCCTCAATCTCACAGTATGTCACATGACGATCTTGCAGTATTAGGTTTTGCACAGCATCAATGTTTTCTTGAACAACAACTGATTTTGGACGACCTTCGCGAATCTCGTCGGTGAGCGAATGGCGGCCACGATTAAATTCGTTATACCAGCGTTTCACAGTGGCAAAGGATGGGGCTTCATCGCCAAATGTGGAAGTAAGTTGATCGATGCACTCTTGTCTTGATAATCCACGTCGAAAATCGTAAAAAATCATCGCACGAAAATGTTCACGAGTTAATTCCATTTTATTGTTGTCGCGCAATCTCCAAGGCAACATAAACAACACAAATCAAGCTATTGACAAAACATTTGAAGTACGTTATGGTCAATAATGCCAGACGATTCCGTGCAAACGTCAAATCGCGCCTAACTTCAATCAGTGTTGCCAAGGCTCAAAATATAAATAGTGGCCCTCGTACTAATGCAATAAATTACAACTGATATTCATGTTTTATTTATGCCTAATCGGTATGGACCTTGATATTTTGTTATTTTTTTTCAAATTGGTGTATTTTCTTATTTTCTTTATTTTTACTATACGGTGTTATTTTTCTCAAAATTCACATTTTCATTTTAACGCATTTTCTGGCAAATATCTGAAATTATTCCTTCATGGTGCTTTTAAACTACTGTTTCAAATTGTAAGTCGCATGGCTTACGCCTCTTCGTGAGAGTTTGATATCTTGTAAGTTCTTTTGGGAAAGTTATTTTCCATACCCCCCTTTTTTAATTTTTAAGGTAAGGATTTTAGATAATGGAATTCCCCCGTATATACTGAAGGGTGCATAATGACCCTAAGTGGCGGCGCACCTAAAAAATTAAAATCAATCAATCTCACGTGACAGATACCGATATATTATATTATATTTTTTTTTTGACTTGTCAGTATTAAGTTACCCAAAATTTGCTTTTTTGTTTTAGAACATTTATCTGCCAAATATACCGAAACTTAATACTACATTGTGCTTGTAAACGATTATATTAAATTGTAGATCACATGGTCTACGTATTTTCGTGACAGTTTGATATGTTGGAACAGATTTTTGAGGAAGTAAAAGCAAAGTACTCCCCTGCACTTTTCGATGAAGGTGTATAAGGGTGTGGAGTTAGGGCCCCACACTTTCTTGCTCACGGCTAAAGGTGGGGGTGCTGTGATAAGCACCACGCTCCTGGCTACATTTATCCCTCAAAGTTTCCTCAAGGTACCAGCTTCATATGATGCTGGGTGGGTGCCGGAGCAGTTTGAATAGGCGGAAAACATCCTGGTTCTCCCCCGCAGGGGATCGACCCCGGGTCTCTTGCATAGTAGTCAGACGCCCTACCGACTGAGCTCCATTATTACTCGCTTGACAAATGCCGATGGAGCGCACTTAGCTTGGTAATTCAAAACATATCTCGTGCGACAAATACGAGGATGTGGATCCCGTGTGACAGTAGATACGCACTCGATCTCCTGTTAGAACCCTGCCACTTTGCTCTGTGATGCAAATGGTTTTGATAGAATTTGAAAAAATTGTGGGAAATACATAATTTAATGTGGCTGTCGAAATTATTCCATGTACGTATAACTATATAGTTAACTCTTGAGTAAAATGTTGGAAAACTTGCATGTTCTATGTACATAAACATGGCCTAGAAAAAAGAAGAATGTTGGATTTCATGGAAATTTAAGTTGATTTAGGTACTTTCTTTAAAAAATCGCTAAAAACGTCAACAATTCACATTTTATGCCAAATTCGCATTATTTTGATATTTATAAAGATCGAAAAATGTGTCCAGACATCACTGCACATTCATAAACATAACTTCGCAGCAATTACCATTTTTCACGGTTTTGGCGTTTGCGGAAAATCAATCGGAAATTACTTTCTGGCCACCCCTAGTATAAATCAGTAGATTGAAAGTGAAAATTTAGCAGGGCTGGCAGAAAAAAGTCAATTCTTGAAGAAAGTGATTTGCTTTGATGATTGAATGATTCGAGTAAATATGATATTAAAATATTTACGTATTTATTATTAGTATTTTATTTTATAATATTGGACATTAACCTTACTCAGTGAGAGATTAATGACCATCTCTCACGAGTTTAAACAGACAGGACAGAGAGTGGCGTTAATTTCATTGCAATACTAGTGTTGCAGTAAATTTGAGGTTGGGAGCATGCACTTGCCAATTTTTATAACGTTCACCAATGCAGATTTATGTTTCACTTTTTCGTGATAGTATTAAATATATATCCAGTTTTGTTGGATTCTTCTTGATATCTAAGAAAAGTGCAATGTGATTGTAAACGTATGTTAACTTGTGCGAAACCAGTAATACGTCAGGATGATGAAAGAAAACCTTTGTAAGCACTGCTACATTAAATAAGGTGAAGTGAGCCAGAAGAGTAATAAAATTCCAGCAGCATATTTGCAGTCTAAAGCTCTTCTTGTTTATGCATACGATTTTTGTTGGATGTTGCAGTCCGAAAACATCGAACAAAAATCATAAGAGTCCCATGCATGCAATTTCTGTCACATGTTGTAGTGAGATACTTTGTCGGATGTCGATATTCGACAAAAATCGTATGTATCAATGGAACCTATTTGTTTCCATGTTCCTTCAGTTTGCCCAACAAAATGCCTTACTACGATGTCCGACAACTATCGGACGGTGCCACCCGCTCCCATCCCCTCCATCTGTTGACAGTTCTGTCTCCTTACTACTCCCATACGGACAAAAAAAAATGATAATTCAATGCATTTTCCACGTAATATTCACGGCTTAACCTTTACTTCCTCGATGATATTATATGGTATCATCAGAGTAAGGTCGTTCTGACCCGATGAAACCATATGGTATCATGGTGCAGATTACGAAATGAATGTGCATTTTGGACCCTTATACTCTTCTGTTTGGGTTGAAACTCGGACACAGGTCTCGAGCAAGCCTGGGTAAATTCGTATTGATGATCAACCTCCCCCCTCTCCGCAACATATCCATGACACATTTCCGAATAGTTTCAAATTTTGGCTCATTATTCAACTTGTATAGCACCCAGGAACATGAAACAAGTTTCAGTCTCTTTGGAATCGTCCATTCTTTGCAGAGAATACCAAGGTTTGCGCCTTCTCCCGAAAATAGTGAGAGAAGAGGAGGACAAACACCAGATTTTTTTTTTCATTGACATTCGGTTGTCACGCCCCTAACCCCCCTTCCTCGGTTCGGCTATCTTAATTGTACACGGTTGCATGCTATGATGTTTTAGCTGCAAAACAAAACTTATCCGAAGTAGATTGCTCCCATAGTGCCCAAGTTATAACAATTATCCTCCAAAAATGCTAATTACCTATTTTTCGTAAAACAAAGAAATGACATTTTGGCTTATTATTCAACTTGTATGACACCCAAGAACATGAAACATGTTTCATTCTCTTGAGAAATGTCCATTCTTTAAAAAGAATACTAAAGTTAGCGCCTTCTTCCCAAATAGCGGGAGAAGAGAGGGCAAACTCCAGATTTTTTTTTCATTGAAATTCGGGGGTCGCGCCCGCAGACCCCCCTCCCTCGGTTCGGCGTTCTAAATTGTACACGGTTGCATGCGCTGATGTTTTAGCTGCAAAACAAAAGTTATCCGAAGTAGATTGCTCCCATAGTTCCCGAGTTACAACAATTTTCGTCAAAAGAGTGTTTGAAGTCAATGAAGACGCTATTCCCTGACATTTCCCTGACTTTTTTTGGCACCTCAAATTCCCTGACTTTTCCCGGTTTTCCAGGTTTTCCAGGTCTGTCGCCACCCTGTGTAAGCAATATATTGGGAAGTAAAGATCTAAGAACCCCACCTAGTGGTTGCAGGACCTTGCAGTTGGTGGTGGGGCTTGCATGCTCTGATGATCCCCTAGGCTATACAGGCGGTAGCATAGCTACTGGCAGGGTCTCCCATGGCGGGCAGGCTAGCGGGTAAAGAGCCAGATGGATGGTCATCTCAACGACTGAGGAGGCGGAGGAACCTAGAGGAGTAATACCTCTATAAAAAACCTTGGTCCATCTGGCTCCGGATGGTAGCACCTTGTAAGGGTCCCTTTCCAAGGTTATGGTGAAGACCTCAACGACATCTGTGGCGGAGAAGGAGACCTTCGGAACGCCAGATATGGCGGAAGAGGCAACCCACCCTCTTGGGAGAAGAGGGAAACCACTGCCTTGTGGAGAAGGGGAACTTCAAAGGCTAAGGGAGTAAACCACGAAAGAAAATCCTGGTCCCCCAGGTTGGGGGTTGGAGTGAGAGACTTTAACTCTACCCGTAAAACGTAGAGCAGAACAGCTAAGCTATGCTCACTGCAAGCCCAGAGGCAGAAAGGAGGCAGCCCCTCCACTGGGCTAAAATGCTGTAGGCCAATCCCCTGCACATTTGAACCTCAATGATTAAAAGAAAAAGAGAGCAAGCTGGACAGATCACGACGACAAATTGGCGAGGATATGGCTCAGTGAACGTTGGAACATGGAATGTAAGGGGTCTAAATGGGAAAGAATGTGAATTAGTAAGAGAGATAAAGGAAACAAAAGTGAAATACCTTGCAGTTACAGAAACAAAGAAGAAAGGTAATGGAATTGAAGAACTTGATGAAAACTTTCTTCTATTCTACAGTGGAGTACCAAAACAAGAAAGAGCAAGATCAGGAGTGGCATGTATGATACATAAAGATAGAAAGGAAAATATCAAGGGATGGAAATTTATAAATGAGAGAATAATGACAGTAGACATTTTAGAGCAGAAAGAATTAACTCTAGTGATTGTATATGCCCCTAACGAGAATGAAACTTCAAACAACAAAGATCAGTTTTATGAAATACTACAAAGAACTATTGAAGACATAGATAAAGAAGTTATTATCCTAGGAGATATGAATGCCAGAGTGGGAAATAAAACTGATCGATGGGGAAAAGTAATAGGAAAGTATGGAGAAGAAGTTATAAATAACAATGGAGAGAGACTATTGGAACTCTGCATAATAAATGATCTGATTATCACCAAGTAGAAATGAAAACTCTATAATAGATTACATCATTGTGCGGAGAGATATGAAAAAGTTCATAAGAGATGCAAGAGTTAAAAGAGGGCCAGAAGTAAACACCGATCATAAACTTCTCATATTAGATATGACCATGGGGGTTAAAAGTAAGACATCAAGGATGAATAGAAGGAAGAAAACGATAAATTACAACATAAGAGAGAAGATAAAGGTATAGAAGTTGAAAGAGAAAAATGTTCAAGAAGAATTTAGAAAGAAAGTGAAAGAAGAACTAGCGAATGAGCAAGTAGAAGAAAGAGAAGAGTACTTAGAAAAACTCTGGAGTAAATGGAAAGGGGCAATAATATCTGCAGCTGAACAAGTATGTGGAACATCTAGAGTAGGAAGCAAGAAGAAGATAACAAATTGGTGGAATCCAGAAATAGAAGTGGAGGTAAAAGATAAGAAAAAAAATGGAAGAAATACCTGTCAGTGGGTACTCTGGAGGCATTTGAAGAATATAGAAAGCAGACGGATAAAGTGAAGAAAGTGGTTCAAGAGGTAAAGAAAGAAATGTGGGAGTAATTTGGAAGAAATATGGAGCAAAATCGTAAAGAAAATCGAAAATTTTTTTTACAAAGTTTTGAAGAACATGAGGAAACAAAAAGATTGCCCTTTAAAATTTATATATGATGAAAATAAGAAATTATTAACAAATTCTGAAGAAATAATGAAAAGATGGAAAAACTACTTCCAAAAATTACTAAGTGAAAACGAAAGAAACGTACCAAATGAAGAGGAGGAGGAGAGAAGGCCTGAAGAACCAGATATGCTATACTGGATCCGCGCTTAGAAGGAACTGTACCGTAAACAAATGCACGTGTATGAATACAGTGTTGCCAACCAATAACTACAGAATATAGCGAAAAGCGAATTCTTACAGTGTCTAGGGTTCTACATTATATTGTAGAAATGCTTTTTATGACTTAAAAGGAACTGTACTGTAAACAAATGCACGTGTATGAATACAGTGTTGCCAACCAATAACTGCAGCATATAGCGAAAAGCGAATTCTCACAGTGTGTAGGGTTCTACATTATATTGTAGAAATGCTTTTTATGGATAATCTCCATAATCACAATGTGGACATGTCATACCCTATTTGTTGCTAGTTTTCATAGAATAAAGAATACAAATTTTCCTCCTAACTTCCCTCACAATAAAAGCCATTTTTTGAATGGCCAGTTCCTTCCGTATATCCGTAGGTTTATGAAATATATATATGTAGTATAAACATATTCACATAACTAGAGTAGTTTTGCATACATTTTTAGAGTTTTCCAAATTTCACGTAAATTGGACAAAAATTGTAAGAGAATTTGAAAAAAAATCCAATATCGTGGATCTGCGATTTTCTCTTTTTATGCTATCAAAAAATGAAGTAGACCCTGTCTTGCAATGGACGTAGAGAATAGGTGTGCAGAATTTCGACTAATTTACTCAAAAATCGTAAGAGGTATGACGAATCGAAAATTACCAACGAAATGGATGTTCAGCCACTATATTTCTTCCATTTTTCAAAATTTTAAAAATCTAGCATCATATTTGCAAACAGCGACGTAGAGAACGTTCGATTGATTGATTGATTTAATTTATTTTACTTCGCGTTTTATGCCTCTTGGCTAATTTGCGAAGATGGGGATGAGTGATGAAATTATGAAAGTGATGAATGGACATTCACAAACAACCAAGCCCGACCGGGATTCGAACCCGGGACCCTTGGCGTCGCAGCGCGATGTGATAACCACTCGGCCACAGGGTCTGGCAGAGAACGTCCGAATAGGAACATCTGCAACAATACCACAAGGATTAACACTGCTGTTAAAGAATATCTGAAAGCCATTATTGTCACTAATGCAGGGCCAAAAAGTTCAAAACAGCTAATTTTAGCAAAAGAATAGGCAGATTGGCAACACTTCTCGTTGAGTCTGCTTGAACAACAGACCCTGCCATGCGCAACAAAATATAGTCCACTTTCTAACTTGTAAAAATAGAACATTCCTTCAACACAATTGTAATTATCGTACTCTAGAATTATCATAACCAATATTTAGTATGTAAATGAACTCCAGGTTGTCATAAATACACAAGACGTGACAATTTTTACTCTGGGTACAACACGCATGCGTAAAGGCTGGGCAGGCGGGAGGGAATTTCAGTTTGTGCGAGATGGATGTTGGCTACGTTAAACACTGCAGCGGGAAACCGTTGAAGAGCGGCGAGAAACAAATTGTATTGAATGTGTTCGCAAAGTTTTGCGAGAAATATCCCACTATGGTTATACAGGACGTGATGAAATTGACATCTGAGTTTACTGGTGTGTCTGTTAAGAGTATAAAATCTGCGCGCAGTGAGGTTCTAAATAAGGGCATTTTAACAACACCAGGGAAAAAGCGTCAACGTCAAAAGCCTGTGTTACAAGTTCAGTGTGATGAGTTTGCGAGAAGTGCCATCCGTCGTAAGGTTCATCACTTTTTGGATAGGAACGAAGCGGCAACAATAAATAAAGTGTTGGTGAGTGTGAATAGTGATCCGGATCTGCCGAACCTTAAGAAAACAAGTTTCCACAAACTTCTGAAAGAAATCGGCTTCGAGTTTGTGCAACGCAACAGAAAAAATATTATTGTTGACCGAGAAGACATATTGTTGTGGCGTCGGAACTACCTGAGGAAAATACGCGAATACAGGGGGGAGGGGCGAAAGTTGTATTTCCTTGATGAAACGTGGGTGAATGAAGGTCATACTGTTTCTAAGGTGTGGGTAGATTCTGCCGTAAAATCTAAAAAACAGGCTTTCCTCTCAGGATTAACCACAGGACTAAGAAACCCGACCGGCAAAGGCAGACATCTTATTGTATTGCATATTGGAAGTGAAGATGGATTTTTAGAGGGTGGGGAATTCATTATGGAATCTAAAAAAACTGTAGATTACCATGAAGAAATGACAGGTGACATTTTTAAAAACTGGTTAAAGAAAATTTTACCTCTCCTTTCACAGAACAGTGTGATCATATTAGATAATGCATCCTATCACTGTGTTAAGTTGGAACGTATTACTAACAAGCAGTGGCTTAAACATGATATTATTGAATGGATGGATGCAAAAGGTATCGAACGCAGGCCAAACATGGTGAAAGATGAACTCATAAATGAGATAAAAGAGGCGAACATTCACCACGTTTATGATAAGTTTGTTGTGGATTCAATGGCTGAGCAGGAAGGCCACACGGTGTTAAGACTCCCTCCTTATCATTGTGTCCTGAATCCTATAGAGCACGTTTGGAGCCAGGTAAAGGGTCATGTTGCTCGGAACAATAAAACATTCAAATTGAATGACGTCAGAACTTTGCTTCATGATGGTATTAGGCTGGTAACTGCTGAAATGTGGAAATCGTTTATACGCCATGTGGAGAAAGAAGAGGAACGCTTCTGGGAATCAAATTACATGTGCGACACGGTTGTTGACCGACTTGTTACACTGTTCAACAATGAAATTTTTACAGAAAGGAAAATGCCCAATCTTTATAGATTTTGGTACGCTGAATTCGAAAATGACAATAGTTTTTGTTTTTTAGTTCCCGTTTTTGAGATAAAGTAAAAAAAAACAATCTTAGAGATTTTGGTACGCTTTCGTACGTTTTCGTGCTATATGAAGTTTGTCACGTCCTTATTTCTGTGTTTTAGCTCTCGTTTTCTTGTTATTTCAGGAATGCCAATGAATGCTGTGTTTCACGCAGTTATAAGATACGCACATTGTAATGTGAGGCGGCGGCCTTGACCACATCCTCAGATATACCGATCGGTGAACACGTGCTCCGCGTGATACGATTACGTGTGTTTTGTTTCTAGCTAACACAGTCTGAAATTGCTTGCCTTCCGGAGTGCTCCATTGTGTATTGTGACGTGAGTTTCTGAATTACTGTGTGGAATCAAAACTGCTGTTATAATGCCCCGCAGATGTGTTAATAACCCCAACAATTTTTGTTATATATGTGGAGATGCAATTTTTGGACAAAGGAAGCGAACATTGTCAGAAGCAGTGAAAAAAGCTTATTTCCTATATTTCGGGTGCCGTGTTGGGGACCAATCAAAAGCATGGGCTCCTCATGTTTGTTGTACGACATGTTCATCAACTCTAAATGCATGGATGAAAGGAAAAAAAGTTTCCATGCATTTTGCAATGCAAAATTTGCAATTTTGGCGCGAACCAACAAACCACGCAACAAATTGCTACTTCTGCTTGGTGCGTCCGCTTAAGGATTGAACAAGAAAAATAAGAGCATCATACAGTATCCTAATATACCAAGTGCGATGCGACCAGTGCCTCATGGAATGGGTCTTCCAGTGCCAGATCCTCCAATAGCCACAACAATAAACTTTTGTAGTGACAGTGAAGATGAAGACCAGTCAGATACATGCCATCCTTCCACATCTAACGATCCCACCTTTACACCAACATCATCTAGTGAAATGCACAAAATCACGCAAAGTGAACTCAATGATCTTGTTAGAGACTTGGACCTTCCAAAACATAAAACCGAAGTATTAGCTTCTCGTTTAATGGAGTGGAATCTTCTGGAAGATAAAGCTCGAGTATGTACTTTTCGCCAACGTCAAAAGCCACTCGAAAGGTTTTTCAACGCAACAAACGAAATGACATACTGTACGGATGTTGAAGGTTTGATGCAAGAACTCAATATCTTATACAAACAGGACGATTGGAGACTTTTCATAGATGGTTCGAAAACTAGTTTGAAAGCCGTGCTATTACATAATGGCAATGTGCTTCCTTCCATCCCAGTGGCATATGCAGCCCTAGCAAAGGAAAGTTACATCATGATGAGAGGTATTTTAAACAGCATCGACTCTGATAAGCATCAATGGCTCATATGTGCTGATTTAAAAGTCATCGGTATGCTTATGGGTCTACAAGGTGGGTACATTAAGTACTGCTGCTACATTTGTGAGTGGGACAGTCGTGCTAAGGATTTACATTACAAACAGAAGGACTGGCCACGACGGCAAGCTTTATTGCCTGGCAAGAAAAATGTCTCATGGGAGCCACTTGTAAATCCCAGTAAAGTCATGTCACCATCACTACATGTGAAGCTAGGATTGATGAAGTCATTTGTAAAAGCAGTGAATAAGAGCAACGAACGAGCATTTGAATACTTGCGTGTAAAATTCCCTGGACTGAGTGCTGAGAAGATCAAGCAGGGAGTATTCATTGGTCCACAAATACGTAAGGTCCTTGGAGACCAGCAATTCGAGTGTATTCTCGGTCCTGATGAGTTAAACGCGTGGCAATGCTTTCGGAAAGTTACGTCATTGTTCTCGGGCAATGAGGAGGACTGAAAATTATATTGAACTTGTGAATGACCTTATATGTGCCAATAAGAAACTGAAATGCAACATGTCAATCAAAATGCACTTCATTCACTCACATATTGAAGTTTTCCCTGAAGATTGTGGGGCGTTTAGTGATGAACATGGTGAGAGGTTTCACCAAGAAATCTCTGTAATGGAACATCGATACCAAGGAAGATTCAGTGCTTCAATGTTGGCAGATTTCTGCTGGACTTTGCAGAAAGATTCTCATCTTCCCCATAAGCGGAAGGCGAAGAGAAAACGCATGTTGTAAACAAGGTAGCTGTTAATAGTGTATCTTTAATTTAACTAAATTGACTAGCATTTCATGTACTTAGTCTAAAGCACTTTGATTTATTTTTTCACATTTGTGAATAGGTTACATTTTACTAGTTTGCATTGTAAAAACTAGTCTGACAAAAATGATGTGATATATGGAATAGAATATGAAAAATATATGTATCAGTATTTCAGTAGCAATATAAACTTCAACACCCTGTATCTTAAAAACTAGAGCCATTCGAGAAAAACAAACTCCATATTTGTGATCAGTGCATCGAATTAACCCCAAAACCACTGTCAATTGTTTGGTAAGTAAATGTGTGTTAGGCAGTGCTGCGCTTGTTCGACTATGGCCCATTATAATATGTGAAGAACATAAAAGTTTCAATAACTTCCAAACCTGAGCTAATCTAGATTTTTAATTGTCATTTTCAACTTCAGCACACTCAAATCCATATAAATCAGCTATTTTGGCCTCTGTAAAAAACAAAAAGTTAAAATTTGTTGTCTAGTGTTATCAATCCAGCTGATAGCAGTAGCGGCGGCACCAGCGGTGAAGGGGAGGAATCTATGGAAGGAATCGACTTTCTATCTGACTCTGCTTAGGCAAGTAAAACACTTTTATATCTTCAAATTAAATTCTTAAGTACAGAAGTTCAGCTTATCTTGTGAATAGTTATAGTTTTCCTTTTTATTTAATTTCTCGTAGCTTGCAACATTGCTTTCGCGCCAACTTTCTCTCACACGTGGTGGAAGCAGCAGAAGCTTTACGATCATCCAATCGCTGAAGCCTGGCGGAGTAATACCTTTGCCCTTGTGTTTACAGTGCAGTCCCTTCTAAGCGCGGAAAAAGTATAGATGTAGAACAAGAAGTAATTAGATGGGAAGAGTTAAAGAAAGCTATTAGTAGAATGAAACTAGGAAAGGCAGCTGGTCATGATGGCATTGCACCAGAAATGATCTAGTATATGGGAAAGGAAGGAGAAGATCTCTTGCTCAGAATAATAACTCAGAATAATAAATGTGGCATGGAAGGAAAAGCAAATAGTGAAGGATTGGGAAATATCAATACTAATACCAATATATAGGAAAGGAGATAACAGGGAATGCGGAAATCAAAGGTATTTCACTACTCGTGTGCCTGGCAAAGTCTATTCAAGAATTTTGAAAACTAGACTAAGACAAGAAATCGAGGATAAATTAGAGGAGACACAAAGTGGATTCAGACCAGGTAGAGGTGTTCAAGATCACATATTTACAATAAGGCAAATAATAGAGAAAGTTATAGAATACAATAGAGAATTATACCTATGCTTTATAGATTTGGAAAAGGTTTTCGATGGGGTGCCATGGCAATTGCTATGGAAAACTCTAAAGAAAAACAATGTAAACAAACAATTAGTAGAAGCAATACAAAGTTTCTACAGAACAAATAGATGTTATGTCAGAACTGGCAATAACAGATCAGAGGAATTCATAACATCAACAGGAGTAAGACAAGGTGATATTTTATCCCCATACGTGTTTATCATTCTGATGGATGATGTTCTGAAAGAAATAAAACCAAAGATGAGAAAATTCAAAGTAGGAAATTGGAAACTAACTGTATGAACATGAACTTTTATATGCAGATGATATTGTATTGTTTGCAAATTCACAAGCAAACCTACAAAGAAATTTAGAAATAATAAATGGTAATATGTCAAAGAAATATATGAAAATAAACAAAGATAAAACAACTGTGTTAAGGATAGGGAGAATAGAAAAACCCTGTATAATAAGCCTTGAAGATTCAGAGCTGAAACAAGTACAAAGTTTTAAGTATCTAGGTGTTAAAATCAATAGTAATGGAAAAATAGATGAAGAATTAAACACTCGAATAAAGAAAACAGATTATATTATGCCATAAACAAAGGATTTTTAGGGAAAAAGGAAATAAGCCAAAAAACAAAAATGATTGTGTACAAATCAACTTATGTACCAACATTGATATATGGAAGTGAATCCTGGATAATTAATGAAAAACAAAAACAAAACTTACAAACAGTAGAAATGAAATATTTGAGGAGAACAGTGGGAAAGACCCGAAGGGACAAAATCAGAAATCAAACAATCAGAATAACATTAAACACAAAACCAATATATCAGGATGTTGAGCAAGCACAACTCAGATGGTTTGGACACCTCAGCAGAATGCCTGAACATCAAATACCTAAACAGGTATGGGAAGCAAGAATGGGAGGATTGGGTGCAAAGAGGCCGAAAGGAAGACCACGTAGGACATGGAATGAGGGAATGAAGGATATCCTGAGCGGGAGGAACATCTCGTGGAGTGAAAGAAAAAAGTTGGCAGAAGATCGTGACAGATGGCGAGCTCTCTACAAAACCTCAACACCAATCGGTAGAAGAGGATCGGAATAAGTAAGTAAGATCTAAGAAAGATAAATTCAAATGCAAAAACAAAACATCTGATGAAAGAGAAACTCACCCTCGTCCCCTTCAATCTCACTGTCATCATCTTCGTTTCCATTAACTTCATCTTCTTCACCTTCACTATCTTCTGCTTCCTTCTCCTCCTTATCTAACCTGAAACAAAAATATCAAATTGGAAAGACGAAACACATATAGTATTTACTCATGTATAATGCACAGGGTTTTCTAAAATTTTTGCCCCCAAAAACTGTCGTGTGTATTATGCACAGATTAATTCAGGTAGCCAACATGAAACCACAAAGTGTCATCCCATGATTTTGTGACACTTGCATTGTTAGTTGGGTGAGGAAATAACTCACCGAGTACAGCAAATCATAACAATTTTCATCTCGCTTTCTACTAGTACAGTAAATAAGATGGTTAAAGAGTGTAAGCTTTGGGATGCTAAACACAGTGGAGGATGGGGGAAGGGGGGGAGGTGGCATGGGTTGGAGACTTGTTTACACTAGAGGATATTCTCCTCTTGGTCCACATAGCAACAGCTTTATGACCTACAACTAAGAAAGCAATTTCTTAAAACTGGATTGTACTGCGCATTATAGGAGATATAATTGTTTGTCACTTTTCCCAATCAAAAACTAGGGTGTGCATAATACATGCGTAAACAGGGTATTAATCAAAGTTACCTCAAGCAAATGATTAATACAGGATAATTCAAAATGAATGGCACAAAAATAAACCATACCTGCGACTGCTGTAATGAATTTAATTCACAATTATCGATATAATATGATAGTTTAGATTTTCAGGTTTCATCTGGCAACACAAACAAAACAAGCAAAATGGCAGCATCAATGAAAGAAAATGTTTCTAGAATATGCAAAAACTTCATCGGTAACCGCTGTTACTATGTATAACAGAGAAATGCTAGTCACTTAATGTCCGCAGAAACGTGTACCAAGTAACTTGATGAGTTGACCTTTCATGTTATGTCGATTGATTGATTTAGTTTATTTTACTTCGAGTTTTGTGCCTCTTGGGTAATTTGCGAAGATGGAGATGAGTGATGAAATTGACGAATGGACATTCACAAACAAGCAAGCCCGAGCGGGATTTGAACCCAGGACCCTTGGTGTCGCAGCGCAATGTACTAACCACTTGGCCAAAGAGTCCGGCTCATGTTATGTTGAGAATTGTGAATTACATTCATTACAGCACCCACAAGTATGGTTTCTTTTTGTACCACTCATTTTGAATTACCATGTACTTGAACAAGCATGCAATACTCCAGATAAAATGCAGCGGAACCCTGAAGATTCAGTGCATAATGCAGGAAAACGGAAAGTCGGGGCTCCACTGTATGCATACTTCATGCCACAAAAAGAATATACTTTAAATACATAAACTGACTGGTCAAAATGCCAATTATCATACACTATGTGAATGCTTAATTGATTACAGATGAAACAAAGATACTTACTCATCTAAATACTTAAGACTTGGAATGAGATTAAATACTTTTTCTCTGTAATTATCTATTTGTGTGGCTTCATTATTAAAAAGGTCCAGATTCTTCAGGTTTTTGAATTCTTTCTGAAAGGATAAAAGCAAATAAAAGTTAACACTGTTCTTAAATGAGATGAACAAATATTATTACACACACACACACACAAAAACGCAAGTTAACCTATGACATTTTATTGTCACAGCTCACACAAGACAGGGAAACCCTAGAAAGAGCTACAGCAATCTTGTGATCTGAAATAGAAATGTGTGTTATTTTTTTTAAATAAATTAAGTGTACCATATGCAGAAAGTTACATTTCCTTACTATTACAGGGGTATTACAAGTGTCGCCACATTAATAAGCTAAAATCACATGCTTGATATTATGACAATAAAGTTAATATATTGTCACATTAAGATTTGAAATAGTTAGGCTAAGTTCAGAGTTCCACATTTGTGCAATAATAATAGTTATGGTCACATGGTTACTCCAAATTTATTTATATAATGCAAATAAATGTGTGTGAAATTGTTTTTTGAACTAATCTTAATATATATTATGTTTAAAAAAGCCAATTTGTATATTAGGACAAAATTATCAAATTGTGCAATATTTTGAATTGACAAGTTTTTTTGACATAATATTAAAAAACAATATCTTTAAACAGATGTGTTCTCTCAAACAAGCAAGATAAGAAACATTCAAATTTATTGAAATTGCATATATTTGCATCAAGGTTCATATACAGGGGCCAACTCTAAGATTGTTCAGTGTATAATATGATGTCATTCTTGGTATTTTGTAACATACAAAAAATTGTAATTGTAATTGCTAGATAAGTATATTGTTATATACATGACAAAAGAGCTGTAACATCACAAACATCAAGGCTGTTCAGCACTTAGTGACAAAAATTTAAAAAACAATTGAAGACTACATGCTAAAAATCTTTCTTGAACTAGTTCCTCTGATACTAGTTGTCTGCGGCCATTGAAAAACCTCAGGATGCAGTAAGAATAAGTACAAATGTAGCAATTTGTGATAGCTTTATATTTGTACAAATATAAAGCTAAGTCTTTAAAAGATTATACTTTACAAGTTAATCTTAAATAGTTTTCATGATTGGGAAAAGAGAGACGCGGTAGTATATAAATACGGAGAAACTAGTACTCACTTTTATCCGCGAAGCTGTTTTTTCTTCTTTTTCGATTAATTTCAGTGGCCACTGCCACCATCCTTGTTGGAACTTGCTGCGCTGTTGCTTGCAGCAAGTTCCAACGAGGATGGTGGCAGTGGCCACTGAAATTAATCGAAAAAGAAGAAAAAACAGCTTCGCGGATAAAAGTGAGTACCAGTTTCTCCGTATTTAAATAGTTTGTTTAAAATATATAGAGGCATTTCTCTCATAATTGAATCTTGAAAGAACTTTGATAATGGCATAATCTTTTAAAAAAGATTTGGAGCTTGTGTAATAACCCAAAAATGTATGAAAAGTGCAAAGTTTAATTTGAAGCAGGGAATTCTTATCTTACGTGGGGAGACCCACAAGAAACTGGAGTAGTTCGTCACTCTCATCCTCAGGGTAAAGTCCAGCTTAGAAACCTTGGAATCTCTTCCACAACTCACCTGGTGACAGCCCAAGAGAATCTTTTCATCATTCGTCGCCAGGAAAGCTTCAAGACTTACATCACTTTTCCTTGTTCTTAAAGATTTGCATAACCATTATTTTGCACAGAACAAGAAAATCTACAATCTCAATAATAGTACATACAATTAATTGTGATTATAAAATACTCACCAAAGGTTCTAATGTTTCAAGATCCTTTATTTTGTTGCCACTGAGGTTGAGGTGTGTCAATTTTGGACTTCCATGCAAAAGATTTAGACCACCAGATATTCTGTTATCACTCAATTCCAACTGAAATAAGAATTTTAGTAAATCAATCAATGGTCATATTACTGACAAATTTATGCACTATGAATAATTCAAAAGCTAGCACATGAGCATACTGCAAAATATTTTGCGAACTGTAGTCACGAGGATAATTTTAAAAAAACGTGATTACTTATGTCTACTAGAGATGGGCCAATATGAAATTTTGGCAGATACCGATAAAGTACCGATATCGATATTCTACCGATGTGATATAAAATTATAAATTGTTCTTGAAGAACCTGAAATGTTCATTGATCTCCTTAATAAATGTGTGTTTTGAGGTGACTGCATTGCAAAAGAAGTTGTATATTTAGACAATTACTCTTTTTAGAAAGTAGGGCATCTAGATTATCCAAATAAATTACAACAAAATGACAGAATTTTGCACTAAATTATGAGATTTTTCGATATATCGGAACGGCAAAATACTCTGCATTTAAATTTATTAATAAACCGATATGCCTATATCGGCTGATACCGATAGAGTACCGATTAATCGGTCCCATCCCTAATGTCTACCTATATTATTGTGGGGCATGAGGCAGGATACTGTCTACCTTCCTAATAGTCTCCGGCTGAGTATATCACGTGTTGCCCAATTTCTGGATATTCTCTCATGCCATCAGTGTAATTTTTTATCTGTATGTCACTGAGGAACCACACAGACCTGCACTGTCATTGATGGTCATGAAATGACGTTCTTGTAGAGGATCTTGAAGCTACTTAAGCAAGTCATAGTCTGAAGAATTCATGTCCAGCT